>NW_012139191.1:5193857-5220615 GCF_000956105.1 Propithecus coquereli | reverse complement strand
CTGTAAAATTAATTAAATATGTACTTTTAAAATGCATTAATATAAACCTAGACTGGATGGTGTGCAAAAATCTTGTAAACTCAACGTAACTTTGAAAATCCGACCACAGAGCTTTTAGAGAAGTTTCATAGAAAACATTTAATAACTTACAGTTGACAATGGCAATGTTTATTCCTGGCGCAGCATTTCCAATCTTTTGTCCTATGAGCCTGAAATGTAACCAAGCGTTAGTCAAGCAACTCCTTTCTTACGGACGTTTTCACTTGGCCCAGTCTCTCTAGCCCGCTGGTACTTACCACCTCTCGGCCGCCCTGCCTGGCCTTGGTGGGGCTCCCTAGAACGTCACCCCCATACTCCCTTCATACATGTGTGTCCCCAATTTCTATAAACTCAGTCCCTCGGGGCAGCTGGAAACTGCATTTAATCTCATATTTAGACGGAACGGCTTGGGAGAGGAGAAACTAATACTTATTTAGCTCCGGCTCTTTACAAACATTCTTTCGCTGAATCTGCATCCACCTCCTGAGCATCTGTTCCTCCATTTTACAAACATGAAGCAGTGAGAAGTGGATCAGTAGGAGGTGGATTCAGGCAAGTCTGCTGGCCTCAACTTCTGCCCCTCAGCATGGCGACGGCTTTGCTTGACTCTTGGCCATCCTTTTCATCCGACCACTAACTTTAATACAGTTTCTCTATTTAAATAAGTACCTTAAACTGTGTTACCTAATTTTCACTTTTAAATTGGAGAATATGAAATGTCGAGTTCCAGGGGATTGTGTGCTAAGACCAGGAGGACTAAGTGACTTTCCCAGAGATGGTAATTATTGCTGAAGGGCAAAGAAACTGTGTGTGCACGTGTACATGCACACGTGCCTCTGTCGTGCCCTGACATGCCCCCTGCCAAGCTTTAGAATCGACGTCAGCTTCAGGAGAAGAACCTGGAAGCTTTCCTCCTCCTGCCATGCTGTGGAACAGTGTGCGTGGCACTTTGATATTCTTCTCTGACGTCTTCCCTGAAGTCCCTATGAGTATTCTAGGCTTAGTGCTGTCCGAGAGTTGTAGAGAACGCTCCATAAGAACTTGAAAAGAAGCAAAAAGAAGGTTGTGTTTCTGGTAATGGGAAGTGGGTCAATCCGAATCTACTCTCCCATACAGAAAAACAGAAAGCAGGAGGCAGCTTTTTTTTTTAAAGCTCTGCTGGAATACACTGGAGACTAATAAGGTAGTAGACAATCTCCCAGGCCAGGATCTGGGGGGAAGACTGAATTTCCTGGTGGTGGGTCCAGCATCTGAAGCTAGTGTCACCCAGGGAGCATCCGCTGATTCCAGAAAAGGCACCTAAGCAAGTGGACAGCACCTGTGACCACCACATGAGGGCAGAAGCAAGGTGAGGGCCATGCCAAATCCCCCATATCTTATCTGAGTTGGGGTCGAATCCTAAAAGTGAGGAAGAACCAGAAATAAATCAGAACTTGCATACACTTCAGCCCAGTTTTGAGTCAACTGGGTGGCCCAGAAAAATCTCAACCTTTAGAATTTATTCAGTTCATCCTCTTCTGCTAACGGTTCCAGGCCCCTGGCAGAAGCAAAGAATCATCCTCAGCCGAAGAAGAAATCATCCCATGCCTCAATTTAAAAAAAAAAAAACAGTTTCTCAAATGTACTGTCTGGTGCACTCTCAACTATAACCTGGCACACGAGGAAAGGAGCCAAAGTAAACAAGAACCAATGGAACCAGCAGAAAACAACAGGTAACAGTGACAGACTCACAGGGGCTCCGATAGTAGTTCTCCAACTCAGACCACATTTAATACACTCCAGAACACTACTGATAACATCAAAATTTTCAGAACTCGAAACCATAAAAATTAACATGCTAATCTGAAAAAGAACCAAAATAAAGTTCGAAAACTAAAATAACCTAAAATCAGCCAATGGATGGGTTGAATAGCAGATTAGGCAAAACAGAAGAGAGAATTAGTGAACTGAGAAACAGCTCTGTCCATAGTGAAGGACAGAGAGGTAAAAAAATGGAAAATATAAAATAATCTGTAGACTACAGAGGATATAGTAGTAACAAGGTCTAACACATGTTTCATTAGGAGTCTTGGAGAAAGAGAAGAAATGAATGGAGCAGAAGATACAATAGTAGAGAATTTGTCAAATGGGATGACGGACGTCAAGACATACATATTTAAGATGCCCCCTGAAACCCAGATAAGATGAAACAACAAACACGTCATGGTACAGATGCTGAAAACCAAAGATAAAGGGAAAAAATTCCAAAGGCAATCAGAAGGGGAGAAAAGCAGTTATTCTCACAGTAGTAACAGTTGTCAAATGACAACTGTTATCTTAAAAGATAAAATGGAAGCTGGAAGACAGTGGAACAGTACTGTGGATGTGTTGAAAGAATAGTGGACAACACAGTCTGCAAAAATATCTTTCGGTAATAAAGATGAGGTACAGATATTTCAGAGAAACATAAACCGCAAGAATTCCCCATCAGTAGACAGACAGCAGGCCTTTGCTCTGTATCTTTTGCTGTAATAAACCTTATCTATAACTATAACCTGTTATTGTGTCTTATGAGTCCTTCTAAAGTATCGCTGAATTTGAGGCGGGTTGTAAGACACACTCGCCCCATCAAAAAAAAATATCCAACAGAAATGCATGAACAAGTGAACCAAGAGACATAAACAGCACTATTTATAGCACCATTGTTCATAATAGCCCTAAAGTGGGTATGACTCAAATGTCACCCAATAGTAGAATGAATAAATAAATTGTAGTACATTTACGCAATGCAGTGCTACGCAGCAATGGAAATCTCTAAACAATAGATACATCCAACATCATGGATAAATTTCACAAATATAATTTTGAGCAAAAAAAGCCAGACATAAGAGAGTATATGGTTTATGAGTCCATTTACATAAAGTTCAAAATAGACGAAATTAAATAACAATGTTTTGCAATGCACGTTAGGCAGTAAAACTCTCAAGAAAAGCAAGGAAAGGAAATGATGAGCATAAAAGATAAAACAGAGGTTACCACTGGGCAGAAAGGAAAGAGGGGCTGCCTTTGGGAAGCGAGACAGAAGTCTTGTGGAGTGTTAGTGACAATCTATTTCTAACCAGGACAGTGGTTACACAAGTGTTCACCTTATTGTGATTAATTACAAAACAACGTATTCACAGGTTATTCACTGCCGCATAAATGCCCATCAACACAGAACCAGTTGGATAAACAGTGATACATTCATGCTAGGAAATACTATGCATCAATAAAAAGGAATAAGGAAAATCTCCACGTGTTAATATGGAGTGATCTCTACTGCTAAGCAGAGAAAGCAAAGTACAAAACTGAGTAGTCTGCTACCTTTTATGTAAGAAAAAATATATGTGTGTGAATATACATACATACATATATGGGCATATTAATGCATACATATATACTCACACATATACATGCACATATATAAATGTATATAAAACACATACATAGGTATATATTAATTATATAAATAGCTTATTTTTGCCATAAACACTAGAAGGCTAAATCAGAATCTAATAAAAACAACTAATGAAGGTGGAAAAAGGAGGTCGGGAGAAAAAGTGGAAGGTGTGGGGAAGATTTCTCTGAGAATACTTTTTTTGACACCTAATGTGGATTTCTGAACCATGTAAATGTATTACATATTCAACAATTAAATGAAATCAAAAGAAAACCAGAAAAAAACCCTAAAATTGAAAACAAACTGTAACGAATCCAACTTTATATCAAATACGTAATACAACTACAGGAAAAATAATTATTTCATATGACTTTGGTCATAATACTCTGTACCTCTGTACGCCCTTAATGGAATATTTTTAAAAACAAAAAGAACCGCAAAAAAATTTTTTCTTAGAGACAGGGTCTCGCTCTGTTGCCCAGGCTGGAGTGCAGTGATGCGATCACAGCTCATTGTAGTCTCAAATGAGCTCAAAGTCCTCAAAGTCCTGAGCTCAAGCCATCCTCCTGCCTCAGCTTCTTGAGTTGCTGGGATTATAGGCTCATGTCACCATGCCCAGCTAATTTTTTTCATTTTGTTATACATACAGGGTCTTGCTGTGTTGTCCAGCCTATTATAGCACTTCCAGTCTCAAGTGATCCTCCCACCTCAGCCTCCCAAATAGCTGGGACTACAGGCACGTGCCACCATGCCAGGCTAATTGACAATTGCAAAAAAATTTAAAACTTTACTCAGTAGTTGCATTACTGGGAACCAAGCTTTTTAGTATAAGGAAAAAGAGATAAAATGTAAAATCAAAGAGCTTTACAGAGAAAAGATCCCTGAAATGTTAAATTTGAATTGGAAATACTAATGTAAATTCAAGACTTGGAAAACATATATTACTTGGCTCCGTCCCCTGAAGTGCTCAGAAGCGTCACCATCCCAGGGGCTATGAGCGCACGGAGTGCCCAGATCTTAGTTTCTAAATATCGCAGCCCATTAAAGGAACCGGCTCTTGAGAAGTGGCTGATTTCCGGTCTGATCAAAGAAAGGCTGAGCTTAGTTGTGCATTAAATCAAGGAAGCCCTCAAAAAATAATGAGGCTCACTCAAGAAGAAGCAGATCACTTGAGTAGTCCTGTATTTATTACATAAATTGCGTTTTGAATTAAAAACTTTCTCACAAAGAAAACTCCAGGCCCAGGGAGCTTCATTGGAAAATTACGCCAAACATTTAAAAAAGAAATAACACCAATTCCATACTCATTTTCCCAGAACACTGAAGAGCTGCGCGGTGTGAACTGCAGAAGCTCCACCTGCTGTGATCCTGGGGCGAGGCCCACAAACAACGGAGCGCACTGCGCTGGGTTCGCTGCTGCCGAGACCGAAGGGCTCCGCCACACAGTGACGTACGAAATACGACCCCAGCGAGTCCCGGCTGCAGTTGCTCACGGGACTCAACGCAGCCAGCAGCGACAGCCAAGGCCACGGCGCGGCTCTCGCTCCCCCCGCCCGAGAGCGGGGACCCCGGGACTTACAGCTCGTCCTCGAAGCAGACCTTGGCGTAGTTGCTTCTGCCGCCGCCGCTGAGCAACCGGTAGGCGTAGGTGTTAGGCGGGCACGCCGTCCAGTGGTCGCATTTCTGCCTTTTGGGGGCTGGGGCTGCAACGAAGCAGAACAAGCGTTCGCGTCACCGCCACCCGCCAGGCGCACTTACCGCCGCCGCCGCCACCGCGCCCCACCAGCGCCCCCCGCGGGGCTGGGCAGAACTGCATTTCCTCGGGCCGCCGGGAGCTCCCTGCGGACAGTTAATTTAATCTGCTGTTGTTTTATAGTGACAAATAAGCCAAGACGGGGGAATGGGAGTAGGTACGACCGGGACTCGCTTCCCACGGCTGCCCCTTGTAAGTAACATTCTTGCTGCGCAGGGTGCACCCGCATCGCAATGAATGCAAGGCTGCGGGGCTGAGGGTGCTGGTCACAGCCACCTACGGACATCTGCACAGCTGTGCGCGTGCACGCCTGAAACACCTCACACGCACACACCCACGCTCACTACACACACACCACACACATGAACATGCACACACCATGTGCACCACAAAGGAACACACACACCACACACCACACACCACACTCACTACACACACACCACACACATGAACATGCACACACCATGTGCACCACAAAGGAACACACACACCACACCAAACTCACTACACACACCACACACATGAACATACACACACCATATGCACCACAAATGAACACACACACCACACATGAACACACAAACCACACACTCATCACACATGCACATGAACACACACACACCACACACCACATACACACCACACACTCATCACACATGAACACACACCACACCAAACTCACTACACACACCACACACATGAACATACACACACCATGTGCACCACAAAGGAACACACACCACACACCACACCCCACACTCACTACACACACACCACACACATGAACATGCACACACCATATGCACCACAAAGGAACACACACACCACACACTCATCGCATATGAACACACACACCACACACGTCACACATGAACATACACATACCATATGCACCACAAATGAACACACACCACACACTCATCACATATGAACACACACCACACCAAACTCACTACACACACCACACACATGAACATACACACACCATATGCACCACAAATGAACACACACACCACACATCACATACACACCACACACCACACCACACACAAGACACACATCACACATGAACATACACATACCATATGCACCACAAATGAACATACACACCACACATGAACACACAAACCACACACTCATCACACATTCACATGAACACACACACCACACACCACATACACACCACACACTCATCACACATGAACACATACCACACATCACACTAACACACACACACCACACACTCCACAAATGAACATACACACACCACAGTTACGACGCACACTCACCACACATACCACACACATCACACATGAACACATACCACACATCACACATGAACACACACACCACATACCACATACCACACACATGCCATTCATCACACAGGAACACACACACTACACACTCACCACACACACCACGCTCACCACATATACACCACACATACACTATACATACCTCACAGGCATCACCCATGAACACCCACACACTACACACATACCACACCACATACACCACACATCACACATGAATACACACACACACCACACATACCACATACTCACTACACACTCTGCAAACATGTCACACATAAACACACACTCACCACATACATAGGACACACCACACACCACACCACACACATCACACATGGACACACACAATGCACAACACACACACCCCACATACACCACACACCATACATGAACACACAACACACTCACCACATACACGCCACATACCACCACACACACTATACACACATCACACACACCACACACTCCACAAATGAACATACACCACAGTTACGACATACACATACCACACACATCACACATGAACACATACCACACATCACACATGAACACACACACCACATACCACATACCACACACATGCCATTCATCACACAGGAACTCACACACTACGCACTCACCACACACACCACGCTCACCACATATACACCACACATACACTATACATACCTCACAGGCATCACCCATGAACACCCACACACCACACACATACCACACCACATACACCACACATCACACATGAATACACACACACCACACATACTACATACTCACTACACACTCTGAAAACATGTCACACATGAACACACACTCACCACATACATAGGACACACCACACACCACACCACACACATCACACATGAACACACACAATGCACAACACACACACACCCCACATACACCACACACCATACATGAACACACAACACACTCACCACATACACGCCACATACCACCACACACACTATACACACATCACACAGGAACACGCACACCACACTCACCACACATGACACACACAATACACACCCTACACCACACACACTCACAGACACACATCTGACCACTATCCTGACCACAGCTGAGCCACTCTCCTTTCACTAGAGCCCGAGGAACCGCGCATTTCTGCCTGGCGTACTGCGATGTCAGTGCTGGCCGGAGTGAAGATGTCTCTCCCAGGACCCTTATTTCACAGGGGTCGGCAATTTGGGAGGGTTGAGGGACCTGAGGAGCCCGGCTGGCCCTGGACACTGCCTCCCCGGCACGCTGTCCAGTTGCTCCACCGGGAGCAGCTGTCTGTCACCACCACGGAACTCCCAGGGCTGCGCTCATGCAGATTAAATCCCAAGTTCCCAGGAAGACATTCAGCAAGCACCCTCTCACCCTTCCAGTCTGACTGGGGTCTGGGCTCTCTGTTGTGTGGACTGCTGCGCTCTGACTCAGTGCACTCAAAGTAAGGAATGCAGTCAGTAATGTGGCGGAGTACACGTAAGACAGGATACCGTGAGTAAGGGATCGAAGCATTCCACCGCAGAAAATCATATAATCACAAAGGAGGACAGCAAGACTAAAAGGAAGAAACAAAGGATCTACAAAACAACCAGAAAGCAATTAACAGGATGGCAGCAGTAAGTCCTTACCTATCAATAATTACATTAAATGTAAATGAATTACATTCCCCAATCAAAAGACATAGAATGGCTGAATGGATTTAAAAAATAAAAAACAGAAAAACAAGACCTAACTATATGCTGCCTATAAGAGATTCACTTCACCCTGAAGGACACACACAGACTTCCATGTAATGGAAATCGACAGAGAGCAGGGGTAGCTATACTCGTATCAGTTAAGATAGACTTTAAGTCGAACTGTAAGAAAAGACAAAGAAGGTCATCACATAATGATAAAGGGGTCAATTCATCAAAAAGATAGAACAACTGTAAATACATATGCACCCAACATTGGCAAGTCTAAATATATAAAGCAAATATCAGGAGACCCGAAGGGAGGGAGAGACCGCTCTGCACTAACAGTAGAGGACTTCAGTACCCAACTTTCAACAGACAGATCAGCCAGACCAAAAATCAATAAGGAAACACTGGACTTTGTTATAGTCTATTCAGGCTGCTATTAAAAAAACACCGTACACTGGGTAATTTGTAAACAACAGAAATTTATTTCTTACAGTTCTAGAGGCTGGGAAATCCAAGGTCAAGGGGCCAGCAGATTCAGTGTGTGGTGAGGGCCCATTTTGCGTAGATGGCACCTTGTTGCTGCGTCCTCACGTGGTGGAAGGGGGCAAACGTGCTCCATCCAATCTCTTTCATAAGGGTACTAATTCCACTCCTAAGTGCTCTACCCCCTTTCTTAATTCGGCTTGTTTTATTCATTCCCCAAAGGTCCTACTTCTTATCACATCGGTGATGAAGTTTTAACACATAAATTTTGGTGGGACACCAACACTCAGACCACAGCAGATCTGAACTACACTTTAGACAAGTTGGACCAATAGACACATACAGATTATTCCATCCAGCAACAACAGAATTCACATTCTTCTCAAGCACACATGGAACATTTTCCAGAATAGATCATATGTTAGGCCACAAGACAAGGTTAAAAAATTTAAGAAGATTGAAGTGATATCAAATATCTTTTCCTGCTCCAAAGGTATAAAACTTGAAGTCAATAATAGGAGTAATTTCAGAAAATTCACAAATACAAAGAAATTAAACAACATGCTCCCAAACAACCAATGGGCTGAAGAAGAAATTAAAAAATATTTTGAGACAAATGAAAATGGGAACACAACATACGAAAGCTCATGGGACGCAGCAAAAGCAGTTCTAAGAGAGAATTTTATAGTAATAAATGCCTACATCAAAAAAAGAGAAAAGTCTCAAATAAACAACCTAAAGTTACACCTCAAGGAAATAGAAAAAGAAGAACAAACTAAGCCAAAAGTTAGCAGAAGGAAGGAAATAACAAAGATCAGAATAGAAATAAATGAAATAGAGACTAGAAAAATAATACGAAAGGTCAAAACAACAAAGAGTTGGTTTTTTAAAGAGATAAAATCAACAAACTCAGCTTAAGAAAGAAGACTCAAATAAATAAAATCAGAAATGAAAGGGAGACATTACAACTGATACCACAGGAGAACAAAGGATCATACAAGACTGCTAGGAACACATTATACATCAATGCTCTAGATAACCTAGAAGCAATGGGTAAATTCCTAGAAACATACAACCTACCAAAACTGAATAGGAAGAAACAGAAAATCTGACCAGACCAATTAAAGTAAGGAGATTGAATCAGTCATAAAAAGTCTCCCATCAAAGAAAAGTCCAGGACAGTGGCCTCGCCACCCGGCTGGCGCACATCCTGTGCTCACACTTCCCAGACGCGAGCGGTGCTGATTTTGCCTCCGTGCAAATCACGTGCTCTGGGAGGTCCCAAAGGCGACGCGCAGAGGAGAGAAGCGGCGCTCACATGAGAAGTTAAACCGCTCAGGGGGAAGGAGAGGGTGAGAAAGGGAAGGAGCCTCCGTTCCACACTGCTGGAGAGGTCAGAAAATAATCAGCACTTTCATGATTGAGCTACGGGCTGTGCCTGCAAACATTTCAAACAGTTTTCACCAAAAAATACATTTTTCAGTCTAAAAATAGCAGTGAACGGTTTGCATGTGAAGTTTATTTCAGATTTATTAAAATGTTAAGACAAGACTCCTGTGAGGCTGAAAGGGGGGTGTGGCGGCTGGATCCCCCATCCCTCCGACGGTCTCCGCGCTGGCTGCACGGCTCCCGCCACCCTGGACCAGCAGGCTCTGTGGGCCCTGGCGCGATGCCATGGCGGGCGCCCAGGGCAGGGGCAGCTTCCAAGCTGAGAGTAGATGGAGGGGAAGGAGGGGCCGGGCAGGGCTGAGGGGCGAGGTGGGAGAGCCGGGGCTGGGTTCTAGCCTGACCTGTTCCTGTCCCTCCTCCTGTCTGTTAGGAAAGAGGCAAAGCCTCAGGGCTGGGGTGCAGGGACCAGGACAGGGTGACCGTCCAGCCCAGTGAGTATGGGCCTGCCTTGAACTCCTTCCTACCCTTGGCCAGGACACTCAGCCAGCCTGGCCATCATGGGGGTCCCACAGGGATGCTCTCTCCACAGCCTCGTCCTACAGGGTCAGCAGTGGGATGGACAGGTCACCATGCAAGGTCCTGGCAGTCCACGTGGTGGCAGCTCCCCTGGGTGCTGGGCTGGGCTGGGCTGGGCTGTGAGCCGGACCCTGTGCCGGGCTGGGAACCTGCAGACTCCGTCACTCTGCCAACTTCAACATGTGCAGGCACATTTCCCAGAAAAGAGGCGCTTGATTTTTCTCAGATCTTCCGAGGAGTATGTGGCCCTAGTGACTAAGGGTGATGCAGATGGGTGTTGGTGTTTTCTTGCACGTCCTGGAAATGGGTGGGGAACCCACACGGCATTAAAAAAAAAAAAAGTAGGTTTTCTGAGCTTCCCGTGCATTTCCTAGAAGCACAAACTGTCCTTATGGGAATGAAGAGAGAGGACTGTGCTCCTAACCCGGGGGTGTGGACACGTCTGAGGAGACAGCTCCTCGCAAACCCTGCCCCTCCTCCCACAATGACCACCGAGAACCACGTCCACATCCTCAGCGCCTTCCTGAAACTCCTTCCCAAAACAATCAGGAGGGAAAGGTCACATGGCTACGCAGAAGCTGACGTCCCCAGCCAGGAGGAACTGTGGACCTTCTGTGCAGTATCCTGTTTCCACGTCTTGTGAAAAACGGATTTGCTTGTTTAAGCGAGACTAAAAGCCTCCGGCAGGGACATCTTACTTCCCCGGGAGGCAGTCTACTTCCTGCAGTGAATTTCAGTTTTAGAAATTACTCTTCTGCCCGGGAAAGTCAGCCTTACTCCTTGTGCTTATGGGCGACTCCTGGTTTATAGCACAGTAGCCACTTTGCCCAGCTTTGAAAATAGTGGCACTAACAGGAACCTCGTCATTGAACTCACAGATCACCGAGATCAGACTCTCTCCTGGCGTTTGCCAGGCGTGTGTAACTACAGGAATACAAGCCCCGAGACTCGGACTTGGGAGGGTGGGAGGAGGGTTTACCAGATCTAGATACAAATCACAAAGAACCTTAGCTTTAAAAGAGAATTTGGAGACCGTTTTGTTCCAGGATCATCAAATTTGGCTCTGCATGAAGCCACATTTAAAATAAATTAAAGTAAATACAGGCTTTTGGCCTCCGCCCTGGACCTGTAGAGTTTTGAATTTTTCAAGGTGGGGGCCAGGAATCTGTCTTTTTAAAATACTTCCTTATTTGGGAACTGTGATCTCATTGTCTCTCCTTTAAATAAGGAACATGATTCCAGAGGGTCTAGGAGACCTTCTCAAAGTGACTATACATATCAAGTAATGAAATACGATCTTGTCAATATGTACCAGGCAAGCAAAAAGCGTGGCTGTTTACACACTGACGTTTCAGCCCTTTCAAATCGCCTCATTGTTCCGTATGACATAAAAGTCCAGTCCACAAATATAAAAGACCAGAAGGCATCAAAGAGTGTTTATGTCTCTGCTAATCAATGGTAATCACTTATTAGGCGCCCGCAAGCACAATGCAGGTGATACGACAGATTGTGCATTCGGCTAAGGGCTGCCACTGTAACAAGAGGCTGAACTTTCCCTCTAGCAGAGTGGGCAGGTGGCTGTTCTCAGGCACAGTGAGAGTGTCACCTGTTTAAGCCTTTCTCTCCATGTCTCCTAAATGACAGTACCATTGTTCCTTATATGCCTTTGTGGGGAGGCATTGCAATGAATGCCACGTACCACGTTTGAGGGTACAATACCAGGTATAATGCCAGTTTGTACTGGGTAGATTTGTATGTATGTCAGAGGACACGGTGTCACAGGAGGTAGAATTAATCTCAGAATTGAAAAGAGCCTTAGACATCGTCTTAGGTATCATCTCCAATGCGCCTTCATTTACAGATGAGGAGCAACCGTAAGACGTTAGCAGCTAGTTAGTGGCAGAATTAGAATTAAATGTTGGTTTTCACGCCATGGACTTCAGTGCTACCTCGAGGACAGCCCTGCAAGAGTTGTCAGTTCATTTCATCTTGGTAGAGCATCTATGCAGGGGACTAAAGGCGGCTGATGCGTTTGGGTTATTGCTGTTTTATAAGATTTTCTGAGAAAATGTTGGCACTACCTTAGATCTAAAGTATATGGAAGACAAATTCCACAGGGCTCTCGCGCACAAACATTTATGAACCAGATACTGTCCTAGATCTACAGGCACAGCAGTGACCAGAACAGCTTACGTAGGAACAGAAGAGACAGGAAGTAAAAATGTTTGACGAGATCCTCGCAGACTGTGATGTGCGTGCAGGGAGAGGCCTTGGTAGCACAGCGTGGGTGAGAAACTCGCTGCAAATCAACCAGGGAGAGAACACCGAATGGGCATTCCCGCTCTGTGGACAGCGACCAGAGAGGCCCTGTGGCAGGGAACAGAGCTTCGTCCCTTGCTGGGTGAGCACCCAGCCCTCCACACAGCAGACGCAGGGAGCGTGAGCCTTAATCCTCCTAGGAAACAAGGGAGAGCTGGTGCGCGGGTGGATCCTAGCCACGCAGAGGCCCTGCTGAGCAGCGCCGCTGTGTTTAGGAAAGGAGGTGCGGCCGGGCGTGGCGCTGGTGAGCGGCCAGCCGTGGGCAGGAGGCCTCGGCGCTGACACGTTCAGGCCCACGCTGCACAGAAACGACGGGAGGCGACCGCACACGGTGTGGACAGAGAGGAGGGCACAGACCTGCAGGGGCGAGGGGGAACTTCAGGGAGCCCAAGACCAGAACCAAAGGGCCTCGGCAGGGTGCCGAGAGACGGACAGTGGAAGAGCGGACGAGGAAGTGGAGGAGGCAGCCCAGACCCGGGAGTAAAGGCTGAAAGCCCACGAGGGCTGCCGCCACAGCTGGGCGCGGCCGTTAGGACCGGAACGCAGGTGGTCTCACTCCCAGTGACCTGGGCGGAGCCTCGGTTTCCTGGGCAGACCGGCACCGACTTCCAGGGCTAGTGATTGTCGGTGAACTGGTATCGTAAAGCACTCAAAGCGGCTCTTGGAACAACCTGCGCCTCCTATGCATTTGCTAGTAAAAAGAAAGTCTTTCCGCGAGTGCGCATTTCGCAGGCCAGGGTCCCCCGGCATCGACAGACGAGCTCCCACGGGACCTGAGGAGTCTCGATGGTTCATCTCCAGCGAACAGTGGAGGCTGAGGGTATCGGGCATGGCAACAAATGTCTCCAGTTTGCCGAAAAGCTGGATTCTAGAAACCAGAGGTCAGTGAGCTCAACACTGAGGTCTGGCCAAGTTCTAGAAGGCTGGGAGCTCCGAGATGAACAGAGTGTGAGCAGGGACCAGCACCGACTCGCCAGGAACAGCCACGTGGACTGAACCTCACCCCTCCCCTTCCTTAACACAGGGCCGCTGCCTTGCACAACCCCTTCATTAATCAATCAACATACACATAGTGAGTGACTTTAATCTTTGGTGGCCACGTCAGGGATGGAGCTGTTTAAAATCTCCCCCGCCTCAGGCCCACACAGATCAGGGGACTGAGGGCAGGCAGAGGTGGCCACCGGGTCTTCTGGGGCCTGGGTATGGAGAGGACAGGATGCTGAGGTGCAGCAGACTGAGCAGTTGAGGAAGAGGAGGGGGAGGGGAGGAGAAGGAGGAGGGAGAGGGGGAGGGGGAGGAGCAGCAGCAAGTGCCACCAGTGGGCCCTGGGCAGGAAAAGCACAAAGGTGCCAGGAAGGTGGTGGGACAGTCGGGGCTGCCCACATCTCAGAAGCCTCCCAGGCCCAGCAGCCCCGGGTTGGTGGCGTGGCGGTCAGAAAGCAGGCCCAGCACTGGTGCTGAGGGAGGGGATGCCACAGGGAGAGGTGAGTGGCAGGACGGGAAGTGGCAGTGGGTCAGGTCACTCAGGGTGCAAATGAGCAGCCCCCTGAGCAGCCCCTCTGTGGGCTACCACCCCTCTACCGCCTTGTAGGGGCCATATTCTGGATGCTTCTACCCAGACCCTATCGTACCTAATGCATAAAGCAGAGATTTTAAAAAACTAACTTGGGATAAAGACTCTATGCTTTCTTGCCTTTAAATTCATAAAGCACTATTATATATATATATCTATTTTATTATTCTATAAGACACAAAAAGTTATAATATAGAATGTATTAACACAGAAAACTCCATGGTTACATCCTGATAGGACTCCAGTTAGACAACCTTGCTTTGGCTGCATGTGTTCACGGCACACTTCATGCTGCCTACGTTTGGGGGCTCCCGGATGTCAACGTGCTGTGACCACCACATGGCGCTGGACATGATTACAGGATTGATTTGGAGAAAAAAGAATCGCATCTGGTGTTGAGAGGGGCCTCTGTGGCCGCTCTGCACAGAGCAGGAGTGTCTTTCTTAGAATCCTGGGCAGAGGACGAGGGGCTGGGGAAAGGGTGACTTAGAGCTCAGAAGTTCCCAGGTGGCCTTTCTGCTCTTCAAAATCCCAATTGCCAGAAATTCTGGCCCCTAGTCTGTGCCCTCTAGCTAGCTGCTAAAGCTGGTGGCCCAGCTCGGTCTCCTTAGAACAAGGAGGAAAATGTGGCTCGTTCATTTCTGCAGTGACAGCCATTCAGCTATTGAAAGGCCATATTAGGTCACCCTTCAGTTTTCTCCTATTCTGCTAACCTCATCTTGTTTCTGCCACAATCTCATTGGGTAATCCCCTCTGGCAATGACGCTTGGATTAGCGTATAACTCTCACTCAAGCTGGCTTTAAGATGTCAAACCTGGGCAGCTACCTTCCGTCAGCCTGAGGGATGGCCACCCTTTGCTCCCCACCCGCCTACACTGTTTGCACAGCAGGGCTGCGGTGGCAAGACCTTCCTCGTCCCCGTATCTGATCACATCCATCAGGCGGCCATCGCATCTATAAATGGGCTCAGTGGTTCAAAATCCTGCCGCGGTAGTGCTCAGCACCTCCCAGCACAAAGCCGCCAGCCACCTCCATCAGCACAGCGCCGGTTTTCAATCCCAGGCAGCGTCTGCACTGAGACGTTTCCAGCCCTTCTTCCACGTGCAGCTACGGAGGGTTTGACAGAGGCGCTCGAGCAGGGCTGGGATTGGGGTGAGGCCAGTGAGGTGCTGGTCTCAGCTGCAAACCTTCAGGGGTGCCCAGAAGCTCAGGAATCAAAATAAATAACACTTTTATACAATATTTTTCTAAAATCAAAATGAATGCAAAACAACTCATGCTGAGTTAAAATACCAAAATACCAAAATTTTAAAGAAAGACAGGATTAAATGAATGCAAATGAACACAGGCCCAGCGCTGTGCGCGCACGACCTGAGAGCTTCTCTGGGTGGCCGGTCCCCTGGGCTGGACAGAGCCCCTAACAGACCAGCCGGCCGGGGCCCATGCTCTGTGGAAACACAGCAAAGGCGGGGCCCTCTGCCGCTTCCCGTCCGGCCCACTCTATCCCCGGAACTGTATTAAGTACGAACGCCCCCCATCTAAAGGCAGAGAAATTAAGGGGTCACCCCTCACTGCCCTGTGGGGTTCTTTCAGAAAATCCCTACTGTGTCGATCGCCATCCAGACCAGGGCGGCTCTCCTCCCCGCCAGAGTGCGAGCAGGGACCAGCACCGACGGCACCTCCTTCCGGCTCATCTTCTCCGTCCTGTCGGATCCAGCCTTGGCCCAGCCTAAAGCACCCTCAGCCTCTGTAACTCGCCCAGCACAGTTGCCGGGCCTTGTTCTTGCTAATGAGCACCGATGTCACCTCCCGCCAAACCCAAGGCGCGGAGGCCCTGGTCCATGCAGGAGGAATCCCACCAGTCCTCCCAGGACCTGACAGTGATTCGCTCATGTGATCCTGGACTCCCAGCTTCCGTCTGTTTCCATTAACAGCTTTGAACTCTGAGTTTGTAGTTTTCTTGTTTGGTGGCTTATTTCTCGCAGTGCCCAGTACTGACCTCACGTCTCAGTGGGCGCCTGTGCTTCAGGTTCTGATCGAGCATGTTGGTCACCCCCAGCAAATGCCCCCAGGGATTTACAGACTTTTAAAACAAACGTTCTCCAAGAGAGGGTCCCAGTCACTCTGCATGAGCGAAGAGTAACTCAGAATTTGCAGAGCATGTGCTCATTTCGGGAGCTGCACCTCAATCCTCAAACCTTCTCCAAAGTCGGGGAAATCACGATCTTTCCTGCCTATTGAGCAGCATAGATCTGTGCTGAGTGGCTCCAGCAGAGTGCAGGGGTCCCAGGAGGAGCTCAGAGCCCTGGGAGGCTGTGCCTGCAGCACCTGAAGGACTCCTCGCCAGCCACAGGGGCGACGCCAGCACCAAGTAAGCCTTGCTGCCGGCCGGGCACTCCTCGTGCAAGCCTCTCATCCACACTAGCCGGACAGGAATCACCACGCATGGCCCCCAAACTGAGCCCAGCAGGCCCCAAGCAGTGACGTGTCCCTCTGAAGTGGGAGGGACACACCGCACCAGGAGCCACCCCTTGTCGCCCCTCCCCCTCCATCTTTGCAGTGAAGCACCTGGGACCGGACATGCTTCAGGCGTAGGGAGGGGGAGGAGGGCATCCCTGGCCCACCTCGTGAACAAGCCCTTCTGAAAAGACGGGCTGCAGAGGCATTGTCTCCAGGATGAACTTAGCTTGTCTATAAAAGTAGACCAAACGCAAGAGACAGTAGTCCCTGTGAGGGCGTCTCCCACGCCCTGCACACGGCGTGGGGCCTTACCTACACACAGCACACACGCCATCAGCAGTATGATTACAGGCAAATTCAATGCAAATTCTTATCAATAATAAAAACACCTCAGGCAGTCAAATCCTATAGAGTCCTTTTTGGGAGGGGGGCATAAAAGGTAATTAACCTGCAAAGGAATGTTTTTACAGAAATTTGTTCTTTTAAATCTTCACCCAGTTTTTTTATATTTGTGCAAATTCATTTTTATACTTTATTCCTGTATTAAAATAATATACCAGCATATTTATTGCCAATGAAATCTGGAAAAGGGGCACAGTTTATTACTCTAATGTTACACAAGTTTTCTAATATAATTTTTAATGAATCTTTTGTCATTTCGCTTCCTTCCTAATTGAGTTGCGTGCCAAATGCATAATTTAACACATCCTGCACATAAAGTTTCTTTATTCAGTTTTCTAACATTATGATTTGGTTTTTAAGCTCTTCCCTAGTAGACTCTGAGACTCCTAGAGACCAAGGATAAACCTTAAAAACACACACACGCAGACTGTGCCGTATGGAGGGAGATTGTTAATAAATATTTGCTAAATTAATCAAGGAATGGACTTTGCCATCAGGAATTTCCTTCTGAAATAATTCACTCTTTCCCAGAAGGTGTACTGTAAAATCAAATTTAAACCAGGAAATAAAGAACGCAGCGGTTAGTGTCCCCTGTGTACAATCTTTCTACGTATAAAGCACAGGGCCCGGTTTTCCTTGTTCCCTCCATAGTTCTGTGAATTTTAACCGGGGTCACCCACACAGATACCTTTGATCCTGGCCAGACTCCAGTTCTTTCGTGACCTGCAGCCTGCCCAGCCTGGCTGACTGCTGTCTCCCAGGTGGGAGGGCCGGGGGTGCCAGAGCTCCTGATGTTTCGAGGGATGCTATAAATCCGGGGTTTTACGTGAAAACCTCCGATTTTTAAATGTTGGCCCATGTTTTATTTGTTTCGCTTTTACAGATTTTGTCTGTATGCCGGATTTGTCGTCTGGGCCTTCAGTGTGCAACCCACGTGCTGTAGACTGAATGTTTCTGTCCCCTCTAAATTCCTGTGCTGGAACCTGACCCCCAGTGTGATGGTGTTCGAGGTGGGGCCCTTGGGAGGTGAGTAGGTCATGAGGGTGGGGCCTCCAGGAATGGGATCAGTGCCCTTACGAAAGGAACCCCAGAGACCACTTTGCCCCTTCTGCCACCTGAGGACGCAGCGAGAAGGCGTTGCCTATGAACCAGGAAGCAGCCCTCACCAACACTGACTCTGCGGGCACCTTGATCTGGGACTTCCCACCTTCCTAGACTATGAGGAATAAACGTTTGTTGTTTTTTTGGTATTGTTTGTGGTTTCGTTACATCAGCCCGAATGGGCGCAGACACCATGTTCTACCCCAAACTGGCGCAGGCCCGAGAAATGCGCAGGCCTCCCTCCCCTGCTTTACGGACGCCTCTTCTCAACTGTCAGCTTCCCAGAGCCTTTCCCCGACCACCCTCTCTCAAAGCACATCTGTTCCTTTTTAAACTGTCATCTCCCCTCGCTAGGATTTCACTGCCAAAGGGGCAGGACCTCCGTGCCTGTTCTCTGTCCTCCAAGGCTCCCGCACGGTGCCTGGCGCAGGCAGTCAATGGGGGAGAGAACAGCCGCCACCCACAGTTCAGCCATTGCTGAGCTGACAGTCAGGGGAGGTCTGTCCGCCAATAAAAATGTCTTCTAAGCACCTGACATTTCTTACACGTCCACTTAATTGCTCCCTTTTGCTTGCGAAGACCATACAGGTGACTTTCTGTTGAACTCCTGGCCTCCCAAAGTGCTAGGATTACAGGCATGAGTCACCACGCCCTGCCGCTTTATAGATGACTTTCAAAGAGCTGTTCAGTCCTTTAGAAACTTTAAAAGGATTCTGGAGTTTAGGACCTACGCCCCTCCTGTGTCTCACATAGGAGGAAGCTAAGACCTGGGCTGGAAGGGGAGAGGTTGGGGTTGGGCTGCAGTTCCGGGTCGTGGCTGGGCAGCTGAGGCCGCACTGTCCACGTCTAACATGAGGATTGGCAGCGGCACCTACCTCGGAATGGACCTAAATGTGAGACTGTGCAAAGCGCTTTTCTCTTCCTCAACATAAAGTCGCCAGGCAGGGGCAGAGCTGAGGGCGGGACCCACGTTCCTGCCTCTTTGGAGGTGCTGCGAGGGGGCAGTCTGCCCCAACTGGACATGGAACTCACCTTTGAGGACTGGCTTCTTGCCGATGCTGCGGATGTTATAGACAGCGCTGGTGAGGGGTGCATCCGGAATGAGCTCTGCGAGCAGGTACCCGCAATACCAGGCACACAGGGATGCGAAGACCAGGAAACCAGCCTTGAAAGCACCTGGAACAGACATGAGCGGCGACTGTGAACAGCTTTGTGCCGGGGCCACCGGGCAACTCCACCGCGGCTCTCCCATGCCCTCCACTGCCTTTCATCCCGGCCACATGCAGGGCGCCAGTGTTGGGGACCGTTCTGAAGGGACAGGACTCCTGGAGCGGCAGTTGGGGGGGTGGGCACTGGGCAGGTGAGCGTGCGGAGCTGTCCTACCAGAACCACGACGGCACGGCAGGCTTTGCTATGGCTGGCATTTGAAGTAGACAATAGCAGATAACGCAAGCAAGACAGGAATGTTTCCAAGGACAATTTGTGATATTTGCTATTGGCTTTGGTCTTAGAGCTTCTTCAAGTGCTAATATCAACCAGTGGTTCATTAAGTGCTCTATGAAGCAACACACCCAATGCGGACCTGAAAAAATAAAAGCAGCTCATTCCCTTTGTGAGACAGAGTCAGATCTGAGCAAGCTCCAGCATTTGGACGGAAAGCTCCAGAGGGTGGGGCGTGGTCTGTTTTGTTTATCACTGCGTCGCCTGTGCTGAGAACAGTATCTGGTGCACCTGAGCATGCAGGTGCCCCACTGGATCATGGCCTGACATACGACAGACACTGGGAAAAGTCCCCAAACCTGTCCTATCATCAGTGACAAGCCTGCGGGGCCACCCAAAGGTCCCAAGGGCAGAAAGTCCCTGGAGATAGCTTTCTGGTTGATTGGCAACAATTACTTATCTCTCCCATGTGATATGAGAAGCAGCTGAGAGATCTTACAATTCCTAAGAAAAAGGCATCTATCTCCTCCTAGGTTGCCAGAGCTCTGGGAGACACCTCCCTATTCCTTCACAGGCAATCCACTGCCAGGGCTTTTGATTTTGCACCCTAAATGTTGCACAGATCATAACTCGTTCAGCAGTTTGCTTACCAAAACTGCCGCAGGGCAGGGATAGCCACCGGCCCTGCAGAAAAGGACGGGCCCTGGGAGATTCGTCCTATAGCATTTAAATATGTAGTAATAGGTACAGCTTTAAATAAGAGGGGGCCGGGTGCAGTGGCTCAGGCCTGTAATCTCAGCACTCTGGGAGGCTGAGGTGGGAGGATTGCGTGAGCTCAGGAGTTTGAGACCAGCCTGAGCAAGAGTGAGACCCTGTCTCTACTAAAAATAGAAAAATTAGCTGGCATTGTGGTGTGCGCCTGTAGTCCCAGCTCTTCGGCGGCTTGGGCGGGGGGTTCCTTGGGGCCCGGGGTTTGGGGGTTGCGTTGGGTTTTGTTGCGGCCCTTGGTTTTTGGCCGGGGGGCCGGGGCAGGCTTTTTCGAAAGAAAGGGAAGGAAGGGAAGACAGGAAGAAAGGAAGAATAAAAGAAAGAAAGCAAGGAGGAAGGAAGGAAAGGAGGGAGGGAATTATGGGTCCTGAAGGGCCCCGCAATGGGCCCCACACCCCCACCCAGCAGGAGTTGAGCTCTCCACCTGGGCTCCCTCCTCCCTCCAGCACCCAGAGAGAGCCCTTGTCGGTGCAAACACCCGCAGGCCCGCCCACTGGCTGTGCTGCACTGAGTCCGTGTGTGGTGTGCTCGGAGGGGCGGCACCTCAGCATGGGGGATCGCGCTGACGGAACGACATGCGTCTGCTTCACCTTGGGTTTTGTTTAGTTTTTCCAAATGCATCTTTCACCATAATTTTTTCATTTCTACTTCCCAAACCATGCAGTTTCTAAGATTGTTAGACTATTAAGCGGGGATGGCTTCCTGTTGGGAAAGGCCCAAAGCAGCGTGGCCACTGCAGTTTCTAGGACTGAAGGGACGTCTCAAAACAGGATAAACCAGCCTCAGAAAACAGAATGAGACCCGGGTGGGGGTGGGGGTCTCAGCAGGCCCCGCTCCTGTTCAGTCCTCTGCAAGGTGGATGCCTCTGCCTAGAGGTCACTCTGCTCCCTGCAGCCCTGCACAGGCACCTCCCACGGCCCGCCCCTCCAGGACGGTGCCTGCACGCTTAGGACAGTGGATGGGCCGCATGATGTTCCAGAAAATTCTGTTGGATGAACACGGAATGGACAGTGTGCTAGGAGAGCAGCCACAGAGCATGTTCAAAGGCAACAACAGACCACTGTCTCCTGTACGTACTGGGTTGCGGCTGGACTATTTTATCTAAGCGTAATATTTGAGAGAAAATTGCCTAACCAGAGATCTCGTAGATCTGTGGTCCCCAACCCCCGGGCTACAGAGCTCTGCCGCACTCCTCCTCCCTCCACCCTGCACCCCGGTGGAAAAATTGTCTTCCACGAAACCTGTCCCTGGGGCCAAAAAGGTTGGGGACTGCTGTTCTAGACAACACGTCACACGCACGATCCTAAGCAACGAGCTGCTGTTTAGCTTGGAGAAGACTGAAAAGGACCATTATGCTACCTTCGGAATGCGTAAAAAACAGCTGCACAAAGGGAGGGTATCTTTGTCCCCACTTGAACAAGGACAAATGGGCGGAAGTGGCAGGGAAGAAAATGGAGAATACACAGAGAGCCAGGCTCACCAGGGAGCGGCAGACCCCGGCCCGCCCTGCTCGGGCAGTGAGCTCCTGGGAGGAGGACAGAGTGTCTGTGCCTTGGGTGAGGGCTGCAGCGATGACCTCCAGGCTGGGGACAGTCTGGTCTCCTGTGGTGGCATGTGGCTGGCCAAGACCTAGAGATCCAGAGCCAGAACCTCCTCCAGGGTGAGGCAGATCCGGCCTTAGGCTCTGGGACACCCACCCTCGGAAGACAGGGCGCACGCGGGTGGAGAGCTGTGGGACCCGCGGGTCTAGCACAGAGTCCCGGAGGTATCCCAGACACCAGAGGGAGGACCTAGGAGACAGGAGGTAACTGAAAAACTCCCAGAAGGAAGCACAATCCATCTCCTAGAGCTTCCCACAGACCGGGCTTCAACAGTGAAACTTAGTTTCTCACATTCAGGAGGCTGGAAGGCCATGGTCAAGGTGTCAGCAGGGCTGCTTTCTCCAGAGGGGTCTTCCCTTGGCTGGCAGATGGCACCTCTTCCCTGTGTCCTCATAAGCTCGATCCTCCGTGGGTGTCTGTATTCTAATCCCCTCTTCTTATAGGGCGCCAGTCAGATTGGGTTGGGGACCACCCTAACGAGACCTTATTTTAACCTAGTCACTTCTCTAAAGGCCCTATCTCCAAATATGGTCACCTTCTGAGGCCCTGGGGTAAGGACTGCGACACAGGAATTTTGACGCAGAGTCCACAATTCAGCCCACAGCGCAGCATCAGGCAAGCCGTGGCACAGCCGCCCTGTGGGGTGCGCACCGGCAACAGGTCGTCAGTTCCTGGGGGTGAAAACGGAGCGGGCAGGACAAGAGGCAGCCTGTCAAGATGGAGGCTCAGACACTGGGCAGCAGGGAAGAGTCGGTGCCTGCGCTGGGACACAGGACAGGTTTCCTCCTGGGAAAGGTGGGAGCCCAGGGACCTGGTGGGCCTGCCGTGATGGGAGGAGACCCAGCTGCTGCAGAGGTGGGGGAGGAAGTACACAGCACCCAGGAACCCTTCTGTGATTCCGTAACTGGGATCCAGTCTTTTCTCATACGGTAATAAAGTCATCATTAGCTCATGGAAATGTCCTTCCATGTGTCTGCTGCCCGCAGACGCAGTGAGTATGAGATCAAAGGCCAATTCTCAGCAGAGATGGAGAGCCGGTGAACTTTCTCTGAAGAGACCCACCTTCCGTGTGCCCACACAAGCACAGCAAGGTGTTGTCAGTGGCGCCTGCCGGCGTGCATTCTGATCGCCTCCCCATGGAGGCCGCCGCACTGCACCCCTTGTACTGGAGAGGCGGGAGGGCTGAGAGTGGACAGTCCCCACTTTGGGATTCACTGCCTTGTGGATTGCAGGCTATGCTGGCCTCAGAGTGCACCGTCATCACTGTCCTGTCCACTGATGCTTTTCGGCAGGAGGGCCGGGAAGGGCCGTTCTGGAACAGCACAGCGGGTGTGCAGTGTGACCCACCTGAAGGTCCACACACCGATGCCCATTTTGAGGAATCAGAAGGCCCAATACCAGGCTCCTTGGGCAAAGGAATGGTGGGCGGCTTAACCTACTCCATCCATTCAATCTGGATATCCTTCCTGCGCACTGTCTATCTGGAACCAGCCCAGCGCTGGACTGGATTGTCAAGGACAAGGCCCATTCCAAGAATGTCCCCAGATCTACAGCTCACAAAATCAAAAGTGATGTGGCTCAGAGTTTCTGCAGGCATCTTCTCTCACAATCAGACATGACCAGATAAACACAGACCTGTTGTTACTTGGAAGCTTCGTATGGCACACAGAACTCATGAATGATGAGGTCTGTGCATGGAAAAGTTGTGGGAGAGGAAAAGCAATCTGACAATATTCAGCATTTTCCATATGTAACCAGTAGATACTATTATAATTATACAATATAGAAATAATGAAAAGAATTCTTCCGAAACAGCTATAATGAAAGTTGGTGCCCTGAGGGAGTTGATATTTATCTCCTATAATCCTACAATCCACACAAGCTATCGAAAACAGTGCTGCTCAGTGTTAGGGCCTAGAGACCATAAGCAGCAAATAACCAGCCATTAGCTTCTGTATTATGCTTGCTTGCTTAAGAGAGTGGAAAGTTTTCAGCTGACCCTTATCTGACCCCAAACCTGCTATCTCGCCTTCGCCTTCGTTAGGGCACCTAAGAAAGTAAGGAGGAAAACGGTGCCTTTCACACAGCTGTCCACGAGATAAAATAGTAGCCTGGGCCAGAGGGTCGGAGCGCCCCAGAGCACTGAGACGCCCAGCAGTGCTTCCCCGTGTGAAATGTGATATGGCTTAAACAATGAGATGTCAAATGTATGTTGGCTAAGATTAATGTCGTTATACTTGCTTCAAAGTAAAATTATAGCTGTGACTTGTAACTCCTACGGAACTCATCTAAGGAAAGGGGAGAATTCCCAAAACCTCCCAGACCATGTCGGCCCAAGATAAGATTGTACCATGGTTAGGACTAACGCTTTTTTGCTTCTGTAACTGTGCTTATGCAAGCAATTAGATGATTTATCAGTGTGTGGTTTTTGTCTTTAAAAGAGCTGGTCTCTCCTGGCTCGGGACTGCTCTCTGTGCTGCTGTCTCTGAGCAGTGCAGAGGGTAGTTGTTGGCCAGCTAATAAAGACTCACGATTTGGCTCAATTCGTTCTCTCAGTGGTCACTTCTCGCACTCTGTACCATAACATTTGGAGGCCCCAGCGAGATCGCCCTGTTACGGGGGCACCTGGTGGCCACTGGTGCTTGGAGATGTGGTGCGGGGCCGAGTGCCTGAACCTGGGGGGGGCTCCTGAGGAGGACTTTTCTCCTCAGCCCCGGGGAGGGCCAGACTACCTGCCGGTTGCAAGTACCTTAAATGCCTAAAAAGCTGCAGGACGAGTCTTCTGTTTCTGTTCACCGGTGAGTTCTGTTCTGATCTGTTCTGTTGTCTGTGGGCCCGTCTGATTACCCGTGGGAGGCTGGACGCAGCTGAACTCCCAGGGTTGGGTTCCAAGAGGTGAGACTTCACCTGGAACTCCTGGTTTCATCCCGAAGAGTGGGAGGCACCCGAGAGGGGTAAGACCAGGGCCACTCAGCGGGAATCTGGTTTTTCTGGACACAGTTCCAAGAGGTGAAATGTCACCTGGAACTCCTGGTTTCATCCCAAAGAGTGGGAGGCACCCGAGAGGGGTAAGACCTGGGCCGCTCAGCGGGAATCTGGTTTTCTGGTATCCTATCGTTCTGATCTTCTACTTTCTTACTTCTCTGGTTCTACGACACAGTCAGATGACTGGGCCAGCCTCCTATCTCACCGCCAGCGTGTTTGGTCTGTTGGCTCTTTTATTGGACATTGGACTTTATTTGGTGTCCCTGGAGGACTGGGGAAAAGGAGAGAAGATAACTCTCACTGTGTTGCATTGGGCAGTAGTAAGTTTCATCTTTCTGGAAACGATCTAAGAAATTTCTGAGTCTCTTGATACTCTAGTCTTGGCTTTCTACATGCTTTAGCCCCCGCCATCGCCTGTCGTGTCAGCTTGTCATTCGGTGAAAAGAAAGAGGGTTAATACCGCAGGTGTTAGGCCCAGCCGAGCATTGGGGCCAGCAAGGGAGCGAGGAAAGGGCTAATAGGTATAGGTGGTGTCGGAGAGTGCCGATTGACTGAGCCGGCCCCCTACCTCATTGTTGGATTTTATTCGGTGGCTCCTTAGTGTCTGCCCACAGCACTGTCTTTCCTGTCAGCGTGCCTGCAACTGACAGACCGCGGTCAAGAACAACAAAGAAATAACAAAAAGTGATATTGGCCAATTGTCTTATCGTTTTCAGTTTGTGTCTGTGTTTCTGTGGATTGTGGGGTAGTGTGTCGTGTCCTCTTGTCAAAAAGGGTTGTCTATGTCTTGTGTCGCCTGTTCTCCGATTAAATGTTTTTTTTAAAAAAAACTTTCAGGATTTCCAGCAGCGGGCCGGACCCTATGGGTTCTCTGTTAACGCTTTTGATTTACAGAAATTTTGTGAGCAAGAGTGGCTGGACACCTGTCTGGTAGGGACATTAAGTCTTGAGTACGTTATTTGTTCTGTGTAATTGGTCTCTTTGTCCCTGGTTTTGTGTGTCTCTGAAGCCATCTGGAGCTAGTCTCAATGGCTTCTCTGTTAATGCCTTTGACTTGCAAAAATTTTGCAAACGAGAAGGGCCCACCTTCAGAGTGGGTGGCCCCCGGAGGGCAGCACCAAAGTCAACTTTCTCATGCAAAAACTTAATGGTTATCACATTGTTTTAAGACAGAATCTTAAATACTCTTTTAAATTAAAAAAAGTAAAAACCGGCCTTAGAAAACACAAGTGATGGGGGGAGAGAACAGTGTAACTAATTAAATTGTTTAACTCATTGTTTAAACCAGCCTTGTATAAAAATGTTATAAACTGTTAAACTCTGTGGTTTCTGCCTATATAAGCCCCTGAGCCGCCACGGGCTAGAGAGGGTCGTGAACCTCTCAGTCCTCCTCAAACTCGGAGTGGCTCCCAGTATCAGCCTGTCTCTGGCCCTCCCC
>NW_012139191.1:5179685-5181976 GCF_000956105.1 Propithecus coquereli | reverse complement strand
TAACAGGCTAATGACTGGGACACAGGCAGAAGTTAAGTCAGGCTTTGAGAGATGAAGTGACTGGTGAAAATAAGGGCTTTTCCTTCCCCTTTTCCCATTTATCCAAATCTTCTGCAGTGTCAAGTAGTTTGAAAAATGGGGAAAAAAATTGCCTTACCAAGTGGCATCGGGCCAGCCCCTTCGGGCCAGCCCCTTCCCGCTGCGAGGTCCAGGGGCGCAGGCGCTGGGGAAGGAGCCGTTGCGGGGGAGCCGGGGCGGTGCGCTCTGCCCGTGCTCGCCCAACGCCTTCCTTCCAGCAAGTGTCACAGCCGCTGATCGCAGCTGGGAGCAAACCGAGCCCGGGCGCTTCGCTTGGGGCCCAGCCCGTTGGTCCCCTCTGGGTTCGCCCCCTGCATTCCTGACCCTGGTCCAAGGTCCAAGAGGATACCGGCCCTCGCCGGCTCCACTCTCTTGGCTCATCGCGGAGGGTCCCCGGCCCCGTAGCCCTGCGCCCTGCAGCGGGTCGCACTCACCAGCAGCCGCGGGGCGCATCTTCCAGGTGCCGCTCGCGCCCGCCTGGCCCGGGGCAGCCCCAGGGCGACCTACCGGAGCCTCTCAGGCTGGGCGGGCCAGGCAGGTGCCGCCAGTCCGGCAAATAGCAAGTACCAACCTGGCAGGTTCACAGGATAGCAAACCAGCCAGGTGCGCGGGGCGGGGAGGTCTGTGGGCCAGGCAGGTGCGGCCGCGCAGGTACGTGGGGCGGGTGCAGGTGCGCCCAGCCCAGCATCGCCTGGGAGCTCCGAGGTCGTTGTCCGAGGCTGGACGTGCTCCCCGTGGACCTGACCCGGGGCCAGGGCTGCCTGGAAGCCAGAGCTGATATGTCCCAGGGAGCTCAGCAGAGTCAGCTCTGAAGGGAGGACACTGCGTCCCCTAATGCTTCGGGTCCCCAGGACCCAACTTAATGCCTCACAAGAGGAAGTGGCTGCAAAGAGAAGCATGGCTGGAAACTTTTAAATGTCAAAACAGAGTCCAAGTTTGCAGACTCGACGTCCACAGTACTCAGGCCACTGTCCTGTGGCTCTCTGCTTGGTGCAGAGCAGCCAGCTGCCTGCCTGCGTTCGCACAGCCAGCACGGCTCCCTCTTGCTCTCTCCTCTCCTGCCCGATGATTAACTCCCCGAAAACGAGGCAGGCCCCTTGGTCCGGCCCCACGCCCCTTCGTCAGGGATGCAGGTCTACAGGTCCCCTTGTTAACATGGAGACCAGTGAGTCCCAGGGGCAGGGTGCAGGCAGATGTGTGAAGAAGGCTTCCAGAAGACGTCCGGACCTCAAATAGGAGCGGCCCCTCCCTCTCCATCCTTGAATATAACTGCATTCCCAACACCCAGCAGGTTTTTACAATGCTGATGACCCGCTATACTCACAGTGGCCTCAGGCTACCAAGAGCAAGTATAATACTTCTGCAGAAAAAGAGAGTGCCAGGGGAGCACACTCTGCCAGAGATCCTCTGCCAGAGACCCGGTCCCCATGCTGGGGTCCACTGGCTCCCGCAGTTCTACTCTGCTCCTGTCTCTCCTCTCTCAAGAAGCCCAGAGGCTTCAGCAACAACACAGCACAAGGTCTCCTCCCTACCTGGGGACATACATCCCATCAGTTGTCATCAGGGGGCCCTGGCCATGACCCTGCGAAGCTTTGCTCTTGAGAAGCTCCTGGATGGCTCCATCCAAGGTGCCCGGGGACACATGTCCTGTGGACCACATGGCTTCATTCCTCCAGTTCACCCCACTACTGTCTTCCCAAACCAGAGGGCCAGAAGACTGGGGGCTCCACACTAAGGCGTCCTTCCTAAGAACTCCGGAAGCGCCCCGATGTCAGGCCTGAGCAGGGCCCGTCTCAGGCTGGACGCCCTTCTGAGCAGCTCTGCGGTAGTCTGAGAAGCTATTCTCCAGCTAGTCCTGACAATTACTTTAAACAGATGACCGACCACCAATGCTGCCTTTGTCTTTAGCTCACCTGATTTCAGAGGTGAGGGTTTTATCTCTGGGTGTGTTTGCATTTCTTAAAAATTGTGATAAAAATGCATAACATAAAATTTACCACCTTAGCCATCTTTAAGTGGACAGTTCAGTAAATTCACATTATTCATCTCCGGAACTTTTTCACCTTGCAAAATTAAAACTCTGCACTCATTAAACAACCTCCCATTTAGCCCTTCCCCCAGCCCCTGGCAATCACCATTCTACATTCTCTATGAATTTGACTACTCTAGATACTTCCTATACGTAGGAATCATACAGTATTTGCCTTTGTGAC
>NW_012139191.1:5177777-5179635 GCF_000956105.1 Propithecus coquereli | reverse complement strand
CAGAAGCTTTTCCTACATAGTCAGAGACAGCACAAGTAGTTGTAAAAAAGTTAGTGACTGAAATTGTCCCCAGATTTGGCCTCCCGCTAGCTTTAGGATCCGACAATGGCCCGGCATTTATCGCCAGAACAACTCAATTGCTGGCCCCGGTGTTAAAGATTAATTGGAAATTACATTGTGTCTACAGACTTCAGAGTTCAAGATAGGTACAGAGAATGAACAAGACTTAAAAAAACATTAAGCAAACTAAAGTTAGAGACTGGTGAAGACTGGGTAAGCCTCCTTCCTTTTGCTCTGTTACGGACTAGGTGCACTCCCTATGTTAAAGGCCTAACCCCATATGAAATTATGTTTGGTCAGCCGCCCCCACTTGTCCCCAAGTTGGGGGAGGACAAGGTGGCTGAGTTAAATAACCGTTCCCTTCTTAAGTCATTGCAGGCCTTACAGTCTGGTGCCCAGCAGACCCGAGACCTTGTAAGGGCTGCTCATCCTGGACCAACTAATCTTCCCCCTGAAAAGGCTTCGTTCCAGGTGCAGCCTGGAGACCTTGTCTGGGTAAAGAAGCTCCAACCAGCTACCCTGGAGGCCAGGTGGACTGGGCCCCTACCAGTGATCCTCACCACGCCAACAGCCGTGAAGGTAGCCGGGAAGCATCACTGGATCCACCACACGCAGATCAAGAGAGCATTTACAGGTTCCAGTGCCCTCTCGTGTCAAACGAGCCGTGCCTGTCTTAGTACCTGTACTCGTAGGATTAGGAATTGCAGGCTCAGCAGCTACAGGAACCCCTGCATTAATAACAAGCAATCAAAATTTTAAAGCCTTGAGTCAGCAGATCGATCTTGATCTCAGAGAACTAGAAAATCTGTCAGCCGCTTAGAGCACTCAGTTGATTCCCTTGCAGAAGTAGTTCTACAAAATCGCCGGGGCCTAGACCTCTTGTTCCTGAAACAAGGGGCCTTTGTGTAGCTTTAGGTGAAACCTGTTGTTTTTATGCCAACTACTCCGGTGTCATAAGAAACAGCCTCTCCCAAGTATGGAATAGGTTAAGGGAAAGAGAAGAGAGCCAAAGAAAAAGCAATAAATGATACAAAAACTTGTTTTCTTGGTCTTGGACAACGTTCTTGTCAGCCATAGCAGGACCACTTATCCTTATCCTGTCAGCATTGCTAGTTGGACCCTGTATCATTAACTGCCTGACATCCTATATTAAACAGAGGATTCAGGCTGTTAAGCTGATGGTTCTTCAAACTCACTATCAGCATATCTGTGACACAAATGACGAAGAATCAATGATTTGATTCCTCCTGAAAACCAGTGGGGAATGTTAGGGCCTAGAGACCATAAGCAGCAAATAACCAGCCATTAGCTTCTGTATTATGTTTGCTTGCTTAAGAGAGTGGAAAGTTTTCAGCTGACCCTTATCTGACCCCGAACCTGCTATCTCGCCTTCGTTAGGGCACCTAAGAATGTAAGGAGGAAAACGGTGCCTTTCACACAGGAGTCCACGAGATAAAATAGTAGCCTGGGCCAGAGGGTCGAAATGCCCCAGAGCACTGAGCGGCCCAGCAGTGCTTCCCCGTGTGAAATGTGATATGGCTTAAACAATGAGATGTCAAATGTATGTTAGCTAAGATTAATGTCCTTATATTTGCTTCAAAGTAAAGTTGCAGCTGTGACTTGTAACTCCTACGGAACTCATCTAAGGAATGGGGAGAATTCCCAAAACCTCCCAGACCATGTCGGCCCAAGATAAGATTGTACCATGGTTAGGACTAACGCTTTTTTGCTTCTGTAACTGTGCTTATGCAAGCAATTAGATGATTTATCAGTGTGTGGTTTTTGTCTTTAAAAGAGC
>NW_012139191.1:5173070-5175381 GCF_000956105.1 Propithecus coquereli | reverse complement strand
GATCTGCATAATTGGAAAAATCAAAACCCTTCTTTCTCTGAAAAGCCACAGAGACTGATATCTCTCCTGGAGACTATTTTCTTTACTCATCAGCCAACCTGGGACGACTGCCAGCAGCTTTTATAGCCTCTCTTTATCTCGGAGGAGAGAGAAGATTCAGAGGGAAGCAGCCAAGACGATTCCTGGTCTGGACGGACAGCCTACTACTGACCCTGCCTGGGTGGAGCGGGTGTTTCCCTCCATGCGCCCAGATTGGGATCCCAATGACAATGAAGGTAAGGGGGCTCTCGATCAGTATCGCCAGACTCTGCTCCGGGGTATACAGGCAGCAGCTAAAAAGCCGACCAATTTATCTAAGGTAAACGAGACAGCGCAGGGGCTGAATGAGGCCCCGGCGGCGTTTTTAGAACGCCTCTTTGAAGCTTATCGCCTGTACACTCCTGCAGATCCTCAAGCACCTGAGAATTGGCGTGCTATTAATATTGCTTTTGCTACTCAGTCGGCCCCAAATATTAGAAAAAAGTTGCAGAAGTTAGAAGGGTTCAAAGGGAAGTTGCTGTCTGAACTGGTAGAGATTGCCCAGAAGATTTACAACAACCGGGAGGACCCCGGAACTGTGTAATCTAAGAAAATGGCTAAGATTATGGTGGCCGCCATGGGCGGACCCCAGAAACCGAGGGAAAGAGTAAGTCAAGAAAGAGAGACTGGGCTGAAAGGTCAAAAGAAAGGGAGAAATGACCTGGGATTGGATCAGTGCTCCTGTTGCAAAGAATATGGACATTGGAAGAAAGACCACCACCTACCTGAGGTATGAGCTAAAGGGAGGAAAGAGAACTCTCTCTACTGGGAGAATTGAAGCAATCTTAAAGATCCCACAGCCCCAAACCAAGAAGCAGGTGTGTGAGTTTTCGAGGACCCTGGGATATTGCAGACTCTAGATCCCTAAGTTCGTTGAAATAGCGAAACCCCTGTATACCAGCACAGGGGGAAAAGGGGACGCCCTAGTCTGGACTGAAATTGAGTCTAAAGCAGGCTCTTGTAAATGCCCCTGCACTGGCACTGCCGGACCTGACCAAGCCTTTTCAGTTATATGTTGCTGAAGCCCGAGGAATAGCCAAAGGGGTCCTAACCCAAAAGCTAGGACCCTGGAGTAGACTGGTTGCATATTTGTCCAAAAGATTGGACCTGGTAGCCTCCGGCTGGCCAGGATGCATGCGGGCTATTGCGGCGACAGCCATCCTGGCAACAGAAGCCTCCAAGCTCACTCTGGGGCAGGATTTGTGCATTATTGCCCCTCACTCGGTGGAGGCTCTGTTAAAAAGCCCGCCGGAAAGATGGCTCTCCAACTCGTGCATAACCCAGTACCAGGTGCTGTTACTGGACCCCCCCAGGATCCGCTTCTTAAAGACGACCTCCCTCAACCCTGCCACTCTGCTTCCGGATGATGAGTCGTCAGAGCCACTGCTCAACTGCCATGAAATACTGGAGTCCCTGACTAATCTGAGGGCAGACCTCATCGATCAGCCATGGTCAGACCCTGATGAGAAATCGTACATGGACGGAAGCAGTTACATGTCTGAAGGAGTCAGGTACGCAGGGGCGGCTATAGTTACTACAGACCGGGTTCTCTGGGCACAAGCGTTAGGACATGGGACTTCAGCCCAAAGAGCAGAAATCATAGCCCTAACCCAAGCCCTGAGGTGGGGAAAGGATAAGGTTGTTAATATCTACAAGATAATAGATGTGTTTTTGCAACAGCACACGTACATGGAGCACTCTATCAGGAACGGGATCTCTTAGCCTCAGAAGGCAAAGAAATAAAAAAATAAACTGGAAATACTGGCTCTATTAGAAGCCATCTGGTTACCAAAAAGGGTGGCTATTATCCACTGTAAGGGACACCAGACTACTGACTCCCCAGTGGCAAAAGGAAATGCTTTTGCTGACGCGACAGCTAAGGAAGTCGCACAAAAACCAGTGGGGCCTCTCCAAATTCTTCCTGTTCTGCCAGAACGGCTCCTGCCAGGTGCCCCGAACTGCATTGAAGAGGAAGTTAAAATAGGGGAAGCCCTGAAAACCAAGACTGATTCGGGAGGTTGGAAAATCCTCCCAGATAATAGGGTTCTGGTCCCTAAACATCCGGGATGAGACTTAATTAAACAGATCCGTCAGAGCACTCACCTTGGCAGCGCCAAGTTGACTGAACTTCTCCAGAAGGATTATTACATCCCTCAGCTCCACCAGATGACCCGGCAGGTAACAACAAGATGTTCTACCTGTGCACAAGTCAATCCAGGTAAAGGCATTAATG
>NW_012139191.1:5155289-5162010 GCF_000956105.1 Propithecus coquereli | reverse complement strand
AGGTGGAGAAACAGGGAGGAAGTGAGCTCTCTGGTGTCTCTCCTTACGAGGGCACTAATCCCATCATGAGGGCCTCGCCCTCATGACTCATCTAACCTTAATTACCTCCCAAAGGCCCCATCTCCAAATACCCAAAAGCCATCTCACTGGGAGGTTAGGGCTTCAACATATGAGTTTTTTGGTTTGGGGGGGTAGGGAGGCACAATTCCATCCACAGCAGCTAGACCCAGGAGAACAAACTGCATATGCTATGTCCCTGGTGTCCACATATGATTATAGCCAAAACCATACACAACCCCAAAGTCCATCGACAGGAAAATTGATAAACAAATTTTGGTTTGTTCATATGATGGAATACTACTCACCAATGAAAAAGAAAGCCCTACAGATAAACACAACAACATGGATGGCTCTCTGAAACAACATGCAACTGTGCTGTATGACTGATCACACTTGGATGAGGTTCAAGAACACATAAAACTAATCTGTGGTGACAGGAGTTAGAACAGTGGTTTCCTCTGAGTGCAGAGGCGGAGAGGTGTTCAGTACGAAGGAGCAGGGGAGCTTTCCAGAGTGATGGAAAGTTCTTTGCCTTTATCTTGGTGGTGAGTACTCAAGAATCATATACATAAAGTTGGAGCTATATACACTTTGGATTTGTGTACTTTACTGCATATAAATTATCACTTCAATAAGGTACGTAATCAAAAAAAGAAAAAACAAATGGATCAAGATGACAGAGCTGAACAGGTTGGGTGGAACTTCTCAGGTCACTGGCTCAGTCCGGCCAATGGGGTGCAAGTGCCAGACCCAGAGTGGCCTCAGGAAGCCTGCGTTCAGCTCTGACCTGCCACACATACCACCGGCTGGCCCACCTTTCTGCGGCAGGGTTGGGGTGAACAACCCGTGGTTCCACCAGTGTGGGACTTCCACCAGTCTGCACTTCCCCACCGCACTCTGTCCTGCCCTTCCTTGAAGGCCTCCCCTAAGCCTCTCCTCTGCCCCACTCCTCACCGGCCCCCTCGGGCCTCTGGTCATCCCAAACTCCCCAGACACCCTGGGGAGGCTGGCAGCATGTGTCCCTGTGACTTGCGGACATGAGTAGTCACAATGCACAGGGAGCATGGTTAGATGTAGACATCTCACACACACACACACACCCCACACACACAGTCCCCAGGACAGTTAGATGTACACATCTCACACAGACACACACACACACACACACACACACAGAGTCCCCAGGACAGTTAGATGCACACATCTCGCACACACACAGAATGAGACCCAGAATGGTTTTTTGCTGCTTTGCAACTTACATGCTCGTGCCTTCATTTGCCTTTCCTCAAGTTCGCATGCCAAATTGCACACGCTTATCTTATCTTTTTAAATGCTAAGATCACTGGACTTAATGTTTCTTTTGCATCCTCTCACAGAGCTCTGCATCTGTTGATTGTTCAGTTTATACCACAGACCAGCAGCTCTCAAAGTGTGGTCCAGGGACCCCCCCCCCGCCCCAGGAGTTTGGGAGGTGAAAACTTAACACGAAGATGTTAGTTGACTTTTCATTCTTATCCTGTCTGGATGGTACAGTGGAGTTTCCCACCGTGCGTCTGGAAGGTCTCCATGACTTGGTGGACCAGCATGTTCCAAATGATGAACATGTAACAGCACGCAATCATGCAAGGGCAAAAGATCCATTCAAAATGCCAGATAGAGCCACAGGTTTTAACCTAAGAGAGGAAACCACCACTCATCAAGTTTTGGTATAGTATCAAAGAAGAATACCCAGTTATCTGAAAAGGGTATTAAGATACTTCTCGCTGTTCCAACCGCGTATCTGTGTGAGGCCAGGTTTTCTCCATGCCTACGACTAAAACAGACTGCAACAGACTGAATTAAAAGGAGACCTGGGCATCCAGCTGTCTTCTGTCGAGGACATTAAAGAGATTTGCAGAACTGTAAAACAACACCATGCTCGCTAGATATTTTGTTTTAGAAAATAAAATTGTTTTTCATAAAAATATTTATGCTAACATGCAATGGTTGTATTGTTATTTTTAAATGAATTAATAAATAGTTAAACTCTTCTCACTTTTAACTTCTAATGCAGTAAACATCAGTAGATATAACCCTCATAAACAAAAGCTGTTTTGTGTCCAGAATCACTTCCATATGTATAAAGCGTCCTGAGACCAGAGTCTGAGAACCGCTGCGTTGGGCTGCCTGCCCGAAACCCTGGCCTGGCCCGGTAGAAACCAAAGGCACGAACAGCCCAGATTTGGATTTAGACCTGGGTTTCAATCAAAGTTTCACACTACATTAATGGATTTGGAGCAACTTATTTAATACTCTTGAATCTCAGAGTTTTGTTTGTTTGTTTTTTTGTCTGTCAAATGGGAAGAATATGTTTTCAGAATTGTTGAGATGAAACTGGATGATACATGGAACATCCTAGCACAGCCAACCGACAGCCAGTTGGCACTTACACGCCATTAATAATTAATTATGTAAGCTGCACTTCCTCCTCTAAGGCTTTGGGGCAGCCAGACCGGGCTGAGCTGGGGTCGAGGTTATCTAGAACCACAGCCACTGACCAACCACAGGGAGAGCAAAAGGCCATCCGGGTCCTGGCACACACCCTGGGAACGCCGCAGGACAGCTCTTCCATCCTCGGAGGAGGGGCATGTTTGTCTTTTAAGGGGCCAGAAACCCAGTTGGAGCATCTCAGCAGGAGGTACAGGTCCTCGTTCAATTCAATTTGCCAAACGTTTATTAGGAACCTACGAGATCTCAGGCACTGTTTTAGCCCCAGCAACGCATCAGTGGACAAAACTGACAAAGATCTGGAACTCGTGCAGCTCATGTTCTAGTGCAAAGTTCCGGAAAGTGATGCAAAGCTCACAGGTCCCTAGGGAGGACCAACCTGCAGGTGGTAGCACCACGAGTGGAAAACCTTCGGGAACACAGAGGGGCAGAGGGTACGCGGTGGCCCCCAAAGGTGCTTGAACGTGGGCCATGGGGTGCCACAAAGAGGCACTAGCAGTGCTGGGGGCTGGGGCCAGGGTGGGGCTCCCTCTGTAATCACAGCCGTGGAGAGCCAGGCAATGACCAGCAGGACAGGGCAGAGACCACAGGCTTCCCCTGGAGCAAGAGGAGGGAGGGGAGAGGAAAAAGCCAAGTTTGGGGAAGGCGGCCTTTGGGTAGAAACATCCACCCCTCTTCCCCAAGCCAAGAATCTGCAGCTTCCCTGTGGCATGAGGCTGCGGGGAGGAGATACCCAGGGCCGGGGAGGAGATACCCAGGGGCCGTGAGCTTGCTGAGTCTGAAAGGTGCCAGGCAGAAGCAGCAGGCAAAGGTGACCTGAGAGTTTCAACTGGTACGTGTTCTCCCTCATCTCACCTGAAAGGGGCAGCTGCCATTTGGGGCTACTCCCTTTTGTTCTGGGTGGGCCAGGTGATAGTAAGAAGGTCCAGTTCCCACACCTGATGGTATGCAGCCATCGCGCTCAGGACGACTGGCCAACGGTCCAGAGCGGCGCATCTCAGCTTCTAAACCGGTCTTGTTGGTTCTGCGTGTCACGCTGCTACTTGCAGACCGTTTCCCTGAGAGCCTCCTGAAGATGCCAGATGTATCTGTGCAGAAAATCCACGCTACCTTGGGGCTTGCAATTGGAAAGGAGTAGATGGCAGAAACCCAGCTCTGTGTCACAACTTTGGTTGTAGAAATCCATGCTGAAACATACACTGTAGGTTTTGGGAAGAGTCCAAAGCTTCAGGCTGTTTCAACTCCTGCAGTTGCACCTAGGGATATTTATATCCTACAGTTCCAAATGTTTCTTCCATGCTTTCTGCGTTGTCACAATGCACGAGGCCAGCGTGATGGGACAGGGAGAACCTGGAGCAGAACTTAAGCTTGGCATGGCAGAGGCCCTTGTGCATGGGCGACCCACTGCGTGAAGGAAAGGCACCCCACTGTCGTGAACTTGAGAGACACAGAGTGAGAAGCAGTTCCTAGGGGAGGCTGAAGCAATTTTTGTCCATTTGTCAGAAAAGGAGGGTCCATTTGGAGACCAGAAAAGAGGTTTTGGCCAGAAGTGGAATAAAAATCAGGACTACAGTTTGCAGGATCAACTAACTGGCCAGTCCCGGAGAGGGACGATGTTGTGTGCTCCCTTGAGCAGCGTGGAGACCCCTGCTCACCCTCTCTCTGACCAGTTAGGCAACTGAAATGCACACAGAGTACGTGTGCACTCGGCAATAACCTGGGTCTCCTAAGTTGAGACCCTGTGTGGAGCATCCTAGATCCTGGTCATGCGTCCCTGCCTCCTCTCACGAAGACAAATCCAAACCAGGAGGTCACCAGGTCCTCAAGGGCAAGGGAAAGGTCCACATGCTTCTGCTGACCCCCAGACTCTGTACACTCACTCTCTCTTCTCTTCCTCTTGGTCCTGACCTCCTCCCACAAATGATGACCAGTTGGGCCCCTGCATTTGCACCTCTCCTGAAATGCAAGGTGTTCGAAAGACAAAACTCGGCAAACAAAAGGCCGGTGCCCAAACTCATTGTCTTTGCTGCTGCTTCACACTCTGTAAAAAGCAATTCTTGCTAGCGGCAACCGCTGAAATTGTTTGGAGGAAGAGTGTGGACCTCGGATGAGCCTGGCTGGGAACCCCTAGTGGTAGCCCTGGGCGGCGGGTGGTCTGGGACAGGCTACTTAACACCACTTGGCCTTCACTGAGACAACAGGAATAAGGACACGCACCTCCTAGGGTGGTCGTGCAGATTGAGAAAACAGAAGGTACCTAGAACATTGCCGGATGCAAAGGAGACATCCCACAAATGGCCACCATTATTATTTTACTGGCTTATTTTGTCTCTCACTGTCATGAGCAATCCAGAGAAAAACTAGCTGGATTTCAGTGTCGATTTAGAAGAAAGTTACAGAAGGAACTATCAAAAAATCTCTAAGACACTTGTCCTGAAATACGGGCATATCTTGCTTTGTGGTGCTTCCCTTTATTGCACTTCGCAGATATTTTTACAAATTAAAGTCTGTGGCAACCCCTCGTTCAGCAAGTCTGACGGCACCATTTTTCCAAAGAAGGTGCTCAGTGTGTGTCTGTGTCACAGTCTGGTAATCCTCACAATATTTCACACTTTTTCATCATTCTATCTGTTGTGGTGAGCTGTGATGAGCCATCTTCGATGTTACTATTGCGATTGTTTTTGGCGCCATGAACCTAATCAATATGTTATGCGTTCTGCCTGCTTCCCTAACACCTGTCTCTGTGCCTCTCCTCCACCGTCCCTGTTCCCTGAGACCCAGTGTTGAAATTAGACCAATTGATAATAATGGCCTCTAAGTGTTCAAGTGAAAGAAAGAGTCACACGTATTTCACTTTAAATCAAAGGCTAGAAATGATTAAGCTTAGTGAGGAAGTAATGTCCAAAGCCAAGATAGGTCAAATAGCTAAGCCCCTTACACAAACAATTAAGTGGTAAATGCAAGGGGAAAGTTCTTGAAGGACATAAAAAATGATAATCCAGTGAACACAAGAATGATAAAGTGGAATAACTTCATTGCTGATATGGAGAAAGTTTTAGTGGTCGAGATAAAAGATCAACGCAGCCTTAAGCCATTCCCTTAAGCCAAAGCCATTCCCTAACCCAACTCTCCTGAATCCTAGGAGGGCTGAGGGAGGTGAGGAAGCCGCAGAAGAAAAGCTGGCAGCCAACAGAGGCTGGTTCATGGGGGTTAAGGAAAGAAGCCGTCTCCATAACATATAAAAAAGACATGATGCCATCGCACACTTAGAAGACTATAGTATAGCGTAAACACAACTGCCATGCACTGGGAAGCCACAAAGCTTGTGACTCGCTTTACTGTGACATCTGCTTTGCTGCAGAGGTCTGGAACGAAACCTGCACTATCTGTGATGTCTGCATGCCAAGAAAAAAGATTCTTCCTAAAGGTAAGTCCTTTGAGAAAGAAAACAAAACATCTCAGTAGCGTATGCATGTAACAGTCCAAAATTGCAAAATGGAAGAACGCGGAACGTTATTTCTGAAATCAGTGTGACTGCTCAGAGGGACCGAGTGGGACCGAGCCACCCGGCGTGGGGACTGCACTTCCCAATCCCAAATGCTGGCTCAGCAAGCTGCTCGACCCGCATGGACCGTGCAGGGACCGGCACCGACCTCACTCTCTTTTCCATCTCGTGCTCCCTCACTGAGCCCTGCAGCCGGCTGCCCCGCCGCGGGGTGGCTCCGGAGAGCGCCAGTGGGAAACCGCTCCTTCCCAACGCATTTCTGCTCGCAGTTGTTGGAGCAGTGAAAATACAAGCGCTCAAAGAAAGGCGGAAAGGCGTGTGCAGGGGTCTTCACGCTCCGCGCTGGGTCCCCTCGGCTGTAGCAGGGAGAGCCTGGGCCGCAGTCTCGGAGTCGTCGTCCCTCCCACTTGGCTCTTCGCTCTGCCGGCCCCTGCCCTAGACGGTGGCCTTGGTGGCCCCGTAGCTGCTCTCCCAAGCCGCTGTCCCGTCCCAGACGTTGTGCCCTCGCCCCCAGGGATCCCTTTACTGGTCCTGTGAGGCCTCCCAGCGTTTGCGGGGACAGGCTGAGGACCCTTCCCGCCACAGGCTCTGGATCCTCTCGGAGATCACCACCCCTGGTCGCCCAAGGGGGATGGAGGCTCCTCAGTGCCCGCCCGCTAGAGGTCCCCG
>NW_012139191.1:5153397-5155239 GCF_000956105.1 Propithecus coquereli | reverse complement strand
TAATTCTATTTTTAATTTTTTGAGAAGATGCCACGCTGTTTTCTATAGCATCATTTTACAATGCCACCAAAAATGCACAAGAGTTCCAATTCATTTCTCCACTTCCTCACCAACATGTTTTCTGGGTGTTTTTTATTTTTTAACAGCAGCCATCCTAATGGGTGTAAAGTGGTATCTCACTGTGGTTTTGGTTTGCATTTCCCTAATGGCTGGTGATGTTGAGCATCTTTTCATATTCTTGTTAGCCATTTGTGTATCATCTTTGGAGAAATGTCTCTTTAAGTCCTTTGTCCATTTTTGAATAGGGCTATTTGTTTTTCTTGTTATTGAGTTGTAGGAATGCTTTATATATTCTGGATATTAACTCCTTATCAGATATAAAATTTGCAAATATTTTCTTCCATTGTGTAGGTTGCCTTTTTACTCTGTTGATTGTGTCCTTTGATGCACAAAAGTTTTAATGTTTGCCTCAGTCCCATTTATCTATTTTTGCTTTTGTTGCCTTGGCATCAAATCCAAAAAAGCATTGCCAAATCCAACGTCTTGAAGCTTTCCCCCTATGTTTTACTTCTAGGAATTTTATAGTTTTAGGTCTTATATTTAGGTCTTTAATCCATTTTGAGTTGATTTTTGTATATGCTGTAAGGTAAGGGTCCAACTTCATTCTTTTGCATGTGGATATCCAGTTTTCCCAGCACCATTTGTTGATGAGACTGTCCTTTCCCCATTGAATGGTCTTGCCACTCTTTCAGAAGATCATTTGACCTTATATGTATAGGTTTATTTCTGGCCTGTCAATTCTGTTTCATTGGTCTACAAGTCCTGATTTCCTGTTCTTATCACCAGATTACATGGGGAATCTGGGACCTTCTAGCATAGTTGATCAGAGAGTAAGAAGAAGTGAGGTATAAACCATTTCCTTTAGGATACTGGAAAGCCACCTCAGAGTCTTAGGGAGGGTGGATAGATAATCTGGTAAGCTTGAGTGACGTTTTACAACATGTCACTCAATGAACACTTACTAAGCACCTAAGATGTGCCAAACGCTGTTTAGCAATTTCCATCCATAATCTCTAAGCCTCTTGAGGCACCATTAACCCGACTTCACACCTAAGGAGGTTATGTAATTAACTCATATTTACATCAAGCCCATGCTTTAGTCCTTGGATTCTTCTAGATACTCCCCACTAGTTATGGTCTCTCTGATAAGAGACCCCTGTGTGTCATATGTCCTTAAGTAAACTCCTGACAATTTGACTTTAAAAATCTTTTCATTTTCCATTTTTTTCCTCTAGATTTTCACTTGATGCTGAAATTGTCTCTTAAAATAGCATAGATTAAATAAAATCAAATAAAAAAATATTTATGGAACATGGGCCATGGTGTCTTGGTCTGCTTGGAATGCCATAACAAAACACCACACACTGGGTGGCTTAAATAAACAGCAGGCGTTTATTTCTCACAGTTCTGGAGCCTAGAAAGTCCAAGGTCAAGGTGCCAGCTGATTCAGTTATGGGTGAGAGCTTTTACTGGCTTGCAGACGTCTCCCTGTCTTCCCACTGTGTTCTCGCGAGGTGGAGAAACAGGGAGGAAGTGAGCTCTCTGGTGTCTCTCCTTACGAGGGCACTAATCCCATCATGAGGGCCTCGCCCTCATGACTCATCTAACCTTAATTACCTCCCAAAGGCCCCATCTCCAAATACCCAAAAGCCATCTCACTGGGAGGTTAGGGCTTCAACATATGAGTTTTTTGGTTTGGGGGGGTAGGGAGGCACAATTCCATCCACAGCAGCTAGACCCAGGAGAACAAACTGCATATGCTATGTCCCTGGTGTCCACATA
>NW_012139191.1:5129660-5142222 GCF_000956105.1 Propithecus coquereli | reverse complement strand
CGTGTGTCTTCACCAACTGAAAGTGCGGGGAACGCTGTGTAACAAAAGTTCTCTGAAAAAAGAATCTGGAGGAAAGTGACTTTATTCCAGCGAACAGCGTGCAAACCTGAGACACCGCCTTAGGTATAAAAGGAAGGTGCGCTGTGCGCTGCAGAGAACAAAAGGCAGAGTCTACTTCTGTGCGAAAGTTCCTGCTGAGGTTCCCAATCAGGTCCGCTTAGGTAAACAGAGTATTGAAAGTTGTATGGTTTCGATTGGTCAATGCCACTGAGTTCTGATTGGTTAATACAAATGAGCCCTGATTGGCCAAGGCGGCTGAGCTCCGATTGGTTGGTTTGGGTGAGCTCTGAGAGTGTAGTACCAACGATAAACAGCGCTGGGCTTTGCTGCAGTGCAGAGTGTGCGCCTAACCCCTGGTCAGCAAATGGCAGCTTGGCTCTGTTTTACATTTGGGCCTGGTTAGCCACTTTGGATCATCTTGAACGACTGACTCTTTCAGGTCACATCTCTTCACCTTTGCATAGGGAAGTCTATCAACACTATTTTTCCAACAACATGTACTCACTTTGAATCTCGTATCACATTTTGGTAATTCTTGCAATATTGTAAACTTTTTCATTATTATATCTATTGCAGTAATCTCTCATCAATGATCTTTGATATTACTATTTACTTCTTTTGGGGGTGCCACAAACTAACCATGCCCGTATAAGACTGTGAACCTAATCCATAATGTTTATAGAACCTAATCCATAAATATTGTGTGTGTTCTGACTGCTCTGCTAACCGCCATCCCTCTCCCACTCCCTGGGCCTCCCTATGTCTTGAGACACAACAAATTAGGCTAATTAATAACCCTACAATGACCTGTAAGTATTCAAGTGAAAGGAAGAGTCTCAGCTCTCTCGCTTTAAATCAAAAGTTAGAAATGATTAAGCTTACTGAGGAAGGCATGTCAAAAGCTGAGACAGGCGGAAAGCTAGGCCTTTTGTGCCAGTTAGCCAAGTTGTGAATGCTATGCAAAAGTTCTTGATGGAAATTAAAAGTGCTACTCCAGTGAACACATGAGTGATAAGAAAGTGAAACAGCCTTATTGCTGATATGGAGAAACTTTCAGTGTCTGGATAGAAGACCAAATCATGCCATTGAGCCAAAGCCTAATACTGGGCAAGGCCCTAACTCTTTTTGATTCCATCAAGGTTGAGAGAGGTGGGGAAGCTGCAGAAGAGAAGTTTGAAGCTAGCTGTGTTTGGTTCATGAGGTTTAAGGAAAGAAGCTGTCTTCATAACATAAAAGTGCAAGGTAAAGCTGCAAGTGTTGACATAGAAGCTGCATTAAGTTATCCAAGAAGATCTGGCTAAGATCATTGATAAAGGTGGCTACACTGAATAACAGATTTTCAGTGTAGACAAAACAGCTGGTGACGCTGATTTAAAGTCAATGCTTGTTTACCATTCTGAAATTCCTATAGCCCTTAAGAATTATACTCAATCTACTCTGCCTGTGCTCTAGAAATGCATAATGAAGCCTGGATGATAGCACATCTGTTTATAGCATGGTTTACTGAATATTTCAAGCCCACTGTTGAGACCTACTGCTTAGAAAAAAGGGTTCTTTTCAAAATTTTACTGTTCATTGACAGTGCACCTGGTCAGCCAAGAGCTGTGATGGTGATGTACGAGAAGATAAATGTTGTTTTCATGCCTGCTAACACATCACTCTTTCTGTAGCCTATGGATCAAGGAGTAATTTTGACTTCTAAGTCTTATGATTTAAGAAATACGTTTTGTAAAGCTATAGCTGCCACAGAGGGTGATTCCTCTGATGAATCTGGACAAAGTCAAATGCTATCAAACAGCATGGCAGAGAAATGTTTTGGGAAAGGAAAAGTCAATTGATGAGACAAACTTCATTTTTGTCTTATTTTAGGAAATTGCCACAGCCACCCCTACTCAGCAACCCCCATCCCGATTAGTCAGCAGCCATCAACATGGAGGTAGGACCCTCCACCTGCAAAAAGGTGACAACTTGCTGAAGACTCAGATAATCATTAGCATTTTTTAGCAATGAAGTATTTTTAATTAATGTATGTACATTTCTTTTTTAAGATGTAATGTTATTGCACACTTAATAGACTACAGTATAGTGTAAATATAACATTTATAGTGGGAAACCAAAACATTTGTGTGACTCATTTTATTGTGACATTTGCTTGATTGGAGAGGTCTGAAACTGAACCTGCAATATCTCTCGTCTGCCTGTATGTGTTGAATAAACGCCTGCTACAGTGCAGAGCTGGAGAAAAGTCTAGGCTTCCCTTGGGGCATTTTTTCTTCCATTGCAGTGACAATCCAAATCCAGAGCCTCATTGCTTGCAGGCACTGGTGAGGCCCCCAGGCGGTCTGCTCTGAAACCCCTGCGCAGAGAGGAAGTGGAATCCGGGGTGAGATGACTGGCGCGGTGGCTGCTCACAGTGTGTGCTCGCTCACCTTATGCTACGTGTGAACATCGTCTCTGGACGGCCTGGTCTTCGACGGCCTCAAACTGGATTCAACCGCGAGTCACAATAAGCTAATATTTTTTGAACCACATTTGTCACATACAGCAATGCTCTTGGCTCCTCCCGATGAGTGTAATTGAAGTTCAGACCACAGGAATCAGGAAGAGGTTGAAGCTACACCTCCGGTTATCCTGGCTGTCAAGGTTGACTTGTAAGAAATGATACGGTTGCTTGATCAGCACAGGATTTGGCTGGAGAAAAGCAGTTTTCTGAGAGAAATAAACACACTAAACTCATTCTCTTCCCATAGTTTGTTCTCAACCTCATTGTGCAGAACAAAGGACAAATACCTGATTAGGACTGCCATCAAAAACCCCTTGGCCACACACCTCACAACAGTCATGCCAGTGAACCCGGCTCATGCTGTTCTTACAATGGAAATGCCCCTTTTAGAAGGGAGCCAAAGCCAGCTTTTCCTTTAGGAAGCTGAGCGAGGATCAGTAGAGTGGTAACACACACACAAACACACACACACACACACACACACACATCTTTTTTAAAAAGGGTAAGAAAATTTTAAAACTCTACTCAACAAAAATGTCTGCTTTCTTTCTATAGAGGAAAACAAAAGAAGTTTTCACTTTTTCATCAAATCAAGTCTGCCTGGTCATTGCTCTTCCTCCCGCCTCCTTCCAGTATCTTAACTAGATAGATGAATGAATGAACAAACGTTTACTTTGCACTCATCACTTCAGGGACTCTGTGCTATAACTGCAGCAACTCAGGGAGGGTGGAATGGTTGTACTCATTTCACAGGGGGGGCAGCTGAGGATCTGAGAAGTGCAGTGGGATGTCCAAGGTCACACAGCTGGTAGGCCTCAGACAAGGGGCGGGATGAAGGGGCCCCTCCGTGCGCTCCCTCTGGGGCATGAATCACACTGTATTGTGATTATCTGTTCCCGTTATCCCCCACCCAATAGTCCGTGAGTTACTTGTGGGCCAGAACTAAGACTTCTTTTCCAGTTCCTAAAACGATACCCAACACATAACAAACTTTCAGTGCATTTTGAATGAATGAATGAACGAATGAACAAATGAACCCTATGGGAAGCAATGGAATAAAGTGAGGACCTCATTAGACTTTTCTCCCAGCTTTATTAAGGGATTTATTGACACATAAAACTTGTAAACATTTATATGTACAATGTGATGTTTTAATATTACTATATGTATGCATTGTGGAATGGCTAAATCGAGCCAATTAACATATGCATCACCTCATATCCATATCATTTTTGTGTGGTTAGAACCTTTAAAATCTACTCTCTTAGCAATTCTCAAGCAGACAATATATCGTTGGTAACGTTAGTCCCCATGAAGTGCAGCAGATCTCTTGAGCTTACTCCTCCCATCTAACAGATGATCTCCCATCCCCCTCCCAGTTCCTGGTAACTGCCGTTTTACCCTGTGTCCTTGAGTTTGACTTTTTTAGATTCCACTTATAAGTGAGACCATGAGGAATTTGTCCATGGCGGGCTCATTTCACTTAGCATCATATCCTGCAGGTTCATCCATATTGTTGCAAATGACAGGATTTCCTCGTTCTTCAAGACTGACGCGTATTCCAGCAGGATGCACACGGCCACATTTTCTTTACCTGTTCACGTTAATGGACACTGAGGTTGCCTCCCTATCATGGCCGTCGTGACCGGTGCTGCAGGGAACGTGGCAGGGCAGACATCTCTATGATATACCGATTTCACTGCCTTTGGGTACATACCCAGTGGTGGGACGGCTGGATCACACGGCCACTCTACTTTTACTTTTTTTTTAGCAATCTTGACACTGTTTTCCATAATGGCTGTGACCTCTTTTGATTTGAATTTGTAAATTCTGGTTCTAATCTAGCTCTGCCACTTTTCGAGCTAGTTCACCTATTTCTTCTGCCCCCTACTTTTCTCACCTGTAAAAGCAGATGATTATGATGATGATGAACTATCCACCTCCATAGTTTTGATAAAGATGAAATGAAAAATTCCCTTCAGTGCCTGTGCTGTTTGAAGCCAGTAGTGGCAAACATAAGGTAGACCGGGTCTCCCAGAAAGGGGGCACATGAGGACCTCGGTCTTTCCCTTGCACCAGGGCCCACTCAGAGCCACCTCGCACACAGAGAGAAGCCTCGGGTTCCCCATGTGCCAACCGAGCAGACCACTCCGCCATTCGTCTTCCGGCTGCTCCACAGCCTGACAGCTGGTGTTAGCAGAAGCGTACGCTATGCAATGGCAGGGAACATCAAAAGTCCCCAAATACCAACCCTCTTACCCAGCCCACGATTTCCACCATTAGAGTCAATGCTGGTTGGGGATTGAGGCCACCGGTTCTCCGCTGGGTCTGCACATTGGAATCACAGGGCACATCTGGAAAATACACAACCAGGGCACTGCCCTTGGAGATTCTAATGTCATTGTCCAGGAGGGGCCCCGGGGATTTACATCTTTTCAAAGAACTCTGGTGACTCCAATGTATAGACAGCACCGGATCTTACTGAGTGAGCACGCAGCATTTCTCAGCCCAGGCATACCGATATTTGGGGCTGGACAACGCTTCACTGTGGGGTCTGTCCCACACACAGAGGACGTTGAGAAGCATCCCTCATCTCTATTTACTAGACGGCCAGTGACATGTCCCCGTTGTAGCCACCACAAATGTCTCCCTAGGAGACAAAATTGTCCCTGGTTGAGAGCCGCTGCATTTAATGGTAAAGGATGGGAGGAAAGAGGCCACCCTGACTTGGGACGCGCAAGGGCTGGCCCAGGCCCGCGGCACCTGGGCGCTTGTCAGGACCGCAGGTCCATGCTCAGCTTCCCCCTCGGGAACCCCCATTTTCACAAGATCCCCAGTCATTTGTGTGCAAAAGCTCGAGAAGGACTTCCAGGTCAGCTGTGTTTCTTTCCCCTGGAAACGCCTGTTCACAGGATTAGTGTATTAAAAGAACAATTTACCATCTGAATTCAGAAAAATATGAGATCAGAGTCATAGAATGTCAAGGTGGAAAGGATTCTGGAAAGGTCATCTAAACCTCCCAGAGAAGAGGATGGTGACAAGCAGAGCTTGTCAGGGCGAGTGGCAGGGCGGGCAGGTGAGAAGATGAAGGTGTACCTGAGGGGCCTTGCTGGGTAGCATTGGGGGCTGGGCCGAATGAGGGGCGACCTTAATGATATCCTAATCCAGGAACAGGGTGAGCAAGCTGGCTGCTGTCATAGAGACAACCTGTTCCTTGAGTACCCCGCCCCTCTAGACACCTTGCAAATGGCATTCTTACCAGGCCCGTGCTTCCTGGTGTGTGAACAGGGGCTGACACTGGGTGGGGTCCGGCTTAGCACATAAGCAGGAGTGAGACGGAGACTGGAAATGAGGCATACAGGCTGAACTGGGCGCAGCGCGGCACCACACCCGCTGCAGAGCTGGCGGCGGGGAGGGCAGGCCGGCCCAGTGCCACGCCACTCTGGTTTTTGAAAGACCAGTTCCTGGAGTTTTCTCTGGCCTCCTCGAAATGTTTTTGCAGATGATGGCTACTGGTCTGTCACTATCCAGCTTAGCCTTCAAGAGGAGGGAAAGTCACGAAAGAGCAGGCCATAGGGGACACTGGAAATGCGTCATGGCGATGGGCAGGGCAAGATGGTTGGCGCGGGCTTATTTCCCTAAACCTGCACCTCCTTCCTCTGCGTGGCACCTGGCCGTGCCTGGCGTTACTTTAGACACTCACTTGTTAACTTGTGTCTCATCTGGAACTAGATCCTCAAGTTCTTTGAGGACGGGGCTTTTGCCTAGCTCCCAGCTACGTCCCCGGGGCAGCGCAGGACGCGGATCACACTGGCACTCCACAGTTATCTGTGGACTGCCACAATCAGGCAGTGAGCAGACATGCTGATAAGAATTGGGTTCATTTTAGTGACAACCCAAAGGAATCACTCTTCCGTCTTCCTCCCTCCCGGACAACTTGATTCACTGCGTACTCACCTGCTTTTTGAAAAGCTACTTGGGGTCTCCCTAATAAAGGACCAAAAGGAATACTTCCATTTTCCTATTCCTGGGGGCAAGTTCTATTGATTAGATTCATTCTCTTCTCTTTCAGAGACATTAAAAGTTGCTGATATTAATACCTCCTATTTCTTCTGGGAGTTCAGCTTACCAGATGCTTCCATTTATCCCTTCATATAGTTAATGAAAGAATGTTTATCCAGTCCCCACTATCTGCCCGGCAACACGCTTGTGTGCTGGGACAGCAGGTTAGGCAAATGTATAACCTGAGCCTTGCAGACCTGAGCTGTCACGCAAAGGTGGTGTCGGTGTCCCCATCTTATAGGGAAGGAATTGTCCGAGTGGCCCCTCTCGTAGCTGGCCAGATGGCTGCTCCACAGAAGCCTTAGGAAGAGCTAGCCTCAGGCTCAACAGTTGAGCTGCTTTCAGAGGACGAGAGCAACAAAGGTCTTATTGATAACTGAAGGAAGGAAGTCTACACATGTCAGGATCATGAGACGGGTCACCCTAGGCTACCTGTGTGCAGGGGGAGGGGACAGGTGGAGACGTGGCCTTCTTTCTCCTCCAGGGTTCAGATGAGTTCAAAATGCTCTTCTTGCTATGGGCAGATGGGTGGGGAGTGGGAGCTCAGGGAAGGCGCTGGAAGGCACAGGTGGGTCGATGGGGAGAATCGCAGCACCTCTCTGAGAATGAAATCACCATGTTTTTGCCAGGTGCATGATACATGCGGTACATTTAACATTTTTACTGTCTGGGGACTGAAAATGTTTTAATGAGATTGTAAAAAGCATAGAGAATCCAGGCAAGTAAACATTCATTCACTCATTCAGCAGGAGTCATTGAGTATCTTCCGGGAGCCAGGCGCAGTGCAGGGTCCGGGTCCGGCTGGACCAATGGTGACCACATCCACTTCCTGCTTCCCAGGAGGAGCCAGTGGGTTGGGCCGGCCGTAGAGGCCAAGCTAATCACCACCACCAGGGTGAGTGTCTGGTGGGGATTTTTATCCCACCTCAGGAGGACCCGGAGGGCTTCCAGGGGGAGGTGAGGTCTGGCTATGGCCTGAAGGATGGGTGGCAGTAACCAGACAGAGCCGTTAGTGAAGGTGGGATTGGGTATAACCTAGGCCTTGGTGAAGGGGCCCAGTGCCCAGCAGCACTGCCCACCTGAGAGCCCGTCAGAGCGGTCCACCCCAGACCTACGGAATCGCAATGTGCACTTGAACGGGACCCCGGGTGATTCGTGTCAACTGTCAACTCTGAGAAGCCCCGCCCTCCGGCGTTCTGAGCAGAGGGCTCGTAGAGAGGCTTCGAGCACGGTAGAGTCCAGGCCGAGAGAGCACAGCGCGTGCGGCAGGTGGGCGGAGCTGAGAGAAGTTTGCAAGCCGTTGCTCTAGTCCCATCTCTCCTGCCTGTCAACGGAAAAATCCCAAACTCTGTAAAATAATTTAAACAGGTTTTTTTCTGAGTGGCATATGTGCAGCTGTGGCCGGGAACATGGTCTCAGCAGGTCTTGAGAAAATGTGCCCGAGGCGGCCGGGTTACAGCTCGGCTCTCCGTACATTCACGGAGGCAGGAGGTACAGGTCGAACCATAAATCGACGCGTGGAAGGCGTACATTGGTTCCACCTGAAAACGCAGGACAACTCGAAGCAGGGGCTTACAAGACACAGGTGGGTTTTAGGAATTCTTTTTTTTTTTTTTTTTTTTTGAGACAGAGTCTCACTGTGTTGCCCTGGCTAGAGTGCCATGGCGTCATCCTAGCTCACAGCAACCTCAAACTCCTGGGCTCAAGCAATCCTCCTGCCTCGGCCTCCTGAGTAGATGGGACTACAGGCATGCGCCACCATGCCTGGCTAATTTTTTCTATATATATTTTTAGTTGTCCAATTAATTTCTTTGCATTTTTAGTAGAGACGGGGTCTCGCTCTTGCTCAGGCTGGTCTCGAACTCCTGAGCTCAGAATGATCCGCCCGCCTCGGCCTCCCAGAGAGCTAGGATTACAGGCGTGAGCCACCGCGCCCGGCCTTAGGGATTCTTTAGTTGGCAACCGGTTGAAACAGTTAAGCTTTGTCTAAAGACCCGGAGTCGGTAGAAAGGGATGCTTAAGACAAGGGGCCTTCTCTCTCTCGTGTGATGCTGTGCCGGAATCAGGGTGGAAAGCAAGCTAATGCAAACCTGTTGAATGAGATTTTATTGTTTGTAGGCATGACTCACCAGGCCTCTTAGAAAGGAAGCTGGGCAAGAAGGAAAAAAGGTCAGAGGTCAGTCCTCACTCCAGGAGGCTGAAGTGGGAGGATCCCTGAGCGTGGGGGTCCGAGGGTGCAGTGAGCCGGGACTGCGCCACTGCACTGCAGCCTGGGTGACAGAGCTGGACCCTTCCTCTAAGAAAACAAAAACACGAGCAAATGATAAGACTGACAGAAACTGAGGAGGGAAGCAGGAAGGAAGGTAGGAGTAGAATGAGTTTACTGACTCTCGTCTACCATGGCTGGGGCCCACAGGAAGCAAATAAAAGCGACAAAGCCAGCCAAAGATGAATGTTAAGAGTGACTCAAATCAAGTGACGGCAGAGAGGGGGAGGGTGGGAAAGAAAATGTGCTGATCTGAGAGCAGGGAACTCACACGTACTGTCGCAAAGTACAGGACCAAGAGCCTCTCTGTCCTTGCACAACCCTGTAACGTTATGATAAAGGCAACTGTTAGGCTGTTCCAGGTGGGAACCGGAAAAGTGTGTATAGGACAGAATGTGGTTCGTGCAAAACTTGGGCTTGTAAAACAGTAGTCCCAGGAATCTGGGGAGTCCTCGGACTTTGTGGATCTAAGAGCCGCAGCCATTATTCCTTCCCCTCCCTCTTCATAGACACGAAGGCTGTCCCTCCACAGCTCTCCTGATAAGGGCGACGCCAGCGCAAAGGATGGATGCGACTGGGGCAAAGGGGTTGTGGGAGTGGGTTGTTTGAAGAGGAATTTACTACAAACAGCCGTTCCGCCCACCATCCCCTGCACTAGCAGGAAGCAACTCTTCACCTGCCAGTTTGGCCCAGAAACAAAGACCTGAACAGGGCAGGTGGGAGGGTGTCGGCTACCCCCATTTATAAAAACCCTCACTAAACCCCCTTCGTGCTGACTCTCTTTTCGGACTCAGCCCACCCGCACCCGGGTGAGTACACCAGCCGTGTTGCTCCCACACAGCCTGTGTGCGAAATGTGTCCTTCGGGTCAGTCACCCTTTCAGTAACCACTGCACTAAAAGTACGAGCTTTCCTAGACAAAAGAACTACGCAAACGAACAGACAGACATAAAGGCAAAAAGATCACACAGTGAAAGAAAAAGAAGCTATACAAACGCAAACACAAAACATAATAGTAGGACAGAAACAAAACTGTCCTACTCGACTCATCTGTTTTAAAAATGGTCTCTACTCATCTATTTTTTTTAAAAAAAATAGTTCTTGATTTCCTAGAAAGAAAAACTCAACTCTCTGATTCAGAAAAGTTGGAAATAAAGGGATGGGTAGTTCACAGGAAACCTCTGCAAACAACAATACAGTGAGGTTTGGGGTCTTCATGCCACTCAAGGGGCAGTTCAAGCCAAAGGCATGAAATGATTCAGGGAGGAGCGCCTTGCCTTATTTTCCGAAGGGGAGATGCCTAATGAGCGTGCGCCACATGCTACGGCTGGTGGACAAAGTGACGCCGTGCGTTTAGCGCGTGGAGACTGGCTGAGCGCTGCATAGACAGGCAGGCAGTATGAGCAGACTTCAGTCCCCCTTTCTCAGTCCGTGGCAGAAAAGTTTAAGGAGTAAAGATACAGCAAATCTGCACAGCACAATAAAATGGAATTGGTGAGTATAGTTCACGTTCTCTACCGTGAAGGAAGGAATGCACCTTCTTTTCAAGCACCCACGGAACACGTAAATTGGCCTCTGTGCAGCCACAAACAAAACTGAAAGTTTCAAATACGGGACGTGTCACAGGTCACACTCACCATCACAGAGCAAACCAAGTGGAAACTGTTAGAAGACCAAAAAAGCTATTTCCACTGGAAAATTTCAGAAGTCTCTCTCAAACTTCTCTTTGGTGAAAGAAGAAATAAACAGAAAAATTGTAGAAGTTTTAGAAAATAATAATAAAGAAATAATACGTCAGAATATATGAAATATAATGAAATCAGTGCTAAGAGGAATATGTATTGCCATAAATGCTTATATCAATGAAACAGAATGAAAACCAACGAAATCATTATCAATCGAAAAGAAACTAAAAGAAAGCAAAAGGAAGAAATCAATAAAAATAAAAACGGACACCAGCCTGAGCAAGAGCGAGACCCCGTCTCTACTAAAAATAGAAAGAAATTAATTGGACAACTAAAAATATATAGAAAAAATTAGCTGGGCATGGTGGCGCGTGCCTGTAGTCCCAGCTACTCAGGAGGCTGAGGCAGAAGGATCGCTTGAGCCCAGGAGTCTGAGGTTGCTGTGAACTAGGCTGACGCCATGGCACTCCAGCCCGGGCAAAAAGAGTGAGACTCTGTCTCAAAATAAATAAATAAATAAATAAATAAATAATAAATAAATAAAAACAGACGTTAGTAGGACAGGAACAAGAGTCTTAAGGTAAGTCATGAGCTAAGGGTTTAAGAGAGCTGGAGTGCACACAAATAATGTAGGACACAAGGGAGAAACAGCTACACAAATCTTAGCACTGATTTGCCTAATCTTTAAACATAATTTAGAAACTAGGATTAAGATGAATAATTTCATAAAAAAATATAATTTACCAGAACCAATATAGTAGAGAAAAAAAAATCTAAACAGATTATTTCCATAGGAGACATGGAGAAAATTGTTAAGGGACCACCACCCAAAATGACACCAGGACAAAACAATTTCTAAAGGGAATTCTACCAAATTTTTAAAGAGTAGATAATTCCATATCTAGTGCCTGCAAAAAAGGATAAAAACATCCACATTCTTTTTATGAAGCAAGTATAGCATTGACAGCAACACTTGACAGAATGCACAGAAAAAAACTACAGACCTACAAAATTTGCAAATATAGTTAGAAAAATGCTAAATAAAACATGAGCAAACATAATCCAAAGCACATGAAAAGACATTATGATCAAACAGGTGATTCCAGAAATGCAAACGATTCAGTATTAGGATGTCTAGTAATACTATAATTCACCATGTTCTTAAATCTAAGGAGATAAATCATGATATCGTCTGCATGATGAAAAGACATCTAGCAAAATTGTAAAATGTTTGATAAAATTCTCAACAAAATAGGGATCAATGGATATTTCCTCAACAAAATAAACTATATCTCTCTCAGCCACTATCAGTTTTTAGAGCTAGGCACAACATAAGAATACTTATTACTATGCAAGACCACACTAGAGGAACTAGACAATGTAATCAGACAGGAGAAAGGAAACAGAGGTTTAAAATTGGCAAGAATGAAGAAATACTATCACCATTTGCACGCGATACAATTGTATACCTGCAAACCCCAAACTACTCACCTGAAAAATCTCAAATAAAAAATTCACCAAGAAAGCACAATACAAAATTAATATGTAGAAATCACCAGCTTTCATAGTCATAAACAATAAACCACTTAGGAGATTTAATGGAAGAAAATGCCTCCTTTGCAATAGCAACAAAAGATAAATACTTAGAAATAAATTTAACAGGAAGTTGGTAAGACTGATATCAAAGAAACTTTATGTTCACACACATTAATCTCAATTTTTAAGTGTATGTTTATGTGTTTTGATGTTGTGAACTACATATAAGAATATAAATTTATTTACTCACACATGAGATATTTACAAAGATAACTATAAGACTATAAGTTTATAAATATTATATAGTATCAACATTATATATTAATAGTTTGTGTTCTGGAAGCACAAATCAATTAATTCATAAATCCATAAATAAAAATAGGAGCATAACTGATAACAATTCATTATATTTGGAACTTAATTTCCAATAGCAAAACTTTAGGCAAGAAAG
>NW_012139191.1:5104564-5128459 GCF_000956105.1 Propithecus coquereli | reverse complement strand
TGTTTAGTAAATTTGAATGTGTGCATATGTATACACCTTTCTCGAGGCAACATGAAAAAACTCAACACAAGCAAAGTCAAAAGCTATGACACGCTGGAAAATATATTTGCAAATTATAATCTCCCTATTTCTTTTTAATTTAACCATCACATGTAGTGCTTCCTCTGCGACAAGCATTATACCACTTTACCAAAATTAGCTCATCTAATTGGTACACCAACCCTGTGATGTAGGACTATTGTTCACCCCAAGTCAAAGCTGGGAAACTGAAGCAGAGAGAGGCTACATAATTTGTCGCAGTCACACAGCTGGGATGAGCCTAATGTGTAAAGAGACCCCTCATTCATAATGACAGCAGGAAATCCAACCCTCTTGGGAATGAAGTCATCAAGGAAAAGGCATGAGTCTACATGTCATAAACTCTACCGAGGGGCCGAAGAGATGACTTAAATAAACATAGACGTACACCATTCTGTTGGACCGAAGCCTCAGCATTGTGAAGAGGACATTCTCTCTAAATTCATCTATAAATTTAGTGTGGTTCCAAAACAAATCTCAAAGGATGATTTAAGTCATGTCATTTGATGTTTCTAAAAGATATCTAGAAGAATAAATGTGTGATAGTATCACATAAGATTAGTAACTGGGGAAGATTGCCCATGTGTATGTCAAAATCACACTAATAAGCTACAGTAACTAAAACTGGGTACAGATGCAAAAACAGATATACCCACGGGATTGGCAGGGGCCAGAAACAGGCCTTAGTAGATGTAGGAATTTAGAGAACGCTAAGTTGGCAATTAATCGACGGGATCGAGGCCATAAGCCGACCATGCAGCACAGCGAGCAGGACTGCATTATTTAGAAATGAGGAAGTGCGAACCAGCGCACACAGAAGATTTGGGGGGAGGGGCTACCACTGCACGATGGACCTAGAGGTGCAGGAGTGAGGCAGGGATAAGCCTCTTGAAACTATTTACATTTTTAATTTTTTTTTTTTTTAGGAACAGGTTCTTGCTCTGTCACTTAGGCTACAGTGCAGTGATGCCACGATCATAGCTCACTGTAACCTCGAATTGGGCTCAAACAATCCTCCTGTCTCCACCTCTCTAATAGCTGGGACTACACGCTGGGCTAGTTATTTATATTTTTTGTAGAGACGGGGGTCTTGCTATGTTGCCCAGACTGGCCTGGAACTCCTGGCCTCCAGTGATTCTCCTGCCTCAGCCTCCCAAAGCATTGGGATTACAGGTGTGAGCCACTGGGCCCAGCCTGAAACTGCTTCAATTTGTAATAATGATGTAAGTGTATATATTAGGGTTCTCCAGAGAAACAGAACCAATGGGATATATACCTCATACATATATGTGTGTGTGTGTGTGTGTGTGTGTGTGTGTGTGTATTTGCAAAGGTCACACAGCTAGCATGAACTTAATATGTAGAGAAACCTCCCACTCATAATGGCAACAGGAAATCCAAAATCCATGGGAATTAAATTATCCCAAGAGGTTTATTAAAAAGAATTGGCTCACATGATTATGGAGGCTGAGAAGTCCCAAGACCTCTAGTTGGCAAGCTGGGGCCCCAGGAGGCCTGAAGGTGTAAGTTTCATTCCAAAAGCTGGCAGGCTTGAGACCCGCCAAGAGCCAATGTTTCATTTGAGTCTGAGGCAGGACGAGACCCATGTCCCAGCTCAAGGCAACCAGGCAGGAGGCAGGAAGACTCCCCCTTACTTGTAAGAGAGTCGGACTCTTGGTTCTATTCAGGCCTTCAACTGATTGGATGGGGCCCCCCCACATTAGGGAGGAAAGTCTGTACTCAGTTTACCAGGGCGTTGTTAATCTCATCCAAAGACACTCACAGACACACAGCTATGGACTGAATTGTGCCTCCCCCACTGTCCCATTCCTAGCACTAACCCCCAATGTGACAGCATTTGGAGATAGGGCTTTTAAGAGGTAATTAAGATAAATGAGGTCATATGGGTGGGATCCTAGTGCAATAGGATTAGTGGCCTTATAAGAAAAGGAAGAGAGAGAGAGAGAGAGAGAGAGAGAGAGAGAACCTCTTTCCTTTTTCACACACCAAGGAAGGGCCATGTGAGGACACAGAGAGAAGGTGGCTGTCTGCAGGCGAGGAAGGGAGCCCTCACCGGGAACCAAATCCTGCCGGACCCTGATCTTGGACCTTCCAGCCTCTAGAGCTAGAGAGAAAATAAAATTCTATTATTTAAGCCACCCAGTCTATGGTATTTTTTATAGAAGCCTGAGCTAATACACACATCCAGAACAATATTTGACCAAATATCTGGGCAACCCATGGCTCAGACAAGCTGACACATAAAATTAACCATCACAAAGTAGTATTCAAATAAAAATAAAAATTAATTTAAAAATCTTTAAGTCATCCCCATTTACAAATGATTCCTACTTTGGTGGTAACAGATTAGTGTGAATTTCATATACTTACCACACTCAAATTCTCTACTCTTACATTCATATATACTATTTTTCTTTTAAAATCAATGCAATATTGGCATATCCAGCAAATTGTTTTATTTTTACTCTACACCGTATCTTGTTTTGCCCACATTTCTCCCTCTTTAGGACAGATTTCTAAAAGAAGTATTGATTCAGAGATGACACAGATATTTTCAGAACTCTTTGGAATGACTGTTGCAATCTACACTTTCCATGAGCAAAGCAGAAGACTGCCTACCTTTTGGGCAGCTACTAATCACAAAAGCTTTGTTCATTTGATTTGTAACGACGTGAATATTTTGCATAGATTATTAATGAGATTGAACACGTCTCATGTTTCTCAGCCTTTCGTATTCCTACTTTGGCCAGCTGTTGGGTGAGAGCATTTGCATGTTTTTCTGCTCTAATATTCTTCTTTGGTGTTTTATGGGTACCCGGGATTTGTCTCAGTGAGGTGTGGTACGACAGGTAGACACAGAAATGACTAGCATAAAGGAAGAGGCTTTCTATACTCACAGATCCCTAGAAACAGGAGGCCCGGCACACTCTGCAGGGCCACATGGGGACGCACTGGGGGTCAGTTAAGAGGCGGGGGGAGGGGGGGATGAGCAGGAAGAGCCTGTACAGTGGGTTCTGGGGGAAGGAAGGGAAGAGGCAGGGTGGGCAGGCTTAGGATTGGCCAGTCGAATAATTCCAGCAGGCCCTGGGGCATAGGGCCTGTGCCCGGTTGTCTGGTACCCAGCCCCAGGGCAAAGGGGGCAGGCGGTGCGGCCTGAGCATGAGAGCCCCACAGAGGAGCAGGATGGGATGTGGGCTCTGGCTTGGGGGGTTTGCATTTGAGGGGAGGGGCCGTCCCTCCAGGGTCAGCAGGGCCCCGGCTATCAAAGCATTAGAATACAAAAAATAAGACATTGGTAATACCTTTGGCTTATTTGTATACAATTTGTATATGCTATTTTAATAAAAGCAGTAGGGCTTTTTGTTTTGTTTTAACCACGATGACACGCTTAAGACTTTGGCCCGTGGACTCTCCTCCTGTGGAGCAAGATCTTCCTGTCCCTGAACCTCTTGATTTCCTGGGCCCTGTGCTCTCTGCGCCCCTGCCTCCCATCCTAGGGTTCTATAAATATTTCTAGTAACGGTGTGTACATGACGGAGGTTGTTCTGAGGGTGAAATGTCACGACGCACGGCCAGAATTTGCTGTTTGATAAAAGTCAGCCTCCGCCTTTATATTGTCACAAATATTTTCCTCAATATTTTTCCCTTGCAGCATTTTGACTTTAGCGTACATAATTTTTAATTAAAAAAAAATAACTTTCGATTCTCATTTTTAACCTTTCAAAGGCAGTAGCATCATGACTGAGATCATGGGTCCAGTAATCAGACAGACTGGGTTTTCAAATCTGAACTATGCCATTTACGAAAGCACCTATAGACTTCCTGGCACCCCTCTGTGCCTCAGCTCCCAACCCAGCGTGACAGCCAAGCAGACATGTCCAAAGAGCACTTTGAATTCTGCATCTAAAAACCCAGGAACAGGCCAGGCCTGGAGATGCATATATTTGGGGGTTTTCTTTGAGATACAGTATATATCTAGCTGGTTTATTTTTCAGATTCCAGAGCAGAATGGAAGAGTGGGTAGTTTCTGGGTTATATTTAGGTCATTAAATATGAAATATCCGATTTCAAATCAAAAGTGTAGTTTATTATATCTCAAACAAGCAGCAGTACGATTAATCAAAGCGTGTGCCTAAACTATGGACACAGTTTTGCCATCTTAACGGTAGCTTGTTCATGCCAGCAGCGAAGAAGCCTGGAGAGCGAGTGGTGATGAAATTGCCAAAGGCGTTTTCCACAGCTTGTGGAGAATTGAATATTTTTCCTTGCAAGAAGTGGTCCAAAGCCTGGAAGAAGTGGTAGTCAGTTGGTGCAAGGTCTGGTGAATACGGTGGACGACAGAGAGTTTCCAAGTCCAGCTGCTGTAGTTTGAGCGGCGTTGTTTGTGGGACATGTGGTCTTGTAAAAGGATTGACCTGTCTCTATTGACCAATGTCAGCTGCTTAATCGCAAGCATCCTCATGATTTTGTCCAATCGGTTGCAGTAGAAATCTGCTGTAATTGATTGACCAGGTTTTATGATGCTATAGTGGATAACCAGTGCTGGAACCACCCAACAGACACCATTAGCTTTTTTTGATGAATATTCAGTTTTGACCTGTGTTTTGGCACTTCATCTTGACAGCAAAGAAAAGCAAGCTTCGAGATGATTTCTCTTCTGACGCTTGTTTAATTCATGTGGTACCCATCTATCCAGCTTCTTTTCCTTGCCAATTTGTTTCAAATGGTCCAATATTGTTGGAATAGTAACATCAAACCTTGCTGCTAATTCATGTTTAGGTTGAGATGGATTCACTTCCACTACAGCTTTCAGCTCATCATTGTCTACCTTGATCTCAGGTCACCCATGTGGCTTATTTTCAAGGTTAAAATTACCAGTATGGAACTTCTCAAACCATCAATGTACTGTGCGTTCATTAGCCACATCCTTCCCAAACACTTCGTTGATATGTCGAGCTGTCTGTGGAGCATTGGTTCCACGATGGAACTCATATTTGAAAATAACACAAATTTTTGACTTATCCATGGTTTTATAAAATTTGCTCTAAACAAATTTTGGAAGATAATCACAAGCCAAACTGTGCATTTGAGAGAACGACGTACCTTCATAATAAAAATAAAATAAGAAGTGTCAAAGTGAAATGTCAAAGGTATCAGCTTAGTTCTTAAGGAAGTCGGGTATTTCATACTTAATAACCTAATAGTTTAATTACCCACACAGGATAAAAGCTGCTTGTGAAAGCTACACAGCAGCACAGACGTTGTACCACAAAGCTTCACAATGGTGCCACCTAGTGACAGACCTGTGAAATCCCGTCTGCTAAGCCACCCACAGCTTACGGATGGCAAAATATGACAAACCTGGGAGTCTAGCATAGAAATCAAGTTATCTCCTTCGTTATTAGAAACTAAAAATCCCATTCTGTGCCTCCAGCAACTATCGCCTCACCTCCTAATTGTTGGAAATTCTTTTTTTCTCTCCTCTGGGTATTGTCAAACAGAAAGTGTCTAGTTATTGAAAGAAGCATATTTTTAAAGGACGAGAGCAGCAGCTAGATCGTGGCTCGCAGATGATCTCTGTTTCGTTCACGAAAGGTCGCTGCTGCGCCGCAGTCCGTGCGCACCTCTCTAGAGACTGGACCACTGAGCTGGATCTTTCATGCACAAATGATGCGTCAGGCTCTGCAGGGCGGTGGCTCAGGACTGTTGGGCAGGAGGGTGTGGTGCAGAGATAGTATGGCTTCTAGGAGGGGGCACAGAGCTGGGCTCCACGCCCAGGGCAAACACTGTTTTAGCTGAGTTTTCCTGGGCAGGAAACTCAGAGCTGATTTCTCATCTGTAAAATGGGAGGACACCATCTCCCTGCAAGGTGACTGAGAGTGACCTGGCACAGGTGTTACCAATCTGGTGACTGAGTAGTCATGTCCCAGCGTTAAGACTGCTGACAAGTGCTTACTAGGTCTCTTTTCTACTGGCGGTTTCTCTCTGCCTATATGGTTTCCAGATTTTAAATCACTTTATTCCTTCCCCATTTCAGCATGTTTTGCATCTTAATGATTGAACCTGAACCCTCCCCTCCATTCAATTTTATCTTTGCTATTTTCCAGGGACCCACAGTGAAGTAGTGGAGGAAACAGAACAATGACACGTCACCTATGGTGATTTGAGAAGTGTGACCCAAGAGAAATCAGTATTAAAAAAAAATTCCAAACCCAACAAGTTGGAAGTCTTATTTATTAAAGTAAACCAAAATGTTTTCTCTTTTCAGCTTTATATATCTTAAATTGGTGGAACATACAAATATAAAAATAAGATTATTTTAGAAAACTCCAGCTTTGAAGGGCACAATGGTTTGGACATTTGTCAGTGGCTAGGAAGCCACTTCTAAGATGGAATGAATATCCTTTAACTCTTGGTCTTAGCACAACTTTAATTTAAATCAATTCAGTGTCCTGGAAATAGAGAAAAATTCCAAAAGGGAAATATAAAATAATTTTAAGCATTTTTGGAAATACTAGTTACACTTAAGATTAAAGAATGTTAATCTGAGATATACACAAAATACATTTTGCAAAGCACTATTTTTAGCATCTGTTTTAGAATACACAGGTTGCAGCTCTTCCACCAGAACCGAAGCACTGCTCGCATAGCAGAAAATCCATCCGCTTTAGGAAAAAAATGAGTGGCCTCTTTCAATGACTGAACACAGGTGTTTTAAACTTTGAGAATTTTTAACAGTGCAAATTAACAGAAGCGGTAGGAAATACATCATTTCAGATTACAAAAATTCAGCTTTAATAGCACATAACAAATCTCATTCATTCTGTCCTCTCACATGTACTCAGTAATTGCTACACGGAACTTCAAACCTCAGTGATATGAATGAGACATCACATCTTCAATTAGGAAAGTGAGGGGAAAGAAACAATGCCAAGTTTTCAATCATTTAGCAACAAAGAACACATCATTGCGTAAAAAAGTAAGGGATTTTATCTTTGTGTGATTTTCATTATAGAGTAATAGATCGTTAGATTTGTTCATTTTTTTAATCTCAAAAAGAGATCTTTTTAATGTTTTCTTAACATTTCATTCAGGAGCGACAGCTTCAAAAACGTGCAGCTCGTGTAAACGTGGACTTCAGCCGGCGCAAGGCAGCAAGCTGGAACCTGTCATAGCAGGAAGCCGTCAACACCTCCATCTCCATATGTATATGTAGCATCTAACAGAAAAAAAAGCCCTGACCTTTGGTGACATCTGCCTCCTTATGCTATTCTGCACGCGCTGTGAATAAAAATGCGTCTATGTTTCAACCCAAATGAAAAAAGTCCTGTGGAAAACATCATCGGTGTTAAAGGAGGAGACGTTGCAAAGGCTGCTCGAGGTTTCTAGTCTTTTATTGACACCACTAAAAAGGTAGCTTATTGGAAATCTTTATTACAAATCCATCATTTATAGCTATATAGTGTGTAACTGTAAATCCACATTGGCAAAATAGTTTGCTCCGACCGCGATGTGAGAGGCACACGCGTGTTACCTACAGTTTAGACTTTACCCCGTTGGCCTCACACGAATAATTCTCCACCTACAAAGGGAACCGCCCTCTTCATGCTGCCGTGTCATTCCCAGAGGTGAGACAGATGTTTCGCCAACACGGCGTTTCTTGCATTCCGAGATGCTAACTGCAACGATCCAGAACCACCGCTTTCAGGGCAGTGTCTAAACAAGTCCCCGAAGGCTGCACGGTGCCCCACGGCGCTCTGCCCCGGCTGGCTTTATGGTGCCCTTGGCCCAGCCGTCCCCTACCGTGTGCTAAGAGCAAGTGTGCTGTAAAAATTACACAGTGCGATTTAGTTTAGCAACACGAGACATCTGTAGGGAACATCTGATTATAAGAAACCTCACGGGTAGGGGAGAAAACGCTGTATTTATCAGTTGAAGCTGCTCAATGCTCGTGTTTGATTCCAGTCACTGATGGGACTAGAGGTTTCGCTGACGCACTGACGTCACTAGGAGGTGTGGCCTTGTTCTCACGTCCATATTCCACAAATTTCGCTGGAGACCTTCCCCCTCCTCCAGGCTGGCACACGCTGCCAGCCCAGGGCGCCTGCCCAAGCCTGCGAGCCCGTCTGTGTTCTCCGTCCTCCCCTGGGGAGCTCAGGGCAATGCGGCTTCCCCGCCCCCCACAGGCCTGGCTGTGCCCCAGGACGCCCGACCTGGACCTGCCAGGGGTGCAGGGCTCAGGGGCTGACAGCAGAGCCAGGAGGGAGCCTCAAGCTCCTTCTCTGGAGTGTCTCTGACAGAAGACGGTCCCAGAGGAGGAGCCTGGCCAGGAGCCTGCGCGACCTCCAGCACCTGTGCGCTGGCCCCGCAGGTCAGGTCCGAGTCGCTCCGGGTCTCAATGACGGGAAAAGGGCAACTGCTGCCAGGAGTGTTTGGCATCTCTAGTCTCATTAGGACAGATGTGCTATAAATGTGACCACAGGGCAGTTTCTCTTGGCCTAATTGTTCTGACGAATTTTCGATCATGAGGAGTTCCTTTGGAAAATTCCTTAAAAGTAGGCTGTGACAAAAACTTGGGGTGCAATGAGGTGCTGTGCATCCTGGAGATGTCCTCAGCGGTCCAGACTCTCACGGCCAACTGCCCACAGAGGGTTATGGCCTCTCTTCTGGCTCCTTCTTGCCCCTGACTCCCTTCCCCGATTCTGGAATTTACCAAGTCTCCACTCCGTCCTTAACATGCACCGATCTTTGTTCCGTGTGGGCATCACTAGAGCCACCCGACCACGTTTTCTCCTTCTGTCGGTGTCAACGTTGAACATTCTTGAAGTTTGGGGTTGCTGGCTCTGCAAAACAAATCACACCTCCGATGGATTCAGCCACTTTAAGGGTAAAAAAAAATCTGAGGATGCCTGGAATTTAAGTGCCTTTTCCAAAAGAGCTAATTTTGCTTATGTTGTTAGCATACTTTTAATTATATTCTTATTTTCCTTCCCCACTCTCAAAATGTATTTTTCCAGCTTGCTACTTAATTGGTAAACTGCTGTAAGTTCAAATATGAAATTCTTAAAACCCACTAGAGATGTACACAATAACTTCTGTCGTGTGGAGTTTTCTTGGCACTAAAAAAATGTAGTATGTCTCTTGGCAAAACCCATAGTTTTCCATTTTATGGTGTTTGCTTGTTTTTCTTTAAAAAAATTGTTAGTGGCATGTTTTTCCTCTGAGCAGTTCCATAATCAATTCTACTAAGTTTGTGCAAGAGAAAACACACTGGGATTCCACCCAATTATTTGGTTTCCACTAATAAGGATAAGGACTGCGAAACTCAATTATTGTTGTTTATGGAACAGACTGTTGGACAGTGATTTATTCCCAGTGACATCGAGTGGCATTAGGCCAGAACTCAGAACTGAACCATGTGTGGCAGCTCCGCCAAGCAGGGACATGACAAGAGGAATTTAACAAATTCTCATTCAGGTGCCAAGCCTATTAAATAATTAAATAATGCCTCCTCACCTCTTCAACAAGGCGACGCAATTCCCAAATCACAGCCGCTTTTCAAAATCCATTACCCAAAGCTCTGTGGAGTCGTTAATGCTGTCTTGCTGGCAACCACTTTTATCATTTTGAATACTCACTGACCCCAAATTTATCTCCCACCAAAACCTCTGTGTTTCACAATGAATCAGGCAAAGTCCTTCCAAATGTTCAGAAGCGGAACGTGTTCAGTAAAAACATTCCTCGTGGTCATCCACAGAGCATCCGTTTTTCTTTAATGCCGGGTACTTGTTTTTGGTTTAGAAGAAAGATGAAATGGTGTACGGTTTACGCTAGGAGATCTGACGCCAATCACTTGTGGTTCTTTTAATTTCCCAGGAAAAACAGAATCAATCTTCACCTCATTTCTTGCTATTTTTTATAAACAGCCTCAGTGACTGGAGGCAGGATTTCATTTCAGACTTGCGAAGAAGTTATCAAGAATATAAAGCCTCATCCTGTTTAAAACAGCATTGTTCATGGAGAAGTATCCATTTCTCATCAGAGAGTTGACAAGGTTTCTGACAACAACCTAATACTCAGCCACACCTTTCAGGCAGGGACCATCTTCCAGCATTTTCCAGTGTATTACAAGGTAAAAAAATGACACCCTCAAATGACTGCCACCTCCTCTCCTGTTCAAAGCAAACCTTGAAGGTTTGCCAAGCTAAGCATCAATCTACATAACTGAAGAATGTGGGTGTCCCTAACGGGGTTTTGACTCAAAGTCCAATTCTCAGTGGCAAGGCATGCCAGGAAAATGTCCCGTATTCAATCGTCTATTTCATTGCTGTTGCTAAGTTATGCTTTTGTAATTTAAGTATTTTCATTAAGATGTCACATCCAATGATGTCTGAGATGAAAAGGTAGAGAAATGTGATATGCAATGCAGACTTAGAGCAAACTTCACTCAACTGCCCTACTTGTTTTGTGTATCCTGAGAACAGGGCCTGCCGACCTGCCGCAGTAGGAAGCTTCCCCACTGCAGAAACCTAACACGATAAAATGAGACGGAAGATGCCTGTATGGAGGAATCGGCAGCAAAACGGACCAGGTCACACCTGCAGCTCCTTCCTTTCATTTCAGGGGTTTGCATTTTGCAGAGCAAGGGGAAGGCACAGTCCAGGGATGCTGGCTTCGCTTCTATGCAAAGCGGCCCACAAAACAGGAACCGCTGAAAAAACTAACAGGACAAGAAGTGAATTGGACTTCTAGAGATTTCTAAGTTTGAAATGCATTTTGAAATGATTAGCTCTCAATGAGCTGAGACCAGACATGACACTGGGCACCCGATCCCAGAAACTCTGCCTCACATTCTAGTCCCTCATGTTCCTTCCCGGGAGCAACTCAAATCTTCTCTCCCTAGAAACACATAGAAGATTCCTCTGGCTGCTGGAGCATCTTCGAGGACATCATGACAAGCCTGAGTGGCCTCTGTGTCTCTTTGGCACGGCCACGTATTTCTCATATGGAGGTGACCCGGGACCCAGCGAGCAGAACAGATGGCTGAAACATCCAGGCGTAGCTGCTGTGAACACAAACGACACTCCCACAAGAGGGGACATGTAGCACATTCAGTGGAATTTTGCTGTATATCGAACCCACCCCAATAGCAAAGCGAAGCGACACTGAACTTGGCACACAAACAAGAGAGAAAGGGCACAGTATTGGCTTTGAACCCTTCTCCTAATTACACAAGAGTTAAAGGCTGGCTACATGGAGTTAAAGGCTTCCACTTTTCTTTGGCAAAGGCCTCAAATAAGCGATAGAAGTGGGGATTTCCCCAGAGAAGGACACCCCTGCACACCCGGCGCCCGACACGGGACGCGCCCGAGGGAGGAAGCACCCAGATCGACTGCCGAACAGACCCGCGCTGACTCACGCGGGCTGCCTCAGCCTGCGGGTCCTGCAAAGGGAAATAAGCAGCTTCAAAGCACGGGAAAGAGCAGAGGTTCCCTCCGTGTCCTCTCCCCGCCTGCATCTCCCTTCCCGGGCAGCTGGTCAGAAATACGGGCACGTAGCTATTTCCCAGTACGGTAATAACCAATCTGCTTTTTCCCCAGAGAAGATCTGGGAAAAAAATAACTAAGCTAGCGAAACAGAATTTGTTTTTCTCATTAAAACACTATTCGTTAAGTAAGAGTAAGCACATGTGATCATGACCAGCCTGGTGACAGGACTTCTCTGTGTTGGTGACAGGACTTCAGCACCTGTTGCGTCCACCTGTTGGGATGAGGACTCTTTGGGGCGAGGGGGACAGCTGCAAGCAGCCTGCTCACACCCCCACCCGGGGAACAGGAGGACCCTGGGCCAAGTCTCAAAAGAGGTAGCTTTTTGCTGTTCACACCAAGGAAGACCACAGAAGTATTGGGTACAAAAGAGTAGGTTTCTTTCCACTCTACCTGCACGCGCAGGAGGCCTGCAGCAGAGGCTGGTGAGGACTGCTGGGCAGCGTCCTCCTCGCGGACTCCGGCGCCCGTTCAGAGCACAGAGGGACCCACAAAAGGGGCAGCGGCTCCACTTCTGACTCAGAAGGGGCAGGATGGTCACAGCATCAGCCCTAGGCTCCTTCTCCTGCCATCGTATCGTGAGCCTTCTTGAACACCCTTAAATGCGATTAATACAGGAAGCTTCCTGCAAGCTAGGAGGGTTATCAACTATATGCATTCTTTTTCCAGAGACCAGAGAGAAAGAACAAGCTGAGGCTTGTTGGGTTTTCATTTACTTTTTTGTTTTTCTTAGTGGCACACCTAAACAGTCATCACCGGTCCCGTCAAGCCTAAATCCCAATTCACTCTGTTTCGGTTAAGAATGAGGTGTTTATTACCATTTTTCTTGCAAGTAGGGAAGAAGAATCGGAAGCTTTAAGTGCATGGATTGGAATACAGTGAATCTGGAAGGCATCTGGGAGCAGAACAGAGATTTCAGACCGACGCACAGGAAGCGGCTTTGCCTTCCTACCCCGCGCCTGCCTGCTGCCCCTGACGTTCTCTCAACAGCCGAGTTCGAGGTCGCCTGAGGTCAGAGCGTGCCTTTCATTTCCAGCGGTGTCTGACGAGAGAGGACTCATCGTTGACGATCTCGGGGTCGCGGGGGCGACGCGGACACCGGCAGGGAAGCAGCAGCAGGACGATGAGCATGAGAAGGATGACTCCGCACACGCTCATGAGGGTGTAGGAGACGATCCACAAAACGGGCTCGTTCAGAGACTGGGCGGGGACACAGTTGCTGGCCGTGTCATCTGTCGAGAAAGGCCCAGAAATTTCAGACACCGGAGCACCTGCGATTTCTGAGGAGACAGAAGGGGAAAGAAAAATTCACAGCTGTGAAACGAGCAGTCCACCTCCAACACACGACGCAGAGATAACCCGGGTCTATTAAACCGCAGGCAAAGTGGCACTCGGGTTCCAAGGGCTCAGACAGCCGAGTGTGTGCCGAGGGGCTCAGCCGCAGCCGTCAGGGGTCCCGGCCCCCGCGTGCTGGAGAGAATGTGCAGAAGGGCACACGGGGGACCACGTGTGCTTCCTGAAGGGCTGCAGTGCCGCGAGGTGACAGCCCCGCTCAGCGCGTGGGGGGTCACAGCTCTGCGGGTTGTGCTTCCGCCGTGGAGGTGAGGAAGGAAGGGCAGAAAGGGGAGGAGAAGCTACTGCAGGAAGCTCTGTCGGACCTGCCTGAATCACGGGGCGTTTTCCCTGGTGGAGCCAGCCCGAGTCCATGCCGTAAGATGGATTCTACGACACATGGGTCCTCACGTGTGACCCGCAGTCCTAATGGGTTCCAGACCACTCGGTCGGATGGCCCAGGAGACCCCCCGGTCCATTCTCCTCCTATGTTTGTGACAACCAGGAGTGGTCAATGAACACAACATCTAACTCGTGACATTACGGGCGACAGAAACAGTCAAAATTCATCTGGTGACTTTTGCTAGAGACTCTTGAACTGGGAAGAAAGTTGAGATGATTTCTTAAAGCAGGTTTGGGGCTTATGTGCCGCTTTTAGGAGTGTGGAATCTTAAGCTTTACTTGGGAAAAGAAAAAGAAATAGGCCTCATTACCCATTTTTCCTGTATTTAATTGCAGAGATGACTATTTCAGCACCAGACAATAACGCCACTAAGCATTTAATTTTTCTTTAAAGCCTCAAGATCTTCAGGACTACCACATAAGATCCTTTTTGAGTGAAAAAAGAAAAAATCAAAATAACAATGGAATAATGGCCTTCAAAGAATGGTTTTAAAACGCGGGGAAAATAGACTTGATTACTTTGCAAAGAGAGTACAGTTTCTTGCTAACGCGGATTCCATTATAATACGGTTTTCCTAAGTGCACTGAAACAGGAGAGCATCGAACAAGAGCCTGCCAACACCCACGGCCGGAGGGATGCGGCCAGCAGTTAATCCAGACCCTCAAGTGCCTGCAGCTGTGGTCAGCAAATGACACCCGGTGGGCCAAACCCACCTGGCGTCTTTTTTGAAAATCAAGTTTTGCTGGAACACACAGCCGCAACCACTCATTCACATACGACCTATGGCTGCGTCTGCGCTGTCACAGCGGAGCCGCGCAGCGGGGACCATCCGGCTCGCGATGCTTCAAGTGCTCGTCATCTGGCCCTTCACGGAAAAGTTTGCCAATCTCTGCCCTATAGCACGAAAAGGCAAATGTTTAACAAACATTTTAAATAGCTAAAAATAACCCCAGTTTTCTTGCTAAAAAGGCAATACATATTTATGGTAGAAAATGTGAAGATACAGGTAAATAAAGACACTCATAAATTCACCAGTCAGAAATAATCCGTATTCATATTCTAGAGTGTAATCTTTTCCTATGCATCATTCTTTAAAACAAAGGTGGGACTACGCGGTGCATACTGTTTTGTAAACTATATTTGCATCCGGTGACTTCTGGTAGAAACTCGTGAACAAACTCTAACCAGGAAGAAAGTTGAGATGATTTCTTAAAGCTGGTTTGGGGATTACCAGTGTATTTATTTCCTTTACCTACAATGGCTTATCTGCCCCATTCCAGAGTACGGCATCTTCAGCTTTACTTGGAAAAAGAAAAAAGTCGGCCCCATTAATATGACAAAAACCTTTTCAGAGCATCTAATTTTCAACCTTGCCATTTGTATGACTACACAAAAACCATATTATAGATGTACTGAATTTGTTTGCCAAACTCCTATTTGTGGCCATTTATGGTTTCCACTATTATAAACATTGGTGCAAGAAACAGCTTGTACCTAAATCTTTGCTTATATTCTTAACTTCTTTAGCAAGAGTTCCTAAAAGTAAAATTATCAATTAAGGTATGTCCACTTTAAAGTGTCCTGATACATACTGATACCATGCCCACGAGAAAGACTGAGCCAGCATACGCGCCCACCTGTGTGGCATGGGCGTGCCCACTTCCCACCCCTCACCAGCACTGGAAAATATGTGAACCATGGCCCTCAACCCAACTTCATAATTTTTACAATTCTTTGAGTACTCATAGGGGCACTGCTTAAAAAAAACCTTATTGGCCATGTATAGTCTTATTATGTTATCTATCTTTTTCTCCTTAATCTGTAAGAATCTTTTATATGGTAAAAACTTTCTTATGTTGCAAATGTCTTTCCACAGTAGGACATTTGTCTGTTTTTTTTTTTAATCACTTTGTAAATGGAGAAGCTTTAACCAATACGATTGAAAGAAAAACATGCCTAGTACAAAGACAACAATATCTCAAAATACAGAAAAGCATAAAGAAATTAAAAATCACTTCAAACCATTTTTGCTTCCAGCCTAGCTGGAGTAAGAGGGACCAGACTTACCCTCCCACCTGAAACAACTAAAATGATGGACAAAATATGAGAAAAAAATGTTCTGAACATACAGGAAATTAGGCAAGGAGAGAGTACATCCTGAGAGATGGGAAACTTTAAATGCAGACAGTCCTAGGACCGTCCCAGCTCACTGCCCTGAGAAAGGCAGAGGGACAGGGACCACAGGCAGGGAGACAGGTGGACGTCCAAGGAGGCCATGCCTGCAAGAGCTAGCAGGAGAGAGTAAGGGAGAAGAGATGGGAGCACAAAGAGAAATTCCAAGTATCCCCAGAGACCTCCTTCGCACCATCAGCTGAGTACTGACCGGGGAATGATGGAGGCCGAGGAAAGAGCCACTTGAAAGGATTATAAGGAACAGATCTCGGGGCTCAGGTAGGGCTGAGAATAGTGCCTGTTGCCAACTGTTCCCTGTTTACTCTGTTTGCCAGAGTAAAGGAAGAAAACACCAATGAAACAACTTACAGGGCATCAGTTAGAGTACTAAGAAGGGTCTTTCCTCTGTAATGGGAAAAATTAACCATAGACAAAATGCTATTCTGATTTTATCTAATGAAGCTTTAAAGCAAGACAAGTATAATACCAAACTCTTTCTAAGCAATTTAATTGTAACCCAGAACCAAACTCTTTCTAAGCAATTTAATTGTAACCCAGAACAAATCTGAAGACTATTTTTAAGAATATGAAAATATTCAGCACCCAAAAAGGTAAGAAGGCATCCAATAAAAAATTAACAAGTATCTCAGTTCATTTGGGCTGCTATGACAGAATTCCATAAACTGGGTGCCTTATAAACAAAAGACAGTTATTTCTCATAGTCTAAAGGCTGGGAAGCCCAGGATCAAAGCAGATTCAGTGTCCGGTGAGGGCTCATTTTCTGGTTCACAGGCAGCCGTCTGCTTGCTGTGTCCTCACACGGCGGAAGGGGCAAGGGAGCTCTCTGGGATCTCTTTAATAAGGGCACTAATGCCAGTCCCAGGGGAGGGCTCTGCCCTCATGACGTAATCACCTCCCAGAGGCCCTATCTCCAAATACCTTTACATTAGGGGTTAGGTTTCAACATAAGAAGGCTGAAGGAACATAAACATTCATTCAATAACACCAATTATACAAAGAAGCAGGAAAACGCAATTCATAATAAGGAGAAAAATCAAAATTGGAACTTAGCAAGAAATGACACAGATGATAGAATTAGCAGGCAGGATATTAAGACAGTTATTGTAACTGTTTTCTACTCAGGAAGCTAGAGGAATATTGAACATGTTAAATAGAGACACAGAAGATATTAAAAAATCTAAATCAAACATTTAGAGATAAAAACTATAATATGTGAGATGAAAAATACACTGGATGGTTTAAATAGGAGATTATATGCTTTGGAAAAAGAGACTAGTAAATTTAAAAACTTAACAAGAGAAACTACCCCAAATGAAACACAGAGAAAAAACCAAAAAAACAAAAACAAAAAAGAGAGAACATCAGTCAACTGTAGATAACCTCAGGCTGTTAAATCATGTAATCAGAGTACTCAAAGGAGAGGAGGGGGTGAGAGACAAAAAATATTTAAAGAAACAATAACCAAAATTTTTCCAAATTTTAAGGAAACCGTAAACCCACAGGTCCAAGAAATTCAAAGAACCCCCAGCACAAGAAACAGAAAATAGAGTATACCACCGAACTGCTGAAAACAGCAGAGAGAACATCTTAACAGCAGAGAGAGCTAGAGAGAGAAAGAAAGAAATATTGTGCACAAAGGAACAAAAATACGGATTATAGAAGATTTCATGTCAGAAACAATGTAAGCTAGAAGATAACAGAGCAACATCTTTAAAGTACTGGGGGATGGGGAATCCTGGCAACCTAGAATTATATACCCAGCAAAAATATCTTTCAAAAATGAAGATGAACTAAAGATGTTTTCAGACCACACAAGCTGAAAGAATTCATCACGAACAGATCTGCGCTAACAAAAATCCTTCGAGCAGAGAAGAGGGGTAGCAGAAGGAATCGGAATTTGCACAGAGGAATGATGAACACCAGAAAGGGTAACTAGCTAGCCAGTGATAAAATCTTTATTTTTAACGTTAAATATTTAAAAAGATAATTGATGAATTAAAGCACAAATAATAACAATGTATTGGGAGGTCTGCAACATACGCGTAAGTTAAATGTATGACAATAATAGCACAAAGACGGGCGGAAAAGGAAGTCCACTGTTGTAAGGCTCTTAGACTACATGACCTGGCAGACTTGATAAGTTAAAAATGTCTACTATAAACTATAAAGTAAAAATCCTTAAATTTGTTCCTTTATATACAATATTTCTTCTCTCTCTGTTTTTAACATTTTGTCTTCATCACTGGCTTTCAGCAGTTCACTGTATACTCTCACTTTATGTTTCTTGTGCTTGGGGTTCTTTGAGCCTCCTGGGTCTGTGGGTTTACAGTTTCCATAAAATCTGGAAAATTTTTGGTTCTTGTTTCTTTCAATATTTTTTGCTTCCCACTCCCTCCTCTCCTTTGAGTACACAATGAAGAGTTATAGCTAATAAACTAGCCAGAAATATAAAAAGGAATAAAAACATTCAATCCAAAAGAAGGCAGAAAAAGAGGAAACGGGGAAAAAAGAACAGACGGGACAGAGAAAACAAATGGCAAGATGGTGGACCTGAACGCAACCCAGCAGCCATCACATCAAACACAGGCTCAGCCAGGGGCTGGCGAACCGTTTCTGTAAGGGCCAGACAGTAAGTATGTTAGCCTTTTTGGGTCACATTTTAAAAGAATTTTTTTTCAACCCTTTAAAACTGTAAAAACCATTGTTGGCTCACAGGCCATGCAAAAATAAGCCACATGCCCGATTGGCCTGCAGGCTCTTGTTTGCTGATCTCTGGTCTAAACACACCAATAAAAAGCAGAGATTGTCAAATCAGATACAAAGCAAGACCTGACTCTATGCTGCCTAAAAGAAGCCCACTTCTAAAGATCGAATATGATAAAAGTACAAGGATGGAAAAAGACGTATCGTGTTAACGCTAATCAAAAGGAACCCTCAGTGGCTATGTTACTATCAGAGTAGAGAGTGATTAAGGGAATTACCAGGGATAAAGAAGGTAATTTCATAATGATAAAATGCTCAATTCATAGATAGGACATAATAATTCTAAATATTTTTGTGCCTAATAACAGAGTTTGAAAATACATGAAACAGGAATGATGAAACTGCAAGGGGAAATATACAAACCCACAAATATGGTTAGAGATTTCAACATCTCTTTCTCAATAACAGAGCAATATATAGAACATTAGGAATGACAGAATACCTGACCAACACTGTCACCTAAGGTGCCCTAATTGAAAATTACAGAACACTCTACCCACGCACAGAATATACATTGTTTCCAAGAGCACATGGACTATTTACCACGATAGACTATATTCCGGGCCATAAAACAAGCTTCGATAAATTTAAAAGGATTTGATTCGTAGAAACTATATTTTCTGACCACGGTGAGATTAACTTAGAAGTCAGTAACAGAAAGCTGTCTGGAAAATCTCTAAATGTTTGAAAACTAAATAACACATTTCTAAAACTACAAAACTTCTAGAAGGAAACGCAGGAGGAAATCTTTGTGTTCCTGGGTTAGGCAAAAAATTTCTTAGCTATAACACCAAGAAGCATACTTTGTAAAAGAAAAAAATTGATACATTTGATTTCATCAAAATTAAGTAAGAACTTCCCCTCTTTGAAAGAAAATATTAAGAGACTAAAAAGTCTGGGAGAAAATACTGGCAAGTCAAATTTTTGATAAAGGACTTGTATTCTGAACGTATAAAGAATTCTGAAAAGGTTGTAATAAGAAAACAAAAAACCCAATACAGATATGGACAAGAACATTTGAAAAGACATTCCACTGAAGAAGATGTCTGAACGGCAAAAAAGCACGAGAAGATGTTCAAGATCATCAGTCATCAGGAAAAGCAAATTAAAACCACAACGAGATCCCATTAAGTGCCTATTAAAGTTAAAAGACCGACCATACCAAATGCTGGTGAGGATGAGGAGCAACTGGAACTCTCATACACTGCTGGTGGGAATGTAATACAATATAGCCAACTTTAAAACTCAGTTTGGCAGCTTTTTAGGAAGTGAAACATACCTGTTGTATGATCTAGCCATTCGACTCCTAGGCATTTATCCAGGAGAGATGCAAATATATGTCCAAGGAATTGCACACTAATATTCATAGCAGCTTTATTTATAATTGCAAGGAAAACAAACAACAAAAAATCCTGGCAACAAACCAAAAGTTCATCAGCTGGCGAATGGGGCTAAAGAAACTGTAGTATATCTATACGACTGAGCATTGCTCAGCAATAAAAATGGGTGAACTACTGAAACATGAAATGACATCAATGGACCTCAAAATAGTTTATATTGAGTGAAAGCAGGGTATTGTTTTATACCAACTACATCTCAATAACGCTGTATAAAAATCAAAAAAATTCAGTAGTCAAAAAAGCACATCAAAGAACAACACGTGTGATATAATCACATTGAGGTTAAAAAAGAAAAACCAAGCCAAGCTCAATCTTGCCAGGTACGTGGGGACTGGCTTTAGTACTGTTCTTCAGGTTGAAGGCCTGAGCTCATACACATCTTTCCACATGTGCTAGGTGTGGTGTGTGCATATAATAAAATTAGAAAAAACGAGAAAAAAAAAACCCAACAAATTTAAACTTTCTTCAAAATACATGTATTACTTTTTTATTTTTTTGTGAGATGAGTCTTGCCATGTTGCCCAGGCTGGAGTGTGGTGTCTGTTCACAGGTGTGATCATAGTGCATTGTAGCCTCGAACTCCTGGGCTCAAACCATCCTCCCACCTCAGCCTCCCGAGTAGACGTGTGTATTACATTTATAATTAGAAGAGTTGTGTATTTTGTTTTTAAGTTTTACACTTCATCTTAGCCAAAAGGCTGAGAAGCGATGTGTTTTTAAGTTTTTAAAAAAAACACCACCAACTTCAGGTTGTCGGATATGATGCATTATCCGGAAACAACTGTGTTCTGACCTCTGCTAACTAGCTCCTCAGCATTAGAGGAAAGCTGGTTTAAAACGACTTCCGGAGCATACTTTCTAGGAACGCCATTCACTGGACGGTCTGTGTGCTTACACAGACACTACTAATTGTGTGGTCACAAAGCAGAGTCTAACTTTTCATATGGGGTTGATTTATGAGAGGCCACAGAATACAGTGGGTTAGCACGGACCCTGGGGCCAGACTTCTGAGGTGTCAACCCCTGGCTCCCACGTTGGAGCTGTGTGATCTGGGCCAAGTTACTGAATTTCTTTGCCCCTCAGTTTACTTGTCTGTAAAATGGGGTTGTAATGCCCCTACCAGTCAGTCTTGTTGTAAGAACAACCAAGTTAATGGAGTTAAGTACTTAGCATGGTGCCTGGGCAAAGGTCAGTGCTGCGTAAGCGTCAGCTGTTACGATATTGTTATTTTTAATTCTTTCATCAATGTCTCAGGTTATAATTTTAATCGTGTTTTCTCTGTGTTGTCCTCCAAAAGGTCAGGACCTGGTTGATAATACGTGCCTGGAGAAGACCTATCATTTCACTAAGGATAAAAATTATAACAGTCAAGTCTTTCTGTCTATAGCATACAAAACAACCCTCCCGCCAAGCTGACTATTTGGTACCAAGAGGCTTTCTGAGTAGGCCTGGCTTACTCAGAACAATGTTCTGGAGTTTCAGGACAGAGGTTCTGGACCCACGGCCAGTTTTCTCTGCAACCATATGAAAACCACTGACTATCGGGGGCCTCACTGTTCTCTTCCGCAAAATGAGGAAACAGAGCTGCCTGATCTATGTCCTTGGGGTCCCCTGGCTCTGGCCTCTTTCGACTGCAGTCTCAGTGGATGGAAGAGGCACATCTCTGAAACTGTTCTTAACAGCTAACTTTCCTATTTTTAAACATGAGCATGTACCAGATGATCCACTTTCAACCTGAAGCAAGAAAAATTCACAGTGCTATAATCCATGATGTGTCTCAAGCCGTATAAGCTGAAATCTATACAGCTCTCGGCGCTAAATGTCTCAATCTATAAAAAGAGACGGGTGGTATTTCAGAAGCTTCGGATACATTAAAATAACAGAGAGTTGTCAATTTTAACACTCTATTATTTTCTTAGCTGTAGGACGCTTGGCCCAGGTGACACAGAGGCAGCTGAACATGCTGCGGTCCCCAGTACCTGCCCCAGGTACGTGAGACCACTACACGCCGAAGACCCAGGACGGCTCCGTCACACACCCCGCCCTCCCCCGGATCTGACCGGAGCAGTTCTCGGCAGGGCTGGGAGGTGGGCTGGGGAGAGGCAGGGGCAGCAGAAGAGATGTATCTGGGGAACTTTTTCCAAAATATCCATCACCTGCCAACCCACCTCGGTTCTGTTGCACCCTGGCTGAAAAAGAGTGCAATGATGTCAACAATGTTGACAAAGCTCCCCAGGAAATTCTAATGGAGGAACCCCCACTCACTGCTCCCCTAACCCCAATACTCAGGCTAAGAGTTGAAACACAAATGGTCATGAAAACCAAAATACGAGATGCCAGGAGAGAAGGGCAGCTCCCAGAGATTTCGGCTCCATCAGATGGCAGGTGGTGCTGAGATGGAACCTCCTTCTCCTGTAATATACAGCATAAAATATAACCCCAAATTTTAAACTATGTAGCTGAACCCAGAAGTAAGAGACACTCCTCAGCCAGAAACAAGCCCTTGGGCTGGGGTTCCAAGGCCCAGGTGGGGTGTGAGGCTTGACCCTGAGCACCAGGGAGGGGGGTGCCGGTGTCCGGATGCCAGGGAAGCCGGGCCTGTTGGGGGGCAGCGCCAGGAAGCTTTGCCAACAAGGACCTTGACTCCGCCCGTGGAGAAGCTGGGAAAGAGGCCAGAACGAACCTCCCATGAGAAATGGAGCTGCCAAATCTCCACCTCAAGCACGGCTGGAACCTAAATTCACACCATCTAAAGTTGTCGTGGTTGTCGTGGTCTGAGGACGCGCAGCAGAAACAAACGCAAAATTGCTTTATAGTAACACCTCGCCCCCCAGGCGCACCGGACGCGCTCTCGGAAGGGAGAAGGCACTCCCGCTGAAGACGCGTGCACGGCAAAAACCGCAAGGCAAACGAGAAGAAAGCCACTATGAGAAACAGCAGACACAAAAACAAGATTAACACTCCTTCGACCATAGAAAAATAGGACAATCTGCACAAGATTATACCACGGCAGTGTCCGAGGTGATTAAAAACCCACTGAAATATCAACAAGGGTTTTTCTTTTTCCAACAAGTGTTTTTTAACTAAATAAGCTGATTCAAAAGTTCATAAAGCAAAAGAAAAATTAAGAAAGAAGAGCAGGGAAGTTTTGAAAAAGAATAATGAATGGGAACTAATACTGTAAGACATATCAGTGGAATAGAATAAAAAATACAGAAATACACATACATCTCCCACTATTTACTGGAATTTGGTATGCAATAATTGGGAAATTTTAAATTAGTGAGGATGGATTATTCGATGAATATGTAGCAGTGGGGTAGTCATCTTGGGGGAAAATGTTTAATCCACACATTTTATGCAAGATAAGTCAAACATAAAAGTATTTGAATAAATCACAAAATACTTTTAGTAAAAAAAGGCATTTAAAGTGTAACAGTAAATTCAAGAGCCTTAAAGCAAAAGACTGAAATATTTAAATACACAAAAGGAAACATTTTTTTACAGTACATCATAAGCAGAGTTTTAAAAATTTACAATTGAGATATGAATTATAGTTTTTTCCCTCCAAATGGTTAATCACTCCATTACATAAAGGGCTCCTACAAAGCAATACAAAAACCCTAAAACCTCAACAGAAAAAAAAACAGGCAAAAGATAGGAATAGATAGTTCTCAGACAAGGACAAACAAATGACCTTAGGCCTATGAAAAGAAACTCAGTCTCACCCACGGAAAGTACAAATTAAAACTATACTGGGACAATCATTTTTCATCTGTTAGACTGGCAAAATGCCAAAAAGCTTGCTAACACCACGTTGGCAGAGCTGAGTGGAGAAACAGGCCGTCATACACGTTACAAAAGAACTGGTCTAGCCAGATATAAATGAGTCTAGCCTCTGTGGAAGGCAATGGGGTGATATTCATCAAAATTACAAATGCTTACGCCTTTTAACTCCGCAATTCTACTACTAGTAATTTAGCCTGGAGGTACATGTTCATATACGTCAATGGATGCAGAAATGTATCCACTGCAGTATTGTAACGACAAGACTGGAAATGACCTAAATGTCTACCAATAAGGAACTGGTTACACAAATTAGGAAACATCCACATAATAGACAATGAGGCTCAAAAGAAATGAGGAAGCACTTTATGTA
>NW_012139191.1:5092734-5103239 GCF_000956105.1 Propithecus coquereli | reverse complement strand
TATACAAAAAAATTGCATATCTATATACCAAAAAATCCACTAGAGAAAGCAATTTAAAATAATCTCATTTACAGTAAGAACTAAGAGGCACTTAATAATAAGTCTGTTACAAGGCCTTTTTGAAAAAAATTACAAAACACTGCAGTAGGACATAAAAGAAGACCTCAACAAATGAAAATATTTAGCACATTCATGGGGAAAAACTTGATAAAGATTTGGTTTCTTCTCATATTAATCTATAAATTCAATGCAGTTCTAGTCGAAATCCCAAAGGGTTTTTCAGGGATCTTGGCAAGCTGAATAAAAAGGCAAAAGTAGCCAGGACTACTTTTAAGGAAATAAGGAGAAGGGTCAACCCCCTGCCAGATACTGCCTTCTTATAACTACGAAAACTAAAACTATATGGTGTAGCACAGGGGTAGAGAACTAGGCCAGTGGGACAGAAGGCTCAGAAATAGGCTCAGGTACAAATGGGGATGAGGCGCTTAACAAAGATGCTACCAAAATTCAGCGGGTACCTTGCAGAAAATATTTAACTTGAATCTAATTAAGCCTCTGGAACTAAGTTCAAGTTCACAGGAAATACGAGATTAAATGAACAAGTTAAATGATACCATTAGGAAATACTCAGATAAAACTGAATAGAATACATTCTACAAAACAACTGGCCTTCAACCACACAAAACAGCTAAGAAAACATTTTTGGGAAAACTGGAAAAATCTGAATATGACCGAGATATTACACAACATTTGATAAATACTGTTAGTTTTTTAAGGTATAATAATGGTATTGTGGTTACATAGGGAATGTCCTTATTTTTAACATGCATAATGAAATATTCAGGAGTGAACTGTCATATCTGCAAGTTATGTGCAAATGGTTTAACAAAAACTACATATACACACATACTGATATAGGGCAAAATGATAAAAATTATCAAATCTAGATGGCTGGTATACAGGACCATCATTGTTGTTATTTATTTTTAGTCTTCTGTATACTAAAAATTTTCATAATAAAATGTCGAGAATAAGGGAAGAACATTATATATTCAATAAATGATGCTGAGAAAATTGAATGTTCTTATAAAAATTAGGTTCCTCATCTACATTTTGGAAGAAAATAAGAAAAAAGTTTATTGTATCTTAAGAAGAAAAAATTATCCCTATTCTCTTAGATTAAGGAAGAATTTCTTAAATAAGGCAGAGAGTACAAGTCATAATGGAAAGATTGGTAAATTTGATTTCACTAAATTTTTAAAAATGTTAATAAAAGTCACTAGAAACAAGTAAAAAGAAAAGTCAGGGAGATTAGAAGATACAACCCTGAAAAAATTAGTATCTCAAATATATAAGAAACTCATATATATCAATTTAAAAAGACTAGTTGAAAAATGTGCACAAGATATTAATAGAAAAATTTACCCTCGGAGAAAAAGCTCAAACATCCCATAAACATATTCTAAGTTGTGTAGTCTGGAAAGTAATCAATTAAAATGTGACACCATTTCACACACATAGAATATCAAAACACAAAAACAAAACAACTAGGATAATGCTTTGAGGGAATGGAAATTCTCATATATTAGTAATTCTGATGTTCCAGCTATTTTGAAGACAAATCTGACATTAGCCAGTAACACGGAACACTGGCTTACTAAAGCGTTCAGAAATTCCATTTCTAGAAGATCTCATTCACGTACACAAAGCTGTTCAGTGCAGTACTGTTTGTGCCAATACTAGAGACAACCCAAATGTCAACCAGCATGGAATTGGGTAAATAACCTAGGTGCGTTCATTAAATGAGATACTATAGAGAAGTCGAAATGAATGACCTAATATTCATGTCATGTCAAAGTGGAAAATCTATGAAACGAAACACTGAGTGATAAAACCAAGTTGACAGACGATACACTCAGTACCATAGCATTCACACACATTTAAAAATAGAAAGAAAAAAAACCAGAACAAACAGATCAACCAACAAATGTTTTGTTGTAAGTCTATGGCAGGCAGCTTCTCCTAGGACTCCCGATGACCCCGACTTCCTGGCATTTACCCTGTGCAGTCCCCTCCCATCTCATACCAGGCTTGCTCTGTGCAACCGACAGGATGGGGCAGAAGTGACCACATGTCACTCCCAAGGTTAGATTATAAAGAAACTGTGGCTTCTGCCTTGGGTGCTCTGTTGCACTCTCTCCTGTGGACCGCTTGCTCTGGGCGACCAGAGGACATTCCGGCAGTCCTGTGACGAGATCCGCATGGTGAGGAATGGGGGCCTTGCCCCGACAGACTTCGGATGGCTGCAGCCTCGGGAGAGACCCTGCGCCAGAACCACCCCGCCCAGCCACCCCTCGAGTCCTGCCCCTCAGAAACAGCGTGAAGTAGGAAAGAGCTGCCGCCTTTGGGGCAAGTTGTTACACGGCAACAGCTGACTACTACAAGGTATTGACACCTGCCGAGTAAAGTTTTAAATGTGTAGTAATTAGCGTAAGACTATACGCCAATTTCAGCATAAAGGGTAACTCTGGGGACGCGTCTGGGTGGGGCTTTAGCTATACTGGCTTTTCATTTCTGTGACAAATTTTTAAAGAAAATATGACAAGATGTTAGCAGTTAAACCTGGACATCCCGTAAGTGTGCTATGCATAGTATATGATTTTCCGTAACGTAAGGCATTTTATCTGTTACTTAAAACATTTCATAATTAAAAGTAACACTATTGGAAAGGAAGAAAGGCAGCCTATCTAGTCCATTTATTACAGGGCTATAGAGCGCTGTCTGGCTCCTTTAATTGCAGCCCTGAGGAAAGTCATTACTTTAATGGCTAAACAATTCGCACTGAAGATGAGACATGTATCAGCGATTCTCCCAGAGCTGGTAAAATCAAATGTGTAAGCACCGAAACCTCAAATACGTTTTTTTAAAAAGGAACAGAAAACTTACACAAGAGTACCCAACAAAAAATTCACAATGAAATGCAGGAAAAAAATGTTGCCTTGCCTAGACATGCTTAATATTCAATCATTTCCAACAGCAATTCACTTAAGAAACGCACGGTTATTATGCTCTGCAGTATTAAGTGGACGCTCTAACTGCTGTTGCCATAGTAGCCTCTACTTTAATGGTATTTAACAGGAGAACAGAAATTGTGGGCAAAATTGCTTTGGTTCTTAGATTCCCTTGGTTAAAAAGAAGTAAAATATTCACAGTTGGGAAATACAGTGATGTTTCAATCCTGCTTATACAGAGAATGTCTTGCTCAATAATAATTTAACTGGCTGAGTGAATTCACATGGGAAAGGTAAACATTTACTCATGACGAAGATTAAAAACATGACAAGTCTGAAGGTTTCAAGTCTGTTCACCGATGCAAAGTGAAGTACGTTTGCATTGATATTTAAGAAGACATTTTACAACGTGTCACGTACGTGTACTGGGTTGGGTGCTTTTTATTTACAGAGAGTATGAATAGGCCAAATATGCCAGAAGTAATTTCTCCTTTCAATATTTCTCTTCCTCCATTCTCTAAGTGTTTATTTCACTTTTCAGAAATGCCGCTGTGCTGACATGAGAACATGAAGTGTCACTTATCCGCTTCACTTACCACAGTTCCTGTTTTAAGAACATGTTTTTATTAAAAAATAATAAGCAGAATCTCTCCCTCCCTGAATAACTCCGTGGTGACCACCTGACGTCTCAGGCGCACACTGTCATCCCCGCAGCTCTCCAGCTGGGCTGAGATCGGGGCGAAGTTCCCTCCTGTCCTGTGGCGATGTCTAGCGCCCGTCAAATTCCCCCTCCGTTTCCTGCAGCTACGTGGTGATCTCGGATTTCACCATCACCCCCTACGTTTTCTTTCCTTGTCGTCAGTTCTTTTTTGATCTCACGCCTCGACTTCCCCTCCCTTCGCGTGTTTCCAGCACAACTTTGGGATTTCCTTCTGTTCCTGACTTTAAATCCAATATGCCAACCTCTGTTCAGTCCTTGGAAATCCCATTTTGAGACACTGCAGCTTCCCAGCCCCTTCCCAGAGCTGACTCTCCTTCCCCTCGTCCCTGGCAATTAATTCCACCTCACGCCCACTTCTGATTTGCGTCTTCCCTGCCGGCTCGGAGTACTATTAGTCACAAGTGCCTGCTCCTCCCATTAAACCACGTGCTGCGTGAACGCCCCGTTTCAGGAAAACTGTTGAATCTGAAGACACGTTCAAGCTGAAGGGCTTTAACCATCCTATTGACTTTCTTGCGCTCTCCTGGTTTCTCTGAAGACCTGCCCAACCATCGAGCTAGATTTTGGGGAATAACGCTGTCATTCCACCCCTACTTGCCCCTTCGAACGACTTCCACGAGAAACAGGGCACCCAGGTCTCATTATTTTAGGATTTTGAGAAATAGCAATGATAGGTGTTTCTTCTTATTTCGTAATGAGGACTGCTTTGAGGGAAAACAAGCATCCACAGCTTATCTAGGAATCTTCTTTTTCACTCATTTTGCTCTAACTATCAAAAAACTGATCTTCAACACCGAGGCTCCCCAGGGAATTTTTATTCCCGGTAACTGTAATGACTAAGACTTATGGGGCATCTGCCACGTGCTAGCATTGGACTGCAAGTTGTGCAAGGATGATCTCATTCAATCCTCGCAGCGACACACAACCCGCTTTATTGACAAGCTCTTGATCACCAATAAAAGTCACGCGTGAAACAATTCAGCGGCAATTGACTTGTCATCAAGAATTGCTTCCAAGTTAGCAAATTCACACAAAGGGACACGAGTCCAGGCTCCCTACCCGACGCGAGAATCGCTCACCTGCACAGGGACTTGCCGCGAAGCCCACCCTCCTCCTCGCTCTGTCGAAGATGACGTAGAAGCCCTCCATCACGGTGGCCCCGATCACCAGCGCGTTCGTGGAAGGGGAGATGCCAAACCGGTAACATTCATAATTCAGGCCGGCGCCCATCATGGGCTGGATGTACAGCTGCTTGTTGAAGAGGGGAGAGCAAACGAACAAGAACAAGCACAATCAGCAGCGTCCCAAAACCGTGGAGGTCACACGTGTGCTCAGGACCCTCCAGGGTGCACGGAGGAGTCACCTGGAAGGAAAGATGATGGCTTATCCCTGGCCCCCAGGAGACGAGAAGACCAAAAGCACAGTGACTACACACAGGTGCGCACACCCAGAAGACACCTGTCTACCTGCTCGCCTGCCCAGCCAGCCATCCACCCAGCAGTTGAATACTTACCATGGTCAGACACTTTCCTCCACACCAGCCATGCAACTATGAATAACACCCGGTCCCTGCCTGCGGGGAAGCCAGGTAGAAACCACGGGGTGGGAAGTGCCCCCGCAGGACCCATCTATCAGCAGTGGTGACCAAGCTCCCCCTGCTTGGACACCCTTAATTCACTGGGCCTCTACATGGGGCACTCCTCTTCCTCCTAGCTGTGTTGGATGGGCTTCAGCTTCCTCACCGGCAAGCATCGGAGCAGCCCGGGCGCTGGCCTCCTCTCAGTCTTCCCTCCCTGGCCACCCACCCGGCCCCGCAGCCCTAAACTCACTCCTGTTCTGGGCCGAGACTCCCAAATCTTTACCCCCGGCCAAGACCTGGCCGTCACTGCACGGCTCTCACATCTGATCACCTGTCAAATGGCATCTCGTGCACGTGTGACATTTAAACACCTGAACTCTGGATACCTCCCCCAAATCAGCTCATCTCCCAGGGTCTCCGTCTCAGCAAACTCATGATTGACCCAGTTACTCAGGCCCTGCTGCGCCGGGTCAGCCCCACCTATCTCTCACCCTGCATGGACACCGTAACCAGATGCCCGCGGGCCTTCCTGTGAAATCCCATCTGGATCTAATCACCCCCGCGCGCCTGCCCGGCCATCAGCTCCCTGTTTCCCATGATCCACCGCGATGGCTCCTAACTGGCCCCCGTGGCAAAGAGGGTTTTAAAAATAGGCAGCCGGCGGAGGCAGGATGATTTGCTCGGCAGGAAGAGGGAGACGTGACTGCCAGCAGCGAGGAGACGCGGTGCCCACGGGTGAGCAGCTCCCGTGCGCAAGGACCACTCCCTGCACGGGCCGTGCAGCGTTAAATAAACACGAGACGTGGCCCTCGAGATCCCGGAGCCAAGAGTATGTGAGGAAATGGGCCAAACCCTAAAATAATCAGTGAGCAATAATATCCTATCAGCAATAACAATTTGTTTGCTTTCTCATATTAATAGCAAAATATTCAAATGCAGGCAATTAGAGGATAGAGTAGCTTAATAGGACAAAATGCCACATATCTGGAAAAAAACCAACAAAGTGCAAAATGAGTAAGGAAGAGAACATTCCCCTGAGTAACGGCCTGTGAGGGCAAAGGCAGGAAGAAAGGCTGGGGGATAAACAGTGAGTCTCACCCAAGAGCCCGGGCTGCTGGCTGGGCTGGGGGCGCTGGGTTTTGGAGGGAGCAGAGCAGACTGAGAGAGGACAGGGGTGGGGGGGGGTTTGAGGGGGCTGCCCTGAGACGGCTCTGAAGGAGACAACGCAAACTGAGGCTTCTGACGGTGGGGCCAGGGCTGGTCGTTAGGATCGGAAAGCACAAGACGATAACTTTGTGGGAAAAAATCAGAATTCCCCAGTGGGCTGGGGGCTGCTTTTTTAACAGACCAAATAGGATTTGGCCCATGTGTTTCTGGAAAATAACGTTGGGCACAGACGAAATTTAAGATAATTGCCTCGAACTGGACTTTTTCTGCACTAGTGATCATTTGCCCACCTATGATTGCTGATGTCTGAAAGGTGCCAGGTAGGGGCCTGTCCTAGAACTCGGGTGACAAGGAGCCCTGACGGCTGCCCTCAGTGTCAGCAAGGGCGCTGGTGGGGCAGAGACACCCCTCTAGGAAAAGACCCCCAGACCCACCCCCCCAACCCCCAGCTCGGCAGGTGGTGCGTGCAGGGCTCTAACCAGGTGACGTTCCCAGCCTCCCGTGGGAGCCCTCGCCCAGCGCGGCAGGGGAAGAAAAGGAGTGGTGATGTTGGGTAAGTGATGAGAAAACAGCAGGGAAAGAAGATTTTGAAAAATCAAAAATGTGAACACGTCAAGGTCAACCAAAAACTATCTCCCATCTCATGAGTGAAAGCAGGAACGGGTTCTTAGTGGAGATGCGCGGATGAAAGGGAGAGCCCCACACCGCCCCGTCACGCTGCCGGCCGCCCGCGCTCAGCCCTAAAAGCGGCTGACACCCCAGCGAGCCTGCCGGCTGTCGCCTGCCCTGGACGGAGGGATTTCCCCCAATGACTGCCTTGTCCTCCTGCTTCCTGGACTCCCGGCCCTGCCGGCCGACCCCCAGGCCATTTAGTCACCAGCACAGCCCGCCTCGGTCCTCAGGCTGGGTCTGATATTAGCTACGAACCACACTGATGAAATAACGTCCCCATTCTTCTGTTCTACTGGCCAAAATGTAATCACCAAGAGAACATTTTTTAAAGATGTTGAAAACGTATCATTCCAACATCACTCTGTGCAGTACTATTCATCCCAGGATGAAAACGTCCACAGCAAGTGTTATTATTTCTCCTTCACAGTTAGAGACAAACACAGAAAGGGCCGAGGGATCCGCTCAAAGTTACAGCACGAGTCAAGGGCGGCGCTGAGAACGTAACTCAGGCCTCTCGTGCCCGGCTCGCGTGCCCTCGCCGGCTTGTTTTCCTCCTGAAGCTTTCGGTCCTCTCCCCAGGAAGGTGTCTCCTTTTCCGGAACATACATCCCACATGTAAGTTGAAAAGGGGAAGAAGGCAGGATTACCATTTACTTTTTCCTTCTGAAATTATTCCTCCCTCCTTATCCCCTAATCCAAACCCCTCTATCCCAGTCATCAGATTACGACAAAGACAGCAACGTGCCCATCTGACAAATAGTTATCGTGCACTTGTCCTCCACCGCCTGGCAACGTTAGAGAAGGAAGGATGCTCTTTTAAACACACGGTTTTTATCTTTGAGGAATTTATAATTAATTGGAGAAGAAATATAAGTTGTTGTTGAAGAAAACAGAAGTCCAATGAAACAGGCCACAGCATACGATGTCCCCTAAAGAAAGGGTTCCGTGCCCGATGAGCGGACTAGAAAATATGCATCATGAGATTACAGTGCAAGCTCACACCCGGGTTGTTCTGCTCAGCAAAGCTGCAACAAAAGCCGGAGTTGTGTGAGTTGGGTCTGTAAGAAAGGGAAGCATTTGGACGTACAGATGTGATGAGGAAGGGAGAGCATTTCAGGCTGGGGGTTGGCGGAACACAGGTTGGGAGACAGTTGCAGGCAAGAGGCCCTGGAGGCCCGCGAGGGCCCAGGGGACTGTCTGAGTGCGGCAGGAGACGGGCTGGGGAGCCGGGGGCCTGGCAGGGACTCACGCACAGCCACGCCAGGGAACGAGCTGCCGTATGGAAACCGTGGGGACCCAGTGCTCGCTCACAGCTGGGGAGGTTCAGAGGAAAGCGGTGCTTTAGGAACACTAATCTGACAATAGTTAAAAAGAAGGGAGAGTGGGGGCTTGGGAGGCACAGACAGCGCCCCAGGCTGCTGAGGTGGTGACAGCCACACAGGAGGGAGGGCCACGGCCATGGAGGGGCAGGCAGGGGTGAGACTCAGGACTGAGGAAGCCAGAACTTGGCCTATTTAACTAGTTAGGACAGAGAGGGCATTCTCGGGTATTGGAATTATAGGAAAAAAATGATTGTCTTCACCTCTGACAATCCAGCTTTATTCTTTATTCACTCATAAACAAGAGAAAAGCTTATAATGGTGGTGTGGTAGACGCGACAAAAATGTCCCCAGTCCCTCGCCTTCCCATGCAGCCACAGTCCCTGGATCCGAGCTCCCCCTCTGAGAGGGCGTCTGTCTCCCACCCGGGAACCTGGGCTGGCCTTGGCCTGTCTGGTCACACCATGTAGTACCAGTGGCCAGTTCTGGGCCGAGACTTTAGGAGCCCCCGTGTGTTCTCTCTCTAAGAACCCTGTGACCACGTGTGAGCCGGCCACGGCATGGAAGGACATACGTGGCCCCATCACTCTATCGACCTCACCGCCAGACCCGCAAGGGGGCCAGCCTACGCCAGCCGAGGCTGAGGCCGACCAGCAGCCGACCAGAGACACGTGAGCGTGACCTGCCGGGACTCACGAGCAGTGAGAAACGTGGTGGTTTGTTACGCAGCATGATGGTGGCAACAGACATCTGATGCAGGCGTGAGAGATAATACACGCATGACGCATGAAGTGCTTTCGCTTCTGCATGTTACGTGTCAAACAGAGAAAAGCATAAATTCGGGTGCCTACCTGAGGCAGGATAGTTATACGGAACGATCTGCTGGAGTTCTCGTCTCGCAGGTAGATGGAGATCTTGGGGAAGTAAGACCAAGGTGTTTCGGAATTGGTCCAGCACGCCAGCTGGGATCCAGTCCAGAAGCCGTCAGAGAATTCTGGAATCTGGACAAAACGAGATCACGTGGGGAACAGTGACTCGTCAACAGGAAGCAGCTTCAGGCTCTCCTAGCCACCTCGCCAGATGCCCACAGGGACAAACAACGTTTAATTTGGACAGAACAGCAGGGACCTCAGTCCCCTAGAAGAGTGACGGTGACGACAAAATGATAGTCATTAATGCCGCCAAGACGCACGAAGCTGTTGCCAGTAACAGGCACCATGGCAATAGCTTTGCAGCAGTAAGTGCTTTAATCCTGAACCGGTGTAATAACATTATCCCTCCCACTTTACACATGAGGAAAACAAAGCACAGTGAGGTGAAGTAACTTGCCCAAGGTTGCACAGCAGCAGACATTGGCTTTTTAGGAGAGAGAAATCCTAAATGTGGCCCTCAAGGCCCTTTCGGGCATCACTCTGAATTCCAGGGGCCCAGGGTGGGCTCTCTGCTCTTCTTGAACACCTTCCTCCTCCTCCAGAGCTCGGCTCAGACACCAGCTGGCCCAGGAAGCCCCCCGGCTCCCCCACGTAGCACTGCTGCACCCCCGAGCACCCCTCCGCCTGTGGCGGTTCACCATTGACAGGTATCGCGGTGACCGACCGCTGTCTTCGGCACCAGAATCTAGTCCTCTCAGGACAGGGGTCTGGTGCCCGGCCCCCAAGTCGTCCTGGCACACGGAAGAGACTCGGGAAATACTTGCGGGAAAAGATGAACGCCACCCAGGGACAAAAAGGTGGCCAGCAACACAAGAAGGACATCCACCTGCGGCTCTCACCAGGGACCAGAAGAGACGTGCCACCTGCCACGTGCACTCGCTGCTGAATGGGGACGTTACCGACACCCGCACTCTCCCACAGCAGAGGTTTCTGAGCAGAGTCTGCCCTGGGATGCCAGCCCCCAGGGGAGGACTGCATCTGCCGTCTGCCGCAGGACAGCAGCCCTCGTGGCAGAGCTGGGAGGGAGCGGGATGGGTGGGCAGAGTCAGGAGGGACCCCGGCTGGGAGGAGGGAGCTGGGCTGCAGGGCCAGGCAGGCGCGAGG
>NW_012139191.1:5088762-5089459 GCF_000956105.1 Propithecus coquereli | reverse complement strand
CATGGAGGAGAGCGGGGGAGAAGGCACGTGAGCGACACCGGTGCCCCAGAGCTAGCGCGGCTCCAGCCACCTTCACTGTGCGTCCGTCACACACAAATCGGGCAGCCACGGGGCTCACTGTCAGCTACGACTCATTTCCTATTCTCAGAACTTGGGAGCCGGGGACCTTCTAGCCCAGTGTGCTCACTTTGGAGATAAGGAAACCGAGGCCCAGCAAAGGGCGATGACGTGACCAGGATCAACCGCCCTCCCAAGGCAGAGCTTTCTCCTTCCTCGGAGCTGCCCCGATTCCCTCATCACGGGGCCCTCCCCCCAGGGCAGAGGGAGGACTCATCTGTCTTTAGAGGGTGAAATGACATATTAAAAGCCCCTTATGCAAACTGTACAAAAATGAACTATTATCTGGCTAATGAAGAAAGATGAAGAAAGGACAATTTTTCAATAGACCTCCCATATTGCATTTAGAAAGGCAGCAGAGACACATTCAGTAACAGACACACACACACACACACACACACAAAGGCACTGCCAGGCCCGCCCCACCTGTAACATTCTCTATGTGGCGGAGTGAGGGGCACGGAGGTGAGTGCGCTGACCCCAGACAGGCCATTCCGGCCACTAGGCGCACACGTGCACGACCAAGGCTGCCAGGCACGCAATTTCATCCTCCTGCTTTAAGGCAGAGCCCTGAGTCATC
>NW_012139191.1:5032880-5088712 GCF_000956105.1 Propithecus coquereli | reverse complement strand
GCCAAGGACAGACAGGGACACGAGGTGAGGCGGGGAGGAGACTGGGGCCACCGTGAAGTGACAGACTGCGCTTCATTCAGCGGAGGCCTGGGCTCTGCAGCACGTCCATGCGACGCAGGCGCCCGGGGGACACCCTGTGGGGCTCGCTGGTCCTCTGAGCGTCCTGAGCTCCAGGGCACAGGCCCGGGCTACACACACCGAGAGTCACTGAGGCTGCGGACAGGACTGTGCAGGAGGTGGGGGAGGGAGGGGGACCCCAGGGGGAGGGGCACGGCACAGGGACACCCAGGGAGGAGGGAGAGGTGTCATGGAAGCAGAGGGGACAGTCAGGAGGGCAGACAGGAAGCAGGACAGAATGCTGCCAAGGTGAGAATGGAGGAAAAGGCAGGTGCCACCGGATGAACCTGGTGACGCCCACATACTGAAGACCGAGCGGGTGCCACGTGCTGCGCAGCCACAGCTGCACACGGCACGCACGCGCCTGCCCGGCCCACCAGGCGCTCCGCCGGGGAGGACGCGCCCTGTCGCCGTCCATCCATCCCGCATCCTCTAGCCAGACCCCTCGCCATCCATTTGTAAAATTTCTAATGCTGGCATTAATGTACCTTTGCTCTTTAAAAAAGTTCGGTTGATTTGAAATACGCATCACAGGGAAGAGCCCCTTCCCAAAGGAGCTGATGAGAGGCGGGAGGGCCGTTTTGCTGGATTTGGCAAGGAGCCAGGCGGCTGGGCTGGGCCTACGGTGCCGGCACGGAGCTCGAACAGACGGTGCCACGACCGGCTCCCACTGCAGAACGAGGCTCAGAGGGGCCCAGCTCCTGGCCTGCGTGGCTCAGCTCCGAGATGGACGTGGGACTTACTGTCCCCAAAGCCAGGTCCCTTAACCATAAGTCTGGAGGCCTCCCCGGGGCTAAGCCATGTGCCCTTGAGGGACAGTTTCAACCCTGGGTAACTCGGGAGAGACTGTGGAGTTTTAAGGTTAGAAGTCATCTTAAAGTGGTGGCCTCTGCTGCTGGACTCTGCAGGTGGAGAAGTGCTGGGCCCGAGGGACGTGGGCTCCACACCAGGGCCGGGTCCCCAGCCTCTGCACACGCCGCGTGGCCCGGCAAGCAACTCCCCAGCAGGCGCGCTTAAAACACAGACCTACGAACCACTGGCTTCTGAAGTCCCATCTGAACACTCCAAGCCGGGGGACAGAGCCCGACACTTGCATTGTCTGTAACCCTCCAAAGCCAGCCCTGCCCGTCGCTAGGAAGACGCCCGAGCAGGGAGGGCCGGCTGGCAGGAGCCCGGCAGACAGGAAGGACAAGCACGTCCGGCGTAGATGGCAGGACGGAGACAACGCAGCCTTGTTGAGTGTCCCCTGCCCAAGACAAACAACCTTCCTGGGTTTCTCCCTCCTGACACGGGCACTGGATGAAATCAGTGGATAATTTTAGACAAGGCAAACAAACTTCATGATCTCATTGCTTCTACCTCGTGGTTTTCTTACAGAGCCAGTCGCTGCTGAGCACGTGCTGCGATGAACTCAGGAGTGTGAACGCCCGTCGGTGCCACGGCACAGGGGCCCCGGGGCCACTGCTTGCTGGATGCGCACTCCGAGGCTTCAAACACATCTTTGGGACGGTCGTCAGACACTTGTCATTCAGCGTATTAAGTGTGGAGCTCTCATGTTAATTCTGCTGAGGACACTTTTACTATTTGAGAACTCAGCGCATTGCCCCTTATTTTAAGTGTGGTCTGATTTTTAGCAACCGTTCCGAATTTAAGGCACTACACGTCACCTGCTGTTTTTTCTGATTCAGCAGATAGTGGAAAAGATCGCGACTCTGCTCTGCTGTCAACGGCAGCTGCTCTGGGCTGCCGCCTGGAAGACCTGCTGGATCAAAAGGGTCCCGGGGCCTTTCTTGTTCACCTCCCCTCTGCGTCGTTTCGCTTGCCTGCAGCAGCTACAGGCTTTTGCAGTTTGGGTTCGGGACAACCAAAAGCCCTCTCTTGCTTCCTGCATCTCTGCCATAACCTGCAGCAAAGCAACCGCTATGCCTCTTCTACCCGCGGTTCTCTGAATTCAGCCACCGCAGTGGGGTAGCAGGTTGCCCGCCCCACGCCAGTACCGCGGTCCAGGCGTTGTGTGGGAAACGCTGCCGTTTTGGTGATCTTGCAAGGAGGGCCCTGAGTGGACAGATGCTGCGGAAACACTCGAGATGCTGAAAGCAATGTGTATCTCACAAGGAAACAGCAGCAGCACCGGGGCTGGACGTCAGACGGGAGCTCCTTTTTGCCGACTGTCTCCTGTGCACCAGCCTCTGACCCAATCATCCCTCGCAGCAACCCCACGGACAAGCACACGGGGGCTCTCAGAGGGCATGACCCCCCTCCCCAGGCACCCCGCTATGAGTGACAAGAACTGGACTAAATTCACTCCCCTGGAGCCCCAAGGCTGTGTTCTGTCCAATGCTGTTGTCCAGAACTGACTGGAAAGTTGAGGCCACACTGGGAACACCAGCAGCCAGGTCCCCAAGAGGTACCCTGCCCTCCGCCGTGACTTGACTTGTATTTCAGAGCACGGCCAGGACATCACCACTGGACTGGCCCACCGACCTTCGTCTTCTGTGGGAGAATCATATTCTTTTACAGAAGCAGAAGTTAAGATACCAGCACAGCTTGGAGGAAGGCCAAAAAAGAGTAAGACTTTCGGTTTACGTGTTTTGTTTTAAAGGCTATAAATGTATTCTTGATTTACTGTTTACTTTAATACAGCTATATTACCAAGTATTGCTTTTCACCAACTGAACCGTTATTTGAAATACTGAAAAGCACTGCGCATTCAAACCCAGGTCCTCTGGGGTTACAATGAAGGCATTATTTGCTGGTTAATGTCAATGAGTGAGATCGTGAAATTAATAAGTAATAGTTTAAAAAAACCTGCAAAATATAAAATTTTAAAATAAACATAAAATATATGGATATATTTATGTGTATCACACTATATTAGATTTTAAATACATGAATATAAAATAGGGAACTTAAACTATGAAGAGCGACGGTTCGGAGGCCGGCAGCCTGCGATGGAGATCCGGTGTCTGAAGAGTCACGCGCCTCCCCGGCACTCACCAGAGATGTGCGGGCCACGGCTTCCACCACCGCGTCGAACACCTTCTGGGGTAGGCGCAGCAGCGTGGTGCCGCTGTCCACGATGGCCTTGTCCGCGTTATACTGCATGGAGGAGAGCGGGGGAGAAGGCACGTGAGCGACACCGGTGCCCCAGAGCTAGCGCGGCTCCAGCCACCTTCACTGTGCGTCCGTCACACACAAATCGGGCAGCCACGGGGCTCACTGTCAGCTACGACTCATTTCCTATTCTCAGAACTTGGGAGCCGGGGACCTTCTAGCCCAGTGTGCTCACTTTGGAGATAAGGAAACCGAGGCCCAGCAAAGGGCGATGACGTGACCAGGATCAACCGCCCTCCCAAGGCAGAGCTTTCTCCTTCCTCGGAGCTGCCCCGATTCCCTCATCACGGGGCCCTCCCCCCAGGGCAGAGGGAGGACTCATCTGTCTTTAGAGGGTGAAATGACATATTAAAAGCCCCTTATGCAAACTGTACAAAAATGAACTATTATCTGGCTAATGAAGAAAGATGAAGAAAGGACAATTTTTCAATAGACCTCCCATATTGCATTTAGAAAGGCAGCAGAGACACATTCAGTAACAGACACACACACACACACACACACACAAAGGCACTGCCAGGCCCGCCCCACCTGTAACATTCTCTATGTGGCGGAGTGAGGGGCACGGAGGTGAGTGCGCTGACCCCAGACAGGCCATTCCGGCCACTAGGCGCACACGTGCACGACCAAGGCTGCCAGGCACGCAATTTCATCCTCCTGCTTTAAGGCAGAGCCCTGAGTCATCGGACCAGATACATCCCCAATCAGGTCAAAAGGCAAGAGCAGTTAAGAATTTTAAGAAAAATGAAACATACCAATTTATGAGTATCCTTTTCAAACAAAATTATTTTCAGTTTAAAAACAAATTTAATTTAAAATATAACTTACCTTATTTATAAAATTATAATTTTTTACGTAAGAAAAGTAAATACATGAAAGCCCTGTAGCAAACCGAAATGCTGTGGTAGGATGTCCCAGGTTTTGTGGGGTGGGTGCATATGAGGTGGGCAGGAAAGAACCCAGAATCTAAGAATCACACCTCCGAGCATGTGCTTGCACTAATACACACATACGCTCACACGCACAGGGTTTATATTTATTTTAGGCCCTCACGTTAGATTACACCATTGGGTTCTTTAATGGCAAATAAGTTCCTTTTGACAATAAACACAGATTTGTGGGCTTAGGGCAGAGACACCATCACAATGACAGGGACCATTGCTCTTGGTTTCTTTGGTTTCTCGGAGGTCCCCGTGTACATGAGAACGGATGGTCGAATGTGGCAGTTAATAGAGGTGCTAACAGGCAGAAACACGATGAAACGCTCGCAGTGTTTATAAACCATTCTAAAAAGGCTGTAGAAGACCGAAACTCCCTCAAGCCACCCTAACCCTCACCCTAACCCTAACCCTAATGTCATAAGGTGCCACACATCAGCCCAAATGCAGAGAGAGGCTGTGCACACAGGTCGCAGGTTTGGCGTCAGAGGTCTCAACTTTAGAGCCGCAAGCGTGTGTACCATGGGGGAGGGGGCAGCTGCGACGGAGGATAAAGCTGGTGATTATTTTGGTTTCATTTCACATTGATGAAAATCTGCTTATTTTGTCTTAAGCAGAGCTCAGGGCCCAATAGGCCAAGATGAATGGTGAAAGGTGTGGCTCGGACAGTCCCCCTCGCTCACCTTTTAATGCTAATTCTGTCCTATTAAGCCAGGTGATTGGGAGGAAGCAATGTTTTGGGGGAGGGGGTTTCATCGATTTAAACTTAACATACAGAACGGCCTTTTGTCTCTTCATGTTATAACCTTTGATTTATCCTGTACCGTAATGCACCTCTCTAAAGTCACAGACAGGTTCCAGCTGTGCTATTTAAGGCACACACAGACCGACAGACACGACGGAGATCGTAAATACCTCTCTGCAGTCCAGATTAAGGCTTTGGCCTCCGATTTCCAACTTCAGAATTTCTATCTGGTAATACCACTCCTCCTTAATAGGGGTGTACCAGATGTCTCCTTTATACAAACTGGGTTCAACCCCACCCAGGACCTGAAAAGAAAAATATTTACCGGTATAAGAGAAAAAGTACACAGACACATCAACAGGTCACACAGAGAAGCATGTCCTCATAAGGTGACACTTTGCTAGAATCAGTACGTTACTGTGATGTTACGAAACAAATACAAAAGCCTGAGAAATCATCAGGGGAAGTTATGGGCCATGTATCCAACGTCAAACAGTATGACACCCTAGTCTAATCAAGATGCTTTGGTGGTTTCCCTTTATCTACAGAAAGTACAATTTCGGCTTCACGATATTGAGATTTTCCCCCAAAGAAATTCAATAAAATAGGTAACCACGCTGTCTGACAATAATTTAGTCCCCCAGAAGTCAGAAAAGAGGAAAAGAAGAAAAGAGTTTCCTAATCAAAACCTCATTTTGCAGGACTGTGAAACACCTGCTCACATCCTGGGCTGCTCTCTCTTCTCAGACAAGGGTAGGAAAGCTTTTAGGTACAAGCTACCGCCAGCACGTGCAGGCGGCTGGGAGCAGGGGTGCGGACCCCGCCTTTCGCAGGCAGAGGGCACCGGGCGGCAGCACCCACCCAAGAGGGCCCCTTCTCGTGCATTCTCCCTGCCATGTCCTACATAGATGTCTGGGTGCAGGGCCCGTGTGGGTGAGCCCAGACTACAGCACATCCGTAGTACTGATGGCCTTGGTTCTGCTTCAGCAGAAGACAATTTTGGGGGGTGTGTGTGTGTGTGTGTGTGTGTGTGTGTGTGTGTTGAGAGAGAAAGAAAGCATGTATAGGTGTCCCTGTCTCCCCACCAAATTTATGAAATCACCGGCATCACCCTTTGCCCCACTGCCCAGAGCAAGGCTCACGTGGCCCCCAACTCCCCGCCCCCCATGGGAAGCAGCTCCCTTCCAAAGCACGCCAGAGAAAAGCACTAATGGAATTTGGAGAAGCAACGAGAAGCATCTTTCCAGATGGCAGGATGATTAGGAAAGATTAAAAGTAATACCTCATTTTATCCATTTTCAAAAGGATCTGTAACAAGGATTATCGCCATTCCATAGTACCTACGCACACCTACATGTCTAATATTCCTGATCAGGTGTTGAATAAAACAGAAAAAACAGCCCCATCAATTTATGATTTTTCACCCCTTTAAGACTAAAAGATACCCACAAGACTACCTCCGTTGGTACCGGCTCCAGCCACGGGCAGCCCGGCGCCGCACATCTGCATGGAGAAAACGTTGGGAATGTGTGCTTGTGTCACGAGGGAGTCAAAGAATGTCTCCAGAGAACTTGACGGCTGTGGGAGGGTGACAAAGAAGGACACCTGCTTCATGACTCACAGTGTAGACAAGGGTGACCAGTGTAGACACCACAAACCACAGACAACATTCTTGATCTTTGTAGCTAATTTTTTCATGGCTAAACAACAAACAAACTTGTGATCAGATGCAGTAATTCAGAAAGCTCCAACAGAACTGCCCACTGCCTGGCATTTTTCCTTTTGGTACAGCTCTGTTGTAAAAATAAGGTTTTATTCCGAAGCTATTAGGCCCTGTCACATTTACCATCATGACTGCCTTGTGAGGCAGGCACGACACGCCGTGGAAGTGGATTATCAAGGTAGGCGGTGGGTTCTAATCTTAGACATTTTGGAGTAAGGAGAGAAGAGTTTCTCACGGAGATGCCACTGCTGCTGAAGTCCTTGTTCGCACCTCTCAGCTGCGGCTGCCGATCGTGCAAATGAGAGGCGATCGGCCCACGAGGACCGTTCATCCGGACCCCAGACCCTGTACAGAGCCTAACTCTGCCAGCTGAACTCTGGAGATCAGGAAAGTGGCAGGAAAGGAACAAATCTACACTTCTGAGATTTACAAAACTCATTGTTCACCACTGCCAAATTTCAGTGGACATGATTTGCTGTGTGTCTCCCTCTCTTGCAGCTTCGCATTCAGCAGACACCAGAAGAGGAGGGATCTGCAAACTGTTCTGAGCTGGGGGTGGCCCGGGGTGCTGGGTCGTGGAGGAGGTTAGCGATAGACCTGAGTTTGGATTTTGGCTTTGACAACGAAGAGATGCTGCAGCTGGTCACCACGAGTTGTTAGTTTTTTAAACTTAAAAATTAAGTGTAGTAGAACAGATGCTATAGGCGTCCCCTGACCACCTGTGGTCATTCATGGGAATAATCATTTACTATCCGCGAGGACTAAAACTGTAGTTCTGGAGGGCAGTGAGCAGGTCTCCATTATCGGATAGATACAGATCCATGCATCTGTATGGTCCAATTGAACTTGGCCTCCCAGTGGTTTCATCTCAGCTTCTGTAGACTTCTAAGGCAGAATGCAGTCCTTGTGGGAACACTGAGCATGGCCCAGTGAGTGAGGTGGGTGCCCCCTTGGCGTGGGCAGGGTCTGGTGGTGCCACTGTCCCCTTCTCTAGGGTGGCAGAGCAAAGCAAACACCACCTGGAATGGGAGCCTGGTCTACTACTTGCCAATAGAGCAACTCGTTCCTTTGTTTCCTTATCTGTAAAACGGGGATAACAACAGCTCGTCTAGCTGCTCTGGGGGGCTTCGATGGGTCAATACCTATAAAGGGTTGGGACAGGGCCTGGCACACAGTAAAGGACCTGTGACTACTCCGGGAAGTCCTTCTGCACTAGGGTTGTGTCACAGGCTCCCGCTAGCGATTTAAAAACACAGTTGCCCAGGTCCCACCCCAAGAGAACCTGACCCAGCAGGTGCGCAGCGGGACCCAGGCGTGCACCGTGTAGAAGCCCCGTAGGTGGTTCTGACACGGCCTTGGCGGGAAGCTCCTGGGATGGAGCAGGGGCCACCACACATGACAACTACCACCGGGTGCCTGGACAACCCGTTTCAGAGCCACCTTTGGGCCACCAACCCAGACCACCCTGCTGGTCCTGTTCCCAGCTACACGCCGCTTTCTACGAGTTCTGTTCCTCTCTCCTCCAACCTGGGGAACAAAAGCCAATTTTTAGTAATCTTGGCATTCTGTAGACAAAAAGATGTAAGACTACGTGGAGAGTGAGGACACCCCCCCAAAAATCCAAAATAGTTTGTTCCAGTAGAAGTTTCACACGTTATTAATTCTAGATAATTAAAGTTTGCCATCTTCTGAATAATGAGCATAAAATCAATCCTGCATCCTTCATTTCCAAATAGTCACTTAAAGATGAAACGTTTACCCAAGGTCCCGTTACCTGTGAAAATGAACTTGGGAATGTAAGTTTTTACCAGTGTGCCGACTTCCTATGCCGTTCCCCTTACAACACAGGGACAAAGGGGCCCTGTGCCCGTCCCGGCTCTGCAGACAGCGCGAGAAGGATACCAGGGCTCCGTGTTCCGACTTGAACGGGGCAAACCTCTCTGGCCCTCAGCCCCACATCTCTAAGATCGGGAGAACGTGGCGTGACAAAGTCTGCCGCCCAGGAGCTCGTGGGAACGGCATCTTGCCATACTCTCAGCCTAAGCCTAAGAGGCTCTCGGTCATTACCCTTCCTCCCAGGGAAGCCAGGGCTTGGGGCACGCCCCTGCCGGTTCCCCCACCCCACACCATTTGCTAATGAACTTGAGCTGGAACAAATGCTCCCGCAGGGTGGGAAAATGATTGTCACGGGCCAGTGGGGGCCTGCCGCCCTGCCATCACATTCTTTTCCCTCCCACACTCAGCTCTGGCTCCAAGCCTAACGCTGAACAAGGAGGGGCCGGGGTGCAGTGCCCAGGTACAGGGCCTAGAGAGGGGGCCTCCTCCCGCCGTTTGCAAGTGTGCACAAACCCGCCGGGTCTCCAGGAGCCCGGGGCACACCCTGGTGTCTAAGCCCGCCTGGCCCAGGCAACCCTTGCAGGTGGAAAGCCCCCTGCCTGCCTGCCCCTCCTGTGCACAGACATCATTTCCTGTGGGTTGGCCCCTGGTACAAACATGTGGGAACAGCCAATTCTGTCCTTCTCCATCTGGGGAAGGCTCTGATGCTGAGAGAGCCAGGGCCCCGTGGCTCCTCACTGCTTGGCGTGGCCGGCGACCTGGGCACACCTTCCCGCCGCCCCTATTCCACCGCGGGGTGTCTGCTGCAGCGTCAGGAGAGCAGCGGTGCATGCTCCCAGCCCTGTGGAGGTGCGTCCGGCTGCCCACGTTGCAGGGCCTCCTGCAGGTTCCGTCTCATGCAAGCGTATGGATTTAATAAAACTGTTTTCTTTTAATCCTTCCCTAGTAAAACTTCCTAAACACACACCATAGTCAACATGATTCAAATTCTGCTAATATTCTTAACTGTAGAATCAAACAAAACCAAAAAAAGTTAATGCTATTAGTACATCTCATAAGAAGGTTCAAAGAATCACGCCATTTACCTTAAATTTTAAAAATGCTTAGAAATATAATTGTGTGCACGCTGGTCTCTTTCAACCACGTGATTCTCACCGACCATCTCCAAGGACGGCCCAGGACCCATTTATCAGCCTTTCACGGTGGGTGTTCAGAAGGCCGTCCCACCGTCCGAGTTACCTAACCCATGGGTTAGCCTTACCTTGGCCAGGGTGGCGTACGCAAGGCCGAGTATTCCGTTCCATTTAATCCCGGGCAGAAAGAAATTCTCTGACTCGAAAATGGTGGCAATGTTGACAAGAAAAGAGCTATTGAAGCCTTTTGGGATGGTGACGACGTCCTCCCCGACCGAGCCCGTCCAGCTCCCTTGCGTGTACTTCACGGTGACGTCGAAGCCCTTGGGGCGGTAGGTGCTAGACCTGGCCAGAGCAAAGAAAAGTCCGTCAGATTCCAGCACCTGTCCCTGTTCCCAGAGCCACGGAGCAAGGTCACCATGGCAAAGACAGCTGTCCCCAAAACAGTCCACTGTAAGCCTGCGAGCAATTCTTAAGAATTCAGTGTTGACACTGACAAAGTGGCAGTTCCCCCCAAAGCACAACCACTCATGTTTGGTAACGGCATTTTCCAAGCCTCGAGTTTAATTCTTCCCTGTGCCCAAACCCCATAAATCAGGTCCTTTACTTAAATACTTTAGCCTTTGTGGGTCACAACCCAGTTGGGGCACCTGCCTGGCCCTCTGGCTTTGCAGGGACGCTGGGCTGCTGCTCTGTGACACGGGGAGGTGGCAGCACCAGGAGGGGGGCCTGCACACTGTGTCAGCAGTGGCTGCGGTTCAGACTCCCACTTCCATTCCAACCCAAGTGACATGCAGAACCCAGGCCGCCCCCGCGAAGCCGAGGCCCTTGATGTCACGGGTCCTTCTCACGGCTCTCCCCAGTGCCCCAAAGCTGATGATACTCACACCAAAATATGGGCCATGAGGCTAATGGCACCCTGGGACATAAGTTACCATGGCGTGACCCAGAGCCCGGCATGCACGTACCCCTGAGGGTGTGAGCTACTGACACAGGATGACAATCACAAGATCAGGCTATGGACAAGGCCGAGGAAAACCCTGGTTTTCACTGCAGGGAGGAGAGGCAAGGCACACATGGACAGTGAGGAGAGTGAGTAAGAGCTACCCAGGCAGGTGGGTAATAAGGCAGGTGGGTGATAAGCAAGTGACGTGGCTGCTGGGGAGGCCTCTCTGGTATGGCGACCTCCATATGGAGACCTGAAGGAAGACAATGAGCCGGTGGCTCTCTGAGGCAGGACTTCCTGGAGAGAGGAAAGCAGGTGTCAAGGCCCTGGAGCATCTAACCCTATAAGGTCATTCTTTGTTAGAGATGGGGTGTTGCTCTGTTGCCCAAGCTAGAGTACAGTGGTGTGATCATAGTTCACTACAGCCTGAAACTCCTGGGCTCAAGCAATCCTCCTGCCCCAGCCTTCCAAGTAGCTGCAACTACAAGCACGCCACCATGCCCGGCTAATTTTTTGATTTTTTGTAGAGACAGGGTCTTGCTCTTTCTCAGGCTGCCCTCTAAACTCCTGGCCTCAAGCGATCCTCCTGCCTCGGCCTCCCAAGGAGCTGGGATTACAGGTGCGTGCCACCACGCCTGGCTAATCTCTCTTATTTTTTGTAGAGATCGGGTCTCACTATGTTGCCCAGGCTGGCCTTGAACTCCTGGTCTCAAGCAATCCTCTGGCCTTGGCCTCTGAAAGTGCTGGGATTACAGGTGTGAGCCACTGCACCCAACCTAAGGTCATTTTATACCCACTTGAATTTGAAAACCGTGGGAATATGGGAAGGAACCCAAGGAACAGCTCTAGGCAGATATCTGGGCATTCAACCCATGCTCTCCCTAAGAAAATGATCAAATTTCTAAGATTAATGTCCAATCACCACACAGGTAATTCTAAAGTGTCCCTGTTCGCCTGTGAGTTTCATTTCACTGTTTTAATGTTAAGTCTGTGTAACATTAACCCACGTTAGTAAGTCTTTGTTGTAGGATTACATGAACTAGTACAGTCTCGTTTGAGGTCAGGCAAGAAGTCAAGTCAGAGATGACATGACCTTTGATTTAGTTATTTTGGGTATACTTCCTGAGCTTTTCATATGTTAAATATCTTTAATTCAGTAATTGCACTTCTGAGAATCTGATCCTAAGGAGGCACCCGGGAAGCAGACACAGGCTCAGGTGCAAAGATGGTCATCAAGTTTTATGTAGAATCACAAACAGCTGCAAACAATTCGATTGCTCAGTAGAAAGGAAACGGTTCTGTGAATTACAGTACATCCGTATGATGGACAATTATGTAGCAATGAAAAATTGTTTTTCTAAGACATTTTAAACGACATAGAAAAAAGTTAAAAATTGTATATGTGGCAGAATCTTCTTCAAAACTATTTATTACTCAAATATTTGCAGTGGTGACCATTGGTGGTGGGGAGAAGGGGACTCCCATTCTTGTGGTTAGATCCTTCCACATTTTCTGCATATATAACTTTTATAATCAAGGAAAAATGTTATTTTAAAAAGGTCTGGCAAAAACATTTTGGGGAAACTTAATTTATTCTAACTACATAATGGAATACAGAATATGAAGGGTGTTGAATTTTAATATTTGCCTACTATTTTAGTTCACTCCACCAGGATCTTAAAGTAAGACAAGCATTACGTGAACGTTTTGTGTGCACGATCTCCCGACAGTGGGCAGGCATGGAGACAGGGAAGTGACCGCCGACGGACGCTGGGCACACTGAGCGCCAAGGGATCCCCCAGAAATGACCCGGCTAAAGTGCAGTCCGCTCTCTGGGACGTGGGTATTTGAGGGTTGGTGAAATGCCCACTTTTAGAGCCACGTAAATTCAGATGTGCCAGGCACACAGGAGGGGACGCACACATTTATGATGCAAAGCAATGAGAATACTGAATAATTCAATCCCTTCGACAACGCGAGGTCATTCCTCAAGTTCGGAAATACACTAATGCTAATCATCTTGCAACGCCTGGAGAATATGATCTAGCACAGAGGTCGGCAAACTTCTTCTGCAAAGGAACAGAAAAGAGATGTTTTAGGCTTTCTTTGATATCTGATCTCTGGTACAACTACTCAGCTCTGCAAATGTAACGTGTGAGCAGCCACAGACAACATATAAACAAGCACGCAGGGCTGTTTTATTTGCAAAAACTGGCAGCAGGTGGGATTTGGCCTTTGGGCTACAGTTTGCCAACCCCTGGTGAGTAGATCAATTGTATCTTCCCCAAATAGTCTAAAGTGCTATGACTTCCTTTTGAAAAGTTGTTTTATTTTTATTCCATCCAGGCTACAAAAAACTCCTTAGAATCTGCAATGTTAATAAGCATCTGAACCAGCCTGAACATCTATTTAGCATTTATTTCTTCTACAGTTTCCTGGTTTCCTGGTTGCCGTTCCCTTTACACAGGGAACATTCTGGATGTTTTGATGCCATTTGCAGAGAAATGAGAGGTAGTTGGGGTTACACTATCCAGGTTTAAATACTAGTTCAACCCCTTATTAGCTTTGTGGGCCAAGATATTTAACCTCTCTGTGCCTCAGTTTTCTCAACTAAAAAATGGGGCTAATATAATGCCATGCCTCATGGGGTTAATTTTGAGGATCAAATGCTTCTGTAAAGCATTTAGAACAAAACCCTGGAACACAGCAGGTATGCAACAAAAATAGCTGCTATTATTATAATCATCTAATCACCTGCTACCTTTATTCAATCTATGAGCTATTCTTAGAAAATCCAAGGATTTTTTTTTCTAGAAAATGCTCCTATAGAGCTACTCTTACTGAATACCTAAAACGGTCTCATTCTAAAGAGAGACAACTTATCCTACGAAAAGGGACAAGTCTGTGGGGGTGACTTGGCTACGGAGGTCAGGGGAGGCAGTGACACTTTCAAGCTCTTATGCAACAAGTGTCTAAAAGGTAGAGTTCTTCTGTGCTCTGGGCCAGAACTTCCTGTGAGGACAGAAGTATTCTTTATCTATGCTGTCCAACCTGGTGGCCACATGTGGCTAATGAACACTGAAATGTGATTAGAGTCCAACCAAAGAACTGAACTTGTAACATTAATTAATTCAAATTTAAATAGCCACATGTAGCTGGTGACTACCCTTGTAAAAAGCACAGTCCTAGATAATATGAAAAAAAAAGTAATTCTAAGCTCATATTCATATTCCCTGGGCTCCCTGAACTAAAGCTCTGCTTAAAACCCCAGATTGGAATTGTAAGCAACTCTAAGGGTTGTTATTAGCATCTAGTTTCTAGCACTTTAAATTAGGAAAAAAAAAATAACTTCGTCTTCATTTTCTAACATCCTACCTCTTGGGACTAAACTGCTCTGGCTCTCAATTGCTCTGCACGATAATTAAATATACGGAGAGCGAAGGCCCATCCGCTCGCTTGGCGGCAGCAATCAAGCCGGGTGCAGGCCGCAGGAGAAAGCCCGCTTGTGGTAGTGAAAACACTCTGAACCAAATTCAGAAGACGCTCTGCCTCTGATAAGGGTGTTCGGGGAATGCAGGATTAAAAAGTGAAATCAATTGAACGGAGGAAGAAAAGAGGCACAGAATATTTTATTATTATTTTTTTTTAAAAAACTCACTGTTGTTTTCAGAGAACATAGGAAGAGAGGGTGGAAGCACAGCGTTGGAAGGGTTGAATCCTCAGGGCAGCTCTGGTCCTCCTGGGCCACCCCACCCACGGAATGCCAAGTGCCCTAAAGAACTCCCCCAAGACAGCCCCGGGCTCTCCTGCACTTAGGGTCTGGAATCCCCCATGGGCTTCCTGGCCTGGCCCAGGTGGCCAGAGGCCTCCCTTACTCTTCTGTGATCCTGGGAGTCACCACACCTGCATGGATGCGACCACTGAGGCCCAGGGGCTGCTCCGCCCGCCTGCCTAACCCGGTGGCTCATCAACGTCCTCAGCAATGGCAACTCCCCTTCTGCACAGGCAAACACCAGGCAGGCTTGGGAAATCATCTAAGCAGCCAGGCAAAATTATCTGTCGTCATTGCACGGAGAGGCGTTTATCTGCACCCAGTGAAGCCTCTTTCAAGAAGCCACCAGGTAATTCTTTCATTCCTTAATTCCACTTACAAACATCAGTTGAGGAATATAAATTGGCCTCTTGCTCTGTGAGCTTCACCCCGGGGGGAGTACAGGAGTGAGGAGACATTTTCATGGAAACATACTTAATTTCCTGAGTAGATTAACAGAGCGTCGAGGAATGAGTACACCGTATCTCTCAAGCCAACTGGCCAGAGGCTGTTTTATTGGCTAAAAAAGTTGTATATTAAAACACACACACACAACTTTCTTTTTCATGCTATACAGTAATTCATTAGCACATTCACTGCCATGAAAAGAGTAGTCTGACGAAGACCAGCCACACCAGTGACTAATGGTGGACCGACATCTCATTCTCAGATCAAAGCGCTCCTGTCAAAGAACCCCAAGCCGAATCTCCAATTACTATAAAATGTTTCAGGAAGCATGAAACCTGAATACCCAGAGACCGTGGACTTGAATCAGAGGCTGGCAAACCCAACCAGAAACCTTATTAGAACTAAGAGATCAGAGGCGCAAGCAGACGCAGGCACGTCGCGGGGCAGGAGCTCCATCTCGGAAAAGAAACCTTTGTCAAAAATTGAGAAGGAAAAAGAACATGGTTGCCGTGGCTTCCGTCAAATACAACAGTGGAAAGTATACCTTAGGCCGGCTCTCAAGTTAGCTGAAAGCGTTAGACAAATTAATAATACGTAATTGACATTGAAAGAAAGTATTCACATAGTTACAATGAATCCATGTTGATTATAAGCCTATAGGCAGCCTGGGAAAAGCAGAGAAGAGAAAACAAGGTGAACGTAAACCCAGCAAAGTGTGTAACCTGTAAAGCAAGCGTGGTAGCAGGGAAGCCGCTGGGGACAGATCTGCCTAAAACTCAGAGGGGGGATGCTTCGCACTCGATTCAGCTGAGAAGAGACCGTATAGCCCTGCTGCAGAATGGTCTCTTGAAAAAAAAGGCAGTGCCGGGCTACAGACCCAAAACGTGGGTGACGTTTTAAGTGTAATAAGTCAATCTCAGCAGTTCCTCCAAATGACGAAGGCAGACCGAATCTGAATAGCAAAGTGGCGATGGGTGAAACTGACCATTGACAGGGAATCTGGGGCCTTCCCTAGACAGGGGTGTATTCTGTTACTTTGCTTTTTATTTACCCACAAAAGGAGAAAGAGAGCAGAACCTTGAGGGACCAGAAAGCTGACAGAGCCCTAAATTCTCTGTGGGATAATCAGGATGGAAGACTCTGTCATCAAAGGAGCTTCGTAGGGTCCCAGGAGTTTTCGTGTTAAATCAGATGCACGTGGACCAGAGAAGCCAAACGTTTAAATATGGAAAATAGGAACCATCTGCTGTGTAAACACAAACCTGGTGATGGGCACGACACCCACCTGAATAAGGCAAACAGGGTTAAGCAGGTAAGTTAGAAAGATGAGCCCACGGGAGCCTGAGAGAGAACCGCGACTCAACCAAACAGCGAGTGCTCGAAGGTAACCGAGAAAGATGCTGGGGCGTCTACAGTTGATTACATTTTGTACACGTACCTATCGGTCATGCGGGCCATCATTTGTCCTTGAATTTTTTCATTACTTGCTTTTGCTTGGCAAAGGGTTGTTTGGTCGGGAGGGATACTGGGACCGTTGTGGGTGCTGGCTATGGGTGGCTGCCAAAGGGCTGCCATTTGTCTACTGGGAAGGAAGTTACCAAGCACAGTGTTCAACGTGCACATTGCCCTAACTTTACTGTACTTCGCTGTTTCTTCTCATTGTATCTTGCGTCTACAGATGTGTGATGAGAAACAAAATCACTCTAGAGGGAGGAAACTGCCACACGTGGAGGGGAAGCTCCAAGTGTGTGGGTTCTCCTCTGAGCCCTCAGCAGGTGCGGGGACCCTGGGTAAACGTGCAGCACTGACCAGAGCCCTGCAGCAGAAACAGCACTGGGCATGGGCCACCAGGGTCATCGAGATGCGTGGTTCTCAGTGCGGAAGGCACTGTCCCCTGGGGGACTTTTGGAAACTCTGGGGGTGTTTTTGGTTGCTAGTGGGCCCGCACCAGGCACACTGGCTATCCCAGAATGCTTGGTGCAGTCCTGCAAAATAACGAACTGCCCCGTCCCACACCACTTTGCAAAGCCGCTCTGGGCCTCCACCTGCCACCGACGGCCTGAGCACGGTGTGTGCCATCCCCTCACAGACGCACAAAATATGCTCTACGAGTTTAACATACGTTGGATAGTAGCTACTGTATAAGCTGAGGAAAGGTGATAATTTTTTAATTTTACCAAGATTCTTCACCAGTTTGCAAAATCATGTCTACAACTGACATAGTTTGAATATTTGTCCCCTCCAAATCTCGTGTTGAAATCTGGTCCCCAATGTTGGAGGTGGGGTCTTGTGGGAGGTGTCTGGGAAGGATCCCTCATGAACAGCTTGGGGCCGTCCTCGCAGTGACGAGCAAGTTCTCCCTCTGTTAGCTCCCGCAGGCGCTGACTATTCTAAGGAGCTGGCACCTTTCCCACCTTCCTCCTCCTCTCTCGCCCTGTAACCTCTGCCCACATGGGCTCCCCTTGCCTTCTGCCATGAGTGGAAGCTCCCTGAGGCCCTCACCAGAAGCAGATGCTGGCACCAGGCTTCTTGTACAGCCTGCACAGCTGTGAGCCAAACACATCTCTTTCCTTCATAAATTACCCAGGCTCAGGTATTCCTTTATAGCAACACCAACGGACTAACACAGCAACCCAAGCTGCTCTGGGTGTCCGAGTCTTACTCAATCCGCCTTGATCGGCCTACGCTGGGTGCTGCAGGTCCACAGTGAGGCACACTCAGCCTCCACCTACCCTGGCTGCACAGTCTGCCGGCACCACCGAGACAGAGCGTTTATTTCCACATTGATACACCGATTACTGCACATGACCACCCTTTTATTTCCCCACATTACATCAGGGCATTCAGAGCTATGTACGTAGGTAGTTAAATGACCTTTTCGTTTATTTTGGGGCATTGCAAAGCACTCACTATAAAAAGGGGGTGTTGGCTGAGGGTTTGGAAACTGCGGGTCTCAAAGCCTGAACCCCGGCAAGTTCCCTGCCTCTGTGACCTCCTGGGCTGCATGAATCAAAATGAAAGGTTTGGACCGACTCCAAGTCCTGTTCCATGACGAAGCAGTCCAGAGCGAGCGACTGCAGGTGGGCAGCTGTTTGGGGATCGAAGATTTGGACGAAATCCCCATTTGAGTTAGAAACCATCAGTCCAGGCCTCCCTGCACACACACAGAGCAATGCCACTCCCACTCCTACACACGCCTGTGGGGACAGCAACAACAGCCAGGCACATACTAGTCTTAGTCACAGAGTGATCACTGGCTGGTGTTGTACCCTGGAGTATCAATGACAAAAGCTTTCCAATACATGGCGTCATAAACTGAGCTACAGGCAGTCCCTCGAGGGAGGGGCCTGTCCTGCAAGGCCCCACACAGCTCTGGTTGCCACGTCCCTCTCCCCAGCAAGCAGCTCCGCTGTGTGTGCACGGGTCACGTCTCTGATGCCACCAAGAGCCCAGGATGCAGCGTGGGTCGGACAGATGTACACACACAAGCCATTCCCGCCTTGTGAAGTTGCTCCGCACTTTCAGAAGCCGCCAGCTCTCATTCCCCTCCTTTCCTCCCCCAGCTAAAGCTGGCCTTTGTTCCCTGGACCAAAACACCGCGGACAAGGGAAAGTGAGCGCAGGAAGACATGAAAAGGGTTACGGTAGGGAAACCCAACGTGGCAGTTCTGAGTCTGCAGACAGTTCGGGACCCTAAAAAGCAAACCACTACCTGTCACCTCCTCTGTTTTGTCTGCTGAGTTTAAATTTTAGGATCACAAAAGCAGATGTGAAATCCAAATGTGCACGGCCCTAGTGCAGCTTCGCGTTCCCAGAAGGTGCTGACTCTAGACCCCGTGGGCTCCTCCAGAGCTAGAGGCTGACACAGGCCACCGGGGGCTGCTGCGAAGCCAGGGTTCCGGGGCCCGTCCTGGGGGCTCGTTCCATTGCAAAGACCTCCATCTGGCCTCCGCTCTTTTCTCACAACCCAGCCCCATCATTGCTGGCGCAGAGCCCCGTTCTGGGGCCTTAAAGTCTTGTACTCACATTTGCTCTTTTCCAAATGAGTGACGGATTCCTCTCCTCCAGAATCACCTCCCCACAGCGCTGGCCTCCATGAAGCACATCTTACCCTACTGAGCTAGGCAGCCACGCAAAGGTGGTTTTTCCATGCATTTCTCCCGCTGAGGAAGCAACCCCACACCCCCGCCCAGAGTGGCCTCACAGTCTCCTGCGACACCCCTCCCCTGCCCTAGCCCAGCTCCGCTGCGGGACCAGAGGCACTGCAGTAAACCTCGACTTAGGCATGGCTACAAAGGTTGTGTTTGACTTGAATTTTCATAAAGTGAATTTCACGTGAACGAACCAAGGCTATGAGAATCTTGCTGTAGATCCCCCTGGAATGAACATATACATACATGCAGCATATACGTCTACACGTGCACGGACATGTACATACACAGCAAATACACGCGTACACACATCCCTCCTAAAATGCAGCAGCCGGAAGCCGTGTTCTGGTGCACTCTGAAGGGCTCCAATGCACGCAGTGCCCGAGCCCGCACACCCGCAGACCCTCACTCACCGCTCCGTGTCAAAGTAGCCGTCTATGTAGGAATGTGGGGCGCCTGCCACGGCGAAGTTACTGCTTCCAGTGTCGACGAGAATCTGTAGCTTTTATTTTTTAAGGAGAAAAAAATACAAAGCATCGGGTTACTTGTATAATACTCGAATAATTTGTTTTAGAAAACTAAACTGAGTACGAGGAATAATTCACCCACTGGAAAAAACTTAAACTGATGAGGGGAGGAAAAGCTGTTATAAAATTGAAATCTGAACTCGGTCCCTGAGGAAGCTTGCATTAGGGAGGGGGACAGTCCTGCCTCAGATCCACACTGAGCCTTAAAAGAAAACAAATTCTGTTAAATAACTAGGATTTACTTTTCAAGCCACTGGAACTCGCTAACAAGGCCAAAAGCCCTTTCTCAGCGCTGGGCTTCTGGCCAGGTTGAACTCCAGCCCGGGCCTGGCCCCCCTCCGCAGGACGCCCCTCACCTCTCTGCAGAGCACCTGGAAACACCTGTCACAGTACCATTTTTTAGTTCTGCTGAGGTATAATCTGCACGCAACAGAAGTGCAAGATCTGTTTTTTTTAGTAAAGCTTCTCATGCTCAACTTGTTTTTGAGATTCTCTCACGTCGTGTGCACTGGTCCTTTGTTCTTCCTCACTGTGGAGTGGATCCCTCTCCAGGGACCCGCCAGTTTCTCTGCTTCTCCCAATGGGTACCTGGGCTGTTTCCAGTTTCAGACTATTCGGGATAAGGCTGCTATGCACATTCTTATAAAAGCCTTTTTGTGGATGGATATTTCCATTTCTCTTGGGCAGATTCCTAGCAGTGAAACTTGTCAGGTCATGGCGTAGATGTATTTTGAATGTTTTTTAAAAAAACTGCTGAACAGTTCTCCAACGTTGATGAACCAAGTTACGCTTCCACGAGCAGCACATTGAGGGTGCACTGGGTTCGTTTGCTCCATACCCTCCCTGGAACTTGGTGTGGTTGGTCTTTTTTATTTTCGCCACCCCTGTGGATGCGGAACGGTATCTGGCTGTGGTTTTAGTTTGCAAGTCCCTGGTGACCAGTGCCATCGAGCCGTCGCACTGTATTTTATTAGTGTCGCCCGTGTTCCCCACTAAACGATGGCATCCAAGGGTGGGCGTGCTTGTCATGCATCTTCTCACGCTCGGCACCTCTCAAGTCCAGACACACGGTCAGTGGTTTACAGAAGGAACACGTCTTTTAGAAATAAACAGGGCACATGCAGACACAGCCCAAAAGGTGGAAAATCAAGTTTAAAAAGCTACAGACCAGAAAATCAAGATAGGCAGGTTTTTACCCAGGATTATCAACGACCTCAGTTCTGCCAGGTCCAGTGTTTTCTGTTTGCCTCTTACCTGACCCACCAGCAGACTGTGACTGCGTCTCACTCCCTCCCCCAGGAAGGGAACACTCTCCTCGTTTTGCCTTTAGGGTCATCGTGCTTTCCTATTGTCCTCCTCCCCTGATGCTTCTGCCTCAGTCTCACCTGGGGCGCTTCTGCCTCCTCAGCCTGGGGGGTTCTCCAGGGCTCAGCGTGGGGACCACTCGGGCTCGTCCACACTCTCGGCGCATCTACATTCTCGGCGCATCTACACTCGGGGCACATCTACACTTGCACCCTCTGTGAGCCTATTGAGTCCTGAGGCTTTAAATGCCTTTCCCGTGTCGAGATCCTCAAGCTGAGGCCCAGACCTGCCCCTGAGAACCTCAAGCTGAGGCCCAGACTTGCCCCTGAGCACCTCCACTCGATGTCTCACGACCACCTGTGATGGGCTGAACTGTGTTTTCCATCGAGGCACGTGCAGGTCCTGACCCCCGTGGCTGTGCGTGTGCCCTCAGCGGCAGGTGAGCCTTTATGGGGGCGATCTCGTCCAGGTGAGCTAGCGCCAGGGACTGACGACCTCACCAGGAGCTGGAGGAGGCAAGGACAGCCCTGCCCAGGGTCTCAGAGGGCGTGTGGCCCTGCTGACACTTTGATTGCAGACCTCATGTGTCCACAGCTATGAGAGAATAAATTTCTGCTGTTTTACGCCACCTGGTTTTCGCTGTTGCTAAGACATCCCAGGACACCGACAGGCCATCTTGAGTCCGACAGCCCAGAACCGCACTCCCAGGCCCCACGCCTGCTCCCTCCCATGGTCTCAGCCATCCCGGCCCCCACGCCTGCTCTGCTCCCTCCACGGGCTCAGGACACTCTGGGAGTCACCTCTGTGCTTCCTGCCCTTATGCCCCCCCTGCAGCTCACCAGGGAGCGGCTCAGGCCCCACCGCTGGGTTCTGGACAGTACCTGCCCCTTCCTCCTCCTCCACCAGGCCCACTGTGGTCCGTACCCCCCTCCCCTCATCCCCACCTTTTCCCAACTGATCTTCCCACTGCCTTCCTCAGTCTACTCCCAACTAGCGACCATGGCTACTCCGTTACTATGTAAGTCATGGCAGGTCGACCCTCAGCTTCCCACAGCACCTGCACCTCTCAGAGTAACAGCCAGAGTCCTCCGATGCCTACCGCCACCGGCCTGTGCCCAACCTCACTGCTCCCAGCCACGCCGACCGCCAGACACGTCCTGGATGCCCCACACCTGCCCTGGATGCAGGGCTTTCTGCTGCCACCTTTGCCAAGGTGGGGTGCTCTCCCCAGGGTACCCCAAGTCCACCTGGTGCGCCCATCGCTTTGCCCCATGCCTCCACGAAGCCAGCCCTGACCACCCCTTTTGAAATAGTGCCATTCCCAGTCCCCTGCTGACATGTCCACCCCGTCCCCTGGCCCCCATAATATCATCGCCTCCAACATAGTAACAGCATCTAGGATGTGCCAGGCACTCCGGTAAGTGCTTCAGGTTTATATCGACTTGTTTAGACCTCACAGCAGCTCTCTGAGGGTGGCGCTATCATTACCCCCATTTCACAGATGGGGAAACTGAGGTGCAGAGAGGCCGACCCACCCCGTTACACGAGGGTAAGTGGCAGAGCTGAGGCTCGAACGCGGAGAGTTTGACTCCGGCTGCACTCTCTTACCCCACTCACCCACTGCTTGGGCCCAGGGGCTCTCACACACTCACTCCTTCCTAGCGGTTCTTGGTGGCGCGAAAGGTCTCTATGGCGGGGATTTTTGCTATTTTGTTCGCTGCTCTGACCCCAATGCTCAGAACAGAGCCAGGCAAATAGTAGGCACTCAAATATTTGTTGAATGAACAACTAAAATTATTCTCAAAGGTAAAGACAAAGATGCTAACTGTGCCCTTGGTACAAAGATAATAGATTCAGAGAAAATAAACAAGCAAGAGGAATGCAGTCTGTATACACAGATCTGCCGTGTGTGGGGTCTGCAGGGGCTGGGTTTTCAGGCTGTCGGCAGAAGCCAGGTCTGTTCCTGCTCCTGTGATCCAAGCATCGGCCTTGCCCCACAGGAGGTCACAGGAATAGAGGAGGGTGATGAACAAACGGTCCTGGGAGCATCTGCAGGGGCTGTGGTGACAAATGGGGACACCTGTTTTCTCAAGCCAAACCCTGCTTTGCGACTGTAGAGAATTCTACACCGAAGACTGAGTTCATGAAAACTTTGCAGGAACAGCAGATAAACAGATCTGGGGCCTGAGGCTTGAAGTGCATCTAAAATAAAGGCGACAACACACTAAAAAAAGAGACTATAAATGCCGCTTTACACATCTTAGTTTTAGTAAATGAATTCTCTACCCTTAACTTCCAGTTACTAACACACAGCCTCCAGAAAACGTGAGATCTCACACCGCCACAGGGATGTCTGAACTGATTTCAGATAGCATGTGATTTAAAAATGTGCATGTATTTTCTAGTTCTCCATCCAAATACTTGGTAGTCAAAAGCCCCAAGTCCCCAAACCAGTTTGATTGGATTTGATCTGTATTTCTCATAAATGTGCAAAGAAGAGTAAGATAAATTGTTAAATATATAATCTGATTTTCATCCCCATTTCCTGGCACAGACCCCTACAATCTCGGGAATCTCCAAAGTGGTGTGTCTGTTACACTATGAGCTGACGGTTGGCTGCGGCCCTCGGGCAGCTTCAGGATGGGGAAGTGTCAGGGCAGGATTAGAGGGCTGGGACTTCCAGCTGCACCCCACCTCAGCCTCCAGGACGGGGAGGGGATGAGGGCTAAGCTGATCTCCAAGGCCAGTGATTTAATCAATCGCGCCTACATAATTGAGGCTTCCACACAAACCCAAAAGGACTGGGTTCAGGGAGCTCCCAGGCGGCTGAACACGCGGAAGTGCTGGAGGACGGTGCATGGACACTCCGATCCCTTCCCCCATGCCTCACCCTATACACCTTTTCATCGGTACCCTTTGTAATGTACCCTTCATCGGTACACTTACAATCAACTGGCAAACGTGTGTCCCTGAGTTCCGTGAGCCAATCTAGCAAATAAATCCAACTGAAGACGGGATTTTGGGAATCTCGATTTGTAGCCAGTTGGTAGAAGCACAGGTAAAACTGCCTGGGGCTTGCGACTGGCATCGACGTCAGGGCGGTACTTGGGACCGAGCCCTCCACCTGTGTGGTCTGAGCTCTCTAGACAGTGTTGGGACTCAACTGATTGGAGGAACCTAGAGGGTGTCTGCTGCAGAACTGATCGCCTGCTTGCGGGCGGGGAAAATGTCCCCACAGTTGGTCCCAGAGTCTTCTGTGTTGATCACTGTGGTGTGAGAGCAGAGAAAAACCGTTTGTGTTTTTTCCACTTAGAGGGCACCAAACAAATCTGCATTGACTTGGATTTTACTGGAGAGGAATTGGTGGATGCTGAGAAATTCTCGTACGTACCAAGCCGTGGATAACAGGTCAAGATGGGTAGGGGAATCCACCTATAGGTCAGTCTGGCTGGGCCAGATATTCCTGCAGGGCGGGCTCTCTCTCCCTCTGCTCCGCAGTACCGAACACTAAAGCATCAGTGGCTCACAGCCTGGCGCTCAGAGGGGCGGGCATGTCACAATCTCTGCACCATTTTCTTAAATCCCCCAACTTCAATTCTTTTAAGGGCTGAATTTATCCCATTTACATTCAATTATACATATTTTTCCTTACCCTATCACTTCCTATGTTACATTTTCCATTTTCATGTTTCTTCCTTTATTTCTTTAATCTTTATGGATTTCCTTGTTTTAAGAATTTTTCTGGTGATCTGCAGGTTTAAAGATCTTCCATCTTTAAATTATTTGGTCATTTTCTTTATAAGTTAGGTGATAGCCACTAACTTCTTATCTTGATTAGGCAACTTAGAATGTTTGTGTACTCCCCACTCTGAAATCTGACAAAATTAGCTCATTTCTAAAAAAAAAAAAATCAAGACGTTGGGAAGGAAAAGGGGTGTTCTAGGGTAGGGAGAGATGGGAAGGAGTGTGGGGTTATAACATCGTTTTTCCTTCTATGAGATGCCTTTTTATAATTTACATAATGCACATAAACCCTTTTTTATCCGCCTGCCTGTATTTTTTGCTGATTGCCTGTCAGGACCGTCCTTGCGTTACGGAACACGAGGTGTTCCGTGAATGTACCTGAATCGCCAGGAATCTCCGTCCCACCCACCCCCCAGCAGGTCATCCGGCTGTTTCGTGATAACATTCGCAACGTTACTTTCACAGCCGCATTTCCCACAGTGGCTTCGTCATCCCGCAGGAAATGGATTTACCACCAGGTACCATCCTTCAGCCCACGGCCCCTGCACCCGCGCTCCAACGGCTCGGTTGTGTCAAGCGCCTGCAGGCCCCACGGCGAGGTGGGCACCGTCTTCTCCAAGTGCTTTGAGAACACGTCTCGCGGCCTCTGCACTTGCAGAACCATTTGCCTGGGTTTTATACGTTTGGGTCATACTGTGATTCCCTCAGCACTTTATAGACGCTTCTCCAGGGTATTTCAACATCGAGCATTTGTGGAGAAATGTGAGGCATGTCTTGTTTTTCCTCGTTAGAAGTGACTTTGTTCCCCTCGTTGGATAGAAGAATTCTTTCTGTAGCCACGAAGTTCTATAGCTTTATGGATATATCTTAGTATCGGCTGCTCTGATTCAATTTTCCTGCACAATGGGGCTTACCCTCGGCATGAGTTTCCTGGGCTGCCCTATCAAACTACCACACACTGGGTGGTATCAACACACATCTATCCTCTCACAGTTCTAGAGGCCAGAAGTCCAAAACCAGGGCGTCGGCAGGGCTGCGCTCCCCACAGAGACTCCGGGGAGGATCCTTTCTTGTCTCGTCCGGGTTCTGGCAGGGGTGGGCAATCCCCAGGTGGAGGATGACAGGAGACATTTCTCCAGGTTTCCTGCTCACGCTCTGCCCGTATGTGCCGCGACTTGCTAGGGAGGATACCTGCCTGCTCACCACGTCGTCCATCTCCAAGGTACACCAATCTCCGAGCCTCCCAGCCGCCTGTGGAGCTGGTTATGTGACACGTCCTCTGCAGCCAGCGTAGGGTCAATGCAGGAGCAAAAGCCACACGTGTAGCTGATGTGAACAGAGCAAGGCCTGGGACCATGACGTTATTGGGAGGGGGTCCCAGAGTGCAACTCGCCCAGCACCGGCGCGGGACAGCGCCAAGGCCCAGCCAGCAGACGCCCTCCCAAAGCCGACAAAAGCTGATACATGCAACTCACATGGCCCCGGGGCCTCACCGGGGTCTCCATGTCTTCGATTTAAATATTTCCTGGAAGTGAGATGAATTTTAAAGTTGCTTGGATAAAAGAAGGTAGAGAGGTAGAGAGAGAGAGGAAAAAAAAAAAAAACCACAAGAGAAATTCCTATATGAGGCAAATCAGGGAACATTAGGTCTTTAAACGAGGACTGTGTGGCTGTTAGGCAAGAGACCTGATCACCCTAAAGAAATGACTAATCACACAATACGGAGACATACTCTTTCTTGGTCATTAAAAGTCACAGACAATAAAAGCTATGGATTCCTGAACAAGAACAGCCTTCCTCCCCACGCCCACTCTCCACCATGGAAGCGCGCCACGTCCACGAATGTTTCCTGGGCCTCGCTGGCACCCAGCGCCCAACAGCCCGGGAGGGTGCGGGGAAAATGCCCACAAACCCGGCGGCCCGGCGCTCCCGGAGTGTGGCTGGCCAGGCCGGCATCGCACTCCCTGCCCCTGCGTAGCCAGGCGCACACAGTCCAGTCGGAGCAGGAACAAGGCTATTGTCCCCCACACAATAGCCCAGTGACAGGAACTTTCTGCACAGACATTCCAGCCGTCTTCCCCCAGTTTGGATTCCACCACGGCCTCCGCAGCATCTCTTTCCCCTCCCACAATCTCCCCCTGCCCTGCCTTGGGGCTCCTTTGCAAAGCCAGGGAACACAAACACAGGGGACGTCAGGCCAAAAGGCAGACCGCGCTATTTCACGCACGTGATCTCTCGCCACGGCCCAGGCGTGCGGCGCAACCCCATCTTTCACAGCGATTGCAGCAGAAGCAGCTTTCAAGAAAATTCAATTCAGAGTCGTGGCTCGGCAAAGCCGGTCACCACGTGGGCCGTTCCTGGAGTGTATGATTTGAGGAGAGAAGTCGCCCCAAATAAACAGGGCAGCTGCAAAGTCAGGCGAGGGACAGACATCCAGGGGACAGTAAACGCCCGCGGCTGTGTTTCCAGTTAAGCGTCTGAGCAGTAACCAGAAGCCAACACCGTTTTCTGCGTGGTGATGCCAGAAACGGACATTCCTCATGCTGGATTCTCGCCAAGACCATACCCCACTTTTGCAAGAAGTCTCAACCACAAAGGAAAATAAGTAAAGCCACTAGCCCTATAAATTTCTCGATACACTGTGAAGCAATCGGAAACTCAAACGCTTGGGGTGGAGGTTTCTTCCGGACACCTCACCCCACGCCACATGCCAGTAACTTAATCCACAGCTTCCTTTATTCTAGGAATTTCCAAAATCATTTCCTGCCTCTTTGGGCTCAACTCCACATATACACATGTGGGCACACAGACAGGCGCACACACACACACACACACACACACACACACACACACACACACACATAACAGCCTAGCTCCGGACCATGTCGTTGAGCCACTAAAAGGACACTGAAAATACACAGAGTCTCAGATTCAGGGAACGCTGTGCACTTTCAAAGCGCGACTCACAACGGCTCGGAAGCACAGAGGAAGATGTGATTCCTACTTCACTATGGAGGAGGACAGAAAGGGTGGAGCGGGCAGCAGCCCGGGAGAGCCCGCAGTCCTTCCCCACAGTAAGCGGCCTCCTACGGAACTCGCCTTCCATCTTTCCAGAACACGGTAACGAGAAACAAAAACCTCGTTCCACCAGAGCTGGGGTTCCGGTGCTGAGAGTCACTGGCTTTTAACTATTCCGACCCTGCAGCCATCGCCAGGGGCCTCGAGGGCACTCTCCGGGCAGGTGCAGGACCTCGAGTGCCGGCCAGGGGCAGGGGCCAGAGCGTCAACAATGACGGCCCCACACGGTGGAGAACGCAGTATGGAGAACGTGTCCACCAGCACCCGTCCTTCAAAGCCATGTGCGATCCAATTGGCAAGAGACCTGGGACCTGCAGGAATGGAGCAGGCTAACTTTTCTCAACTTCTTAAAAGCAGCAAAATCCAAAACACGCTCCTTCCAGCTACTGCCCTTCCCCCTGCACAGCCAAGCAGTGAGCCGCCTGGTGTCTGTTCCTCATGCCTCTTCTCCCCAGCCTGCTGAGATGGGTCTCCTGCCTTAGCGGTCCATGGCTGGCCAGGTGCACCGGTGACCTCAGAGGTCCAGACCCAGAGTCGCCCCTGTCTGCAGGCGGCAATGGCCACAGAGGACCAGCCCCTCCACAAAGCTTCGAAAACATACCTTGGTAGTCACCTGAGGGCAGAGCCTTTTTTCCTAGTCTCTTTTTGGTCCCATAGTGCCTACGACTAATAGAAATTCACTAATTATCTGTTACTTCTGATGGGGAAAATATGCATGGGCTTCGTCTGGGAGCAGAGGGAAATCCAATTAAGAAAGCAAACTTGCCAAGAAGTTGCAAGTAGCTGGAGAAAGTTCAACAGGCCAAACTCCTAATGCACGTGTGCAAAGAATTTATTTAGATTTTCTAGAATTGTCTAAGGCAGGCTAAACTTGGTTAACTTCCCAGTTGCTATATAAATAACCACAAACTTATCTCTCAAATGGCCAAGTATAACCAAAGAAAGAAGCAAGATGACAGCAGAGGTTGTCGGTGGCCTGCCCACATTCCTTGGGCACTCACTTCAGTGTCTGGTGTTTTCTGCAACCTCAGGAGCAAGCCTGTCTAGCACCTAGGGCAGCCTGAAGTGCCAGAGTGAATGCTCCTGGGAGCAGCCCTCCACCAAAAATAAACAGCTGGTGGATTAAAGCATTCACTTCCTCACTCCTGGGGAGACAGTTCTGAGCATGCTCCGTGCCATCTCCCCCAAGTCCCCGGCGGGGCTGAGCCCTGTTTATGCAATGCAGTGACCCTCTCTGCAGTGCACCTATACTGGCCTCCTCCTCCTCCTCCTCCCTGCCTCAATTCCCTACCCCCCACCAGTGTCTTAGGGTAGGGAGAGCAAGAGAAGGTCCCTCACACACACCTCACCTTCTGCTCTGCAGTGGTCTGAAGGCTTGTGTCCCCCACCCCAAAATTCATGCGTTGAAACCTAATCTCCAACGTGCTGGTATTAGGAGGTGGGGTCTTTGGGAGGTGATGAGGTCTCAAGGGTAGAGACCTCACCAATGGGATTAGTGCCCTTATAAAAGCACCCCAAAGAGCTCTCTCACCCCTTTTGCCAAGTGAGGACACAGAGAGAAGGTGTCGTTTTCATGAACCAGGAAGCCCTCGCTAGACACGAAACATGCCAGTGCTGTGTGATCTGCCACTTCCAGCATCCTGCACTGAGGAATAAATGTCTGCCGTTTTTAAGCCGCCAGTCTGTGGCATTTTGTTATAGCAGCCAGAATGGATTAAGACATGCTTTCTAAAGGTCCCATCTCCTTTAACTCAGAGACTATGAAAACAACTAGACAAGAGAATCGTCAAGAAAGCCAAGGGCCTCCCAGGGCCGAGGACCCATGATGAACCGCAGATCTGCCACCTGGCGGAAAGCTAAGTGCATTCTGCGGGTGTCTCCCATTGTCCCTTCTTAATCTTCAGTTGATGCATTGGGCAATAACCCTACAGAAAGCCATTTGCTAATTGCTGCAATAAGGTAAAATGTTGCATTAAAGGGAAAAACGGGGTGATTCATCTAGTTAGTGATTAGCAGCCTGAGATTCCTCAGATATTACTGTCTCTTTTTCAGCAGGTTAATAGACAGGAAAATTAGCAGATAATTTAAATAATGGCTCATTTAACACAATGATTCCTAATTATATTAGCAGCCCATCTGCTGAAGGCTTGCCGGCAAGCAGAAGCCACGGCAGCGCGGTGCGGCCTTTCCGGCCCAGCTTCTGGGGGCTGTTTGCCCACAGTGATTACGCGTGATTGCAGGCACCGATTTTGTTAATCAGGCTCTTTCAGCGCTTCAGTTCTAGAAATGAATCTCATTTACTTAAACACGTCTTGTTGAAGAAAGCAAAAATAATTGCCACACACCATTTCTCCACAATCTAAAATTAAGGTTGTTTCTATAAAGGAGGGGAAAAATCATTTTCGAAGAGCACCACTTAACACAAACAGACGTTACAGAACTTAGCTCAGAGGAGCTTGATTACATGGTTTATTCCGGCTGCGCGTGTGTTTGTGCGCACGCAAGGGCACGTGGAGCGGCTTCACTACTGCCGCACCGGCTCCTACTGGAAACACACATGTTGAGAGACACGTGGATACTCTGGCTCCTTCTGGGAAAACCGTAACTGCCAAGTGGATGGTGGGGAGGGGCACAGGCTCGGCTGCCTGACTGTGGAATGCGGAGATGGTTTTCCACCGGGCGCTCAGTGTTTAGCGCCGCGGGGGCTCAAGTTGAGAGTGATACTTAGGGTAGAGGAGGTCCCCGTTTTAAAAACCTAAGAGATCACTCACAGTTGAGCCCCTGAATCAGAATCCTTCTCGTCTTGGAGCTGCCACTACCTCTGCGGCTGGAACCTCGGCCCTGGGGTGGTTACCGGAGGGAGGGGACTTCCTTGAGTTTTGAAATGTTCCAAATGACTCACCCTGGTTATAAAGAGTGGAAAGGACAAATCTAAGGCTGGGGGAGATTTTATCCCAAACCCACAGCCGATGCCCTTGAATGTGGTGGCGACCGTGTCCACTTGCAGGATCCATAGGAGGCTAGACTCATGTTCATTTCCTAGCTATCGCCCCAGGACGCACCCTGTCTCTACTCGATAAAAGAAGGCACAGTTGCACGAAAACACAATGGCTGGATTCAAACCCTGGCTCAACTGCCTGTTGGCTGTGTGGTCTCTGTGAGGTGTGCATGACCTTTCTGAGCCTCGATGCCCTCATCTGGAAAGTGGGACAATGTGGAGTGCTGCTCTGAGCAGCACATGGGATCATGTGTCATGCCTCTGGAAGAGTGCCTGGCACACTGGTACATTTTAATTTCTCCAAGATTTTTTCTTGTTACAGGGCTAACTTCACAAATATATATCACTCTGCTGAGCATGAAATGTACCAAATTATCCACCAGACTGTCATTCCCGTCTCCTGCTTGCTGCTAATCTGGATACAGACCAGAAGTGGCGCGCACAACCTCCAGGGCCAGGCACAGTGTGTTCAGCAGTCCTCTGTGGTGCGCACGGGCTGTACCTGTGGCAGGTGATGCCGGGGTCGAAGTGGACACCAGATGGGACGTTTGTGAGTGGCCTGAGTGTCAGCAGCACCTGCACAAGGCAGTGCTCCATCTTGGAACACTCCAATCCCAGTGCACATGGGCTGTTATCATGACACCTGCTTTTCCCTCCCCGCCCTGGTGAGTGGCTGCTCCATCCCTGGCTGCCCAGTTCTCCTGATTCGGGGTTCTGCTTCCCCTGAGCTCCCACCTTCCCATGCACAGCACCTCCAGTGGCTGTTTCTTCCCCTCTGGGTGCCACCTGGGTGTGGAACTTGTACCCTTTTGGGGATGGGTGATCTAGGCAGATGGGGAGCAGAGGACTGGGTGGGGTGGCAGGAATGCAAACACCATGTCCTTAGCAGCCCCCACCCCGCACCCTGCCACCCTCCCATCTCCCCCTGCATCAGGTGCAGAGCCCAGCCCGGGCCGGGTCTCCTGGCAGGTACGCTCCTTACTGTCTCTGCTGAACAGAGGGGACTGCCAGGGCCTCACCCTGGGAACAGCCTGATTCCTTCAAAGTCTTCCCTCCTCTCCTCTCTCCCAACCAGCTAGGGAGGGCAGCAGAGGATTTACTTCCCACTGACAGGAATTACCTGCACCCTGCCCGTACCCCAGCGGGCAAAGGCACCTGCCCATCATGTGGGGATTTACATGCTCTTCACCTCACGGAAGACGCCTGTAGGTGGATCCTGCGTGTGCTGCGCAGGTCCCCCTCTGGTTGAGGCCGAGGTGTGGGGAGGGTGGTCACTTGGAAAAGAGAGAGAAAACAGTCCTCCAGGCAACCACCTTCATGCAGGTGTGTCTGTGGGTTTTCCGACTCTTGGCCATATTCTTACATGTAGGTGTTGACTCTGGTGGTTTCACTCAACATTCTGAGCTCTGTCCATTCATTTAGGCTGGTGAGGATGGGGGAAGACACTTCCATGCATGTCCCTCCCTTTGTAACAGACAAGCTCCAAGGCCCCAGGGCTGTGATCATCATCCAAGTGCTGCCTGGCCAGTGACCAACACAGCCAGGGCCACAGTCTAGGGTCATGTCACCACTGGGCTCAGAGCCTGCAGAGCAGCCGCCACACACCTGAAGGCAGGTATCCCACCTGAGGGCGCTGGCTGCTTGCCAAGGCAGCATATGATGGCGATCGTCTTCTGGGATCCCGACCACCCAGGGCCCAGTTCTCTCTCTGGCTCTGGGACACAGAAGTTAACCGTGGACTGAAAGGGGAACAGCCATAAGCAGCCTCACGCCAACCAAGCTTCCGGAGGTGAGGGCTGGAGGCCAGAGAGAAAGTGTTTCTTTGCAAGGGGGTCTACCCAGTGACAGGTGGGCTTCCATCTGCCTGGTCAGCCCCTGTCTCTGCAGACAGCCTCCTCCAGGGGCAGATCAGGCGTCGGCAGGGCTGGGGAGGTGGAGGACAAGGAGCGCTCTCTGTGGAGGAGGCCAGGGCCCCACGGACCTCCCTGGGGCTGTGGAGTTTCCCTGGAAGCCTCTGCCAGCAGGATGCAATCCCCTGATTAAGGAATGAGGCGGATATTTAAACAGTCATGTGTGAGTCACAAGGCTGGACTTCAATCACTGATGCCAATGAAACAACAATCCCTTTCCTATGGAAAAGAAAATTCACATTCAACCACTTTTGAGAAAGCAAACTGTTAAACAAGACAAAAGAAACTTTGTCCCCTTATCTTGGTGATGGGGGGGAGGGGGCAAATAGAAAAACATTTCTATTAGCAGAGGGCTAGTTAGCTTTTTCCTTCCTGACGAGACGACCAAAGCCACTCCCCAAAAACCCCCAAGAACACAATACACGTTTCCAAGGATTTCGGGAGACGTCATTTTACCTAAAAACTAGCACATTTCTGCACGTTTCCCCCTAGGAATTTAAACAGATTCTCATCAAAAGTGTAGTGTCTAAACTCTCAAGATATTTCTGGAGTTTCAATAAATCTTCCCTTTTGCTCAAGAGTTGTTAACAGTGATTGAAAAGCCATTTCAGATCTGAACTTTTGCAAAAAGGACATGGTTAACTTCATCCTGGTTTCCAACATTCAAATACTGTCATAGTTTTTAGCAAATGATGGGGGGGGGGGCGGAGGGAGGGAGGGTATACACCTGCTACAGCAACTGGCAAGATTTTCCAGTTACTATTATTGTAAAATGGCAGGCATTAAGATTTATTTTTTTAAAGTGTGGTAAAATACACACAAAATTTACCATCTTAACCATTTTTAAGTGCACAGTTCAGTGGCATTAAGTGCACTCACACTGTTGTGCAGCCATCTGCACTGTCCACCTCTAGAACTCTTTTTATCTTGGAAAACTGAAACCTTTTCTCACACAACGGCTCCCCACGCCTCCCTCCCCAGCAACCACCCTCTACTTTCTGTCACTGCTCTAGATACCTCATGTAGTGGAATCACACAGTACTTGTCCTTCTTGTGACTTAGTTCACTTCGAATAATGTCCTCAAGGTCATCCGTGTTATAGCACGTTTCAGGAGTATTCTCTGCAAGGCTGGATATTATCCCACTGCACGTTGTTCAGAACTGAATATTTGCACCCCCTCCCCATGTTGAAATTCTCACTCCCAAAGTGATGGGATTAGGAGCTAGGGCTTTTGGGAGGAGCTTAGGTCATAAAGGTGACTCCCTTATGAATAAGATTACTGCCCTTATCAAAAGGACCCCAGAGAGCTTCCCCATCCAGTCATGTGAAGGTATTAATACAAGAAGTAGCTCAGTCCACAACCAGGACAAGAGCCCTCACCGGAACCCGAACCCGACCATGCTGGCACCCTGATCTTGGACTTCCAGCCTCCAAATTATGAGAAATAAATTTATATTGTTTATAAGCCACGCAGGCTATGGTATTGTGGTATAGCAGCCTAAACTAAGACATATGTCCTTGCATATACCACATTGTTTTATCTATTTGTCTGTCGATAAACACTTGGGCTGTTTCCACCTTTTGGCTATTATGAATAATGCCGCTGTGAACACAGATAGGCAACTATCTCTCCGAGATCCGCTTTCAATTCTTTTGGGGAGATTCATTTTTTTTCAATAAATATTTAGTGAGCTGCTACCACATACCCAGCTCATGGAGATGAAGAAGATATGGTGCCTCTAAGGTTAAGACAAAGACCAGCCTTCTCTTTCCAAACAGTTTTCAATTCCTGTGGAATTGGCTTTCAGACGCTGAGGAATGACACATGAGCAACTACAGACGATTCATACGAGGTCTATCTACGCAAAGTTTAATTTCTGAGCACTTTCTTCTGCCACTCAACACACTTAAAAAAATTACTCCTGTTTATTATGCTATTTTTCAAGGCAATAGCACAATTTTAATACTGTGTAAAACAGAGTAGGAAGGTAAATTTCCTAACAGAGATATGAACTGCCAATCACACAACCCGTTATTCTGAATTATGCACACGGATGACTGAATAATAACCATACTGTATTTAACAGTGACCTCCAGAATGGCCTTGCAAGGTTAGCCTCTTGGAGTTTATTTTATCTATGAAAACACATCATAAAATTCTGACTATGATTAAGGGCTTTGAAAGCAGAAAATGTGATTTAAGTCCTAAGTGTCAGAAAGGGACAAACACCTCTTAGCAACAATGATGATTTTACATGAGTATGTTGATGGGTAATGACCGATAATCCACAAATCCTAATACTCGTCTGAACGTGGAATGCTGTGACCTAGCTTTGCAATGAAATCTTAAAATCTAAAATGTTATCTCCATTTTACATTCATCTCCTTGCATGCTCCAAACTTGGACTGTGCAACACAGAAGGGCTGTTGTTTTCAATGTGCTACCCTTTCCAAACTTCGGGCAGCCATTTAAGAAGCAGGCTATTGCTATGTGGTTCGTAAAAGGCTTTGATGTTTTTTTCTTGTTAAACCCACAAGAAAATAAAAAGTATTTTAATGGCACATGGCGATCAAAGATATCATTCTCTGCTAAAAAGATTTTTTTAAAGCCCTTCCTAGTACATTGCTCTCAGGAAAAACATTAAATCTCTATTGACCTCTGCGTTTTTATGGTGTCCAGATATTTTGAAAGCACACTAACCTAGAAGAGAAATGTCAGAAGCAACCCTTTTTTGCTCCTGTGCCAGTGAAATACAGATGTTTTCCTAATTAGGGTATAGAACAATCACATGGAAATCTTCCAGAACAGTCTAGAGATGGGAGAAACCAAAAAGACTGGGGAAAATTGCAACATATTAACCTTGGCCAAGTCTCCAACATGCATGTGAAGGCCCTTGCACATCCCTGTTCAGTATGTTTGCTGGAGCAGCAGTGGAGAGACACAGCCGCCACCCTGGCCCTAGCGTCACACGCCACTCCATGGGCACCGGACCCCACCTGCCCACTCAGGACAGCACGGCCCTAACCACCCTCTCTTCCGCACCAGCCATTTCTCCTTCCTCTGCACTATCCCTCCCACCGGCCAACAGAGAGCATGTCACGTTTCCATCTTAAGAAAGAAAACAATGCAGACTTTCTTCACCCCACATTGTCCTCCAACCATGCCCTATTTCTCTGCTCCCCTTCATGGTAAACCCCTTGAAAGAGGTAACTGGGCCCGCGGGCTCCAAACCCTCTCTCCCCAACCCGGTGAGAGCAGCTCTTCCCTGGCAACGGTCACTGTCTCCTGCCAAAGCTCACCCTTAGGCCAAAGCTCACCGTTGGGCCTTCCCTCCCTTTACCTGCGCTGGGGCTGGCACCGGCCATGCCGCCCTGCTTCCCTTGGCTCTGGGACTCTACCAGCTCCTGGGTTTCGTCCCGCCTCCCTGGTTCCTCCTCCTCATCTTCCCTGCCTCTAAGTTTTGGGGTGCCCCAGGGCCCCTGTTTGGCCCTCACCTCCCCTGTCTAGACTCATTCCTTGGGGAGTGCAGGCACTCCCACAGCTTTGAATGCCACCTCCACACAGTGGACTCTCAAACTCAGGTGTCTCTCTGCGACCCGGAGCATGTTCAACTGCTACTGGGCCTCCCACCTGAGTGTTATGAAAGGCACCTGGATTTGGCATTTCCAAGACCACCTCCTAATTCCCCCTCCCAGCACCCTCCCCTTCCTCTGACCCATGGCTCACCCACCACCTCCAGGCACACGGGCCTCCATGGGGTTCCTCCAACACGCAGTCACATCGCCTTCTCAGGGCGTCTGCACTGGCTGTTCCCTCTGCCTGGACATCCTTCCCCGTACCTGACTCCCTTTCCCATATTGGAGATGTCTCCCTGACCATCTATGTAAATTACTGACACTTCCCTACCCCCAGCACGCCTGTGCCCATATTTTAAGGTTTTCACAGCACCTATCACCATTCAGATACAACAGGCTTACAACACGTGGTTCTGTCTGTCCCTGCCCACCAAAGTGCACGCTCCAAGAAGGCAGGATTTGGGGCACAGCCGCTCACTGCTGTAACCTCCTTGCTTAGAACAGGGCCGGGCAAGTCCCCAAAGCACATTAAATATACATACCCGTTGACTGCTTGCAGTCGCATGTGGATTACAGTAACTGCCCTACCAAACAATAGTGAAACCCAGCCCCTGGACTAGATTTTATTAAAAAACACAGAAAGCAAAACCTTGAGGGGATCTCGCGGGTCACCACTGTGTCCTACATCATTACTAGAATCACACCAGGAACTTAAAAAAATGTAAATTCTCTAACCCAGAGAATAGAGCCAGGAATCCGTCCTTTAACCAGGTCCCCAGGTAGCTGATGATGGGCCAGGCCTGGGGACCACAGACAGATCCAACCCCCATCATGCAGCACTGCTTCTCCAAGGACCCACAGGTGGTGGCACTGCTGCTGGAGTCCCAGTGATGGGACACGCATCACCTATGCCCCAGCTTGCTATAAGTTCAGGGCACCTGTTCCGCCATGTTCTTCTTTTTTCAGTTCAATTCAACAGGTACTTACTGAGTCCTATGCCGGAGCGATGCTCCACCCTGGCCACGAATGGTTAATGATAGGGGCTCTGCCCGTCTGCACAAGACTTCCAGTCAGCTGAATACTTCCCAGCCCCCAACTGCTCTCCAATAGACCTGAACCTGTCCCTGCAGTAGCTCCTTCTTCCACCAGGCAGCTTGTTGAGTACAGAATGCCCTGCCCAGAGCCCATGGCGTCCTTCCTCTGGGGTGGAGGTGTGCAGGCTGCACACTCCCCGAGATCCTCCAAGCATTGGCCATGTGACATAGTTTCCTGCCCCCACCGCATCACAGTGGTGTCTCAGGGTCCCGTCCCAAGTCCATGTCCAGCCCTTCACACCACCTTCACCTAATCAAACATCTACCCACTTCTGTACATGTCAACTAAGCATTATTCATACCGTGATACATACAACAAACATCTCATTACGGTTATGGCTGATCACTGAGAACAAAGACTTTTGAAGATAATTCACAGCAAAAGCTGTATTACATAATTTCATAATTTCCTAAAACATTAAAAATTACACAAAAGCTGACATCAGACGAAGACGGGATTTGCACTTAATAAGATGTTTTAGTACTCCAGTACCTCTGCCCATCTAATCCAGGGCCTCCGCCAGTGAGAATTCAACTGAAGTTTTAAAACAACCACGTTTTAATTTTAATCATTGACAATGATCCTAAAAACTGCTGGGTTTGCTAGTCTGGAAAATATTGATTACTGCTTAAAACTGCCAAAATTAACTCAAACTTTATTTCCGCCAATGCCAACATAGACTTCCTTCAGAAAAGAGCACAAATGCAGATTTTGAAAAGAAGAAATTTCACCACGCAATTTCCTGAACTCAGATTTATACGCAAAGGGGTCTTGCAGGCTTAGGGCAGAGCGTTAATATCTCCTAACTGGCCGCCCTTCACACCTCCTGGCTCTTGCACAAAATGGAGATTTGAGCTGGCTGCTCTGTCTTAAATCTTTTCTCCCCTGCGGAGGCTGCCAGGTTTGGGGATCAATGAACTGCCGCGACAGAGAGGAGACGGGAAGAGTCACAGCTGAAAGCCTCATGCTTTTAAAGTGCTGAGTTTTGTACCAAACATTCCAATCCTTTCGTCTCAAGTGCTCAGAAGGGCAGGCAGCTGGAGGGTCTCGGCCCTCGAATAACTGGCTATAAAAGAAGCCACAAATTTCAGATCCACCTGAATGTCACGATTTTGCCCCAAGTGGATGTGTCTTGAATTGTGAAAAACAAACTTTATTAAACACGTTTCTCTTAGAACCACCGCTAGTGTTATCAGAGCTGTGCGGCTCGTGGCACAGAGCGGATGCTCGGGACGGGTCTGCTACATTAACACGCCTTTATCCAAGAAGATTTCAGAAGACAAAAATTTTTTACGGCCCGGGCGGGACACGGCCGCAGAGGGACAACTGTGTCCTGGAAGGCCCTCCTCGTCTCATTCCTGCCAATATAAAACGGTCCAGTGAGCAATGCTGGAACAGGAAGGTGTGCAAACGCGGCCCGAGGCCAGGTGGGCACGGCCATGCGAACCGAGAACCTGCTCGGAGACCGGGGGGAAGCGGGTGTGGGGGGTAGCTTGGGCTGCCACAACAAAGTCCCACTGACCGGGGGCTTAAAGGACACTTATTTTCTCACAGTTCTGGGGGCTGGAAGTCCAAGCTCAAGGTGCCAGCAGGCAGCCTACCTCTTCGGCTTACAAATGGCTGCTCTCTTGTTGTCTGTCCACATGGTCGTCCCTGGGTGCATGCACGTCCCTGGTGTCCCTCTGCATGTCCTTATCTCCTTGTCTTATAAGAACGCCAGTCAGACTGGATTAGGGCCCACGCTGATAGCCACACTGTAAATTAATTACCTCTTCAAAGCCCCTTTCTCCAAAAGTAGCCATATCCTGAGTCACTGAGGCTTAGGACTTCAACATATAAATTTTAGGGCACAGGGGATACAATTCAACTCACAGCAGAGGGCTGGGCCTGCAGACCCCGTGGGCGCACACAGACACCCCCTCCAGACTGGCGGGGGACGGCACTGAAGAGCGGATTCAACCGTTCCCTCCTCTAGGTTTCCGCAGCCCAGTACATCTTCCACAAACCAACTGGGGTCACCCGAAGCCTGAATCTGAATGGTCAAAAGATCGGGCCAGACCCTACACAGAGCTTCACCCCGACTGTAATCATCACCTGCCGCATTCACGAGAGCCCCGCCAGGAAGAGAACTCCACTTAAGAGCTAAGAGGTGTTCACGAGGTGCGCGGGGAGGGGAGGGGACCTGCAACAGTGGGGACCATCCCTGCCCTGGCCTGCGGGGCAGGGTGGGAACGGCCAGAGCCCGGGGAGTCCCTGCCAGCGGTGGCTGCAGCTGCGGAGGGAGCCTCTGCCAGGCCGGAGTGGGAAGGCACGGCCAGCGGGACCCGGCCACCCGCTCTCCTCCACCCCGCTACGCCCACTCAGAAGCCAGAAGCAAAGGAGCCCGCATGGTACGGCTCTTGGAAGTTGGCCTCCCCGGCACAGGACAGAAGGGGGCAGTGCCAGGAAAACTCGCTGCTCTTTGAGTGAGCACAGGCGGGGCGGTTGGGTGATGCCATTTCCATCCAGGCACGGGGCAGGGCCATGCTGCCACCCACAGTGGCGCCCCCAGCCCCTTCCTGGACTCCCCAGCAGCTGCCCTACACCCCCGGGGGGCTTCCTCTGGAAGCAGCTGAAGAAGCAGACGAGCAGCAGCGCAGGCAGGGCCCCAGCCCAAGGCGGGAAGATGAGCAGCACCGTGACCTCTGAAGGGCTCCGTCAGGAAGGGGCACCCTGGAAGTGGAGGGGGCGTGTTCACCCCCGCTGGTTGGAGAGAGGTGAGATACGGCACAGTGGGCCCCGCGCTGTGTGGGGAGCACTGCTGGAAGTTGATATTTACGGTTTAGATAAAGGTTTAAAAAAACTGTTCAATTCTATTCTGGGACTGTTTTGGTGGAAGCTTCTGAAAGAAGGAAGCAGGTGCATGCCCCAGAAGGCCACGTGCCAGGAGCAGGCAGGTGAATGAGCAAATGGGTGCACATGTGCTGAGCAACCACGACCGTCCAAGAACTGGCCTGAGTACCAAGGTACACACCGACGCGAGTCAGCCGCGGGCAGCTTCTCTCAACTCAGGCCAGGCCCGTCGTGCCCTGCAGGGCTCCAGAATTGTCGCAGATGAACGATTTTGAAATCTGGGGATAAACTTCCCCATCAGGAAAAATATTTTTGAGTATTTAACTCCTACATGTGTACGTATCTATAACTTAGGCACACCCTCCCTTGGCATGCTATGTACGTTTTGAAATTTATAAAACATGGACGAGGCAGCTTAGCACAGGGGTTCAGAGAACAGTCTGGGACCAGCCGACCTGTTTTCAAACCCTGGCTCTGCCCTCACGAACTGTGTTACCTCTGCGATATAACTGGTCTGCGCCTCGCTTTCCCCACCTGTACAGTGGGGATAATGAGTAAACTTTCATCTTCCTTAATGTCAATCAGTAGCTCTAGCAAACTAACCAGAAGGCACTATTTATTTCTAGTTTGTTGGGGTGTTTTCGCATAACTGAAATTCTGTGGATGATTTTTAAAAAGGTAGGAAATTCTGTTTCCAGGTTAAGGGAAAGACCTGTAAAAGTGTTTTTGCAGGAAGCAGACATATCATTTTTGGTAGTAGACATCAAATAATGACGGAAACATTTACAGATACCATCTTCAAAAGACTCTCTCCCTAACAGGAGTTTCTTTTGAGAAGCAGCTTCTCACTCAGTGTTAAAATACCACGTTAAAGGGACCTGTTCTAATTTTATTTCTTTCACTATCTATTCAGTAGTATACCACTACCAGTCACTTGCTATCACAATAAAAGTGAGTAGATCTGGAACTATGACTTTCTGAGAAAAAAAAGCATATAACTCATCTTTAGAGAGCACGATTTTTTAAAAAACAAACCAGACTGGTGACATACTGAAGCCTAGAAACCGAAGCCAGCCACAGGGCGCAGGTGAAGGGACACTGGGGGTAGTGCCGGTCACGTTCACGGGGCTGCAGGACCAGTCACCTCCCAGACTCCAGACTCCTCAGTCTGCCATCATCACGGTGACCAGCCCGCCTGGCAGATGAGGCCACCTACGTCCATCACCACTTAGCATAGCCCAATTCCTTACTATCTTACGCGATAACAAATGTGACATGCTAAAATTTTCTTCCTGCACCCCTTGTACACCCTGGGATGCATCCATCCCAACTCTGCAGACCTTTGTTCCGGGCAGTTCCTTGAGAGGCACCTCCATGTGCCACATGCTGCCTTTTACATGACCAGTGGTGCACGATCTACCGCTTTCTCTACCTTGCTTTTCTCGCTTGCGGTACCTGAAGACATTCTCATCCATTCACGCTGTGTTCCATGGTGTAGATGGACCATAAACAGCCAGCCCCTTCCGACGTACTGGGGGCTGTTTCTACTCATTCACTATGACAAGTAGCACCACAGCGAATAGCCTTGTGAATCGCTTTTCAGATTTGTTCCCCGGCGTAACTTCTATATAAACTCCTAGAAGCGGATTTCTGAGTCAAGGGATACATGAATATGTAATTTTGCTGAACATTTCCAAACTCCCCGCCATAGGGTTTGTATGATGAAATAACATTTTAATGGAACTTTCTCTTGCCATACAACTGCCTTCAAACAAGCCCTGTAAATTATCCTTCTCCACCTCTGAATGAAATATTGGAGAAAGCCTATATTTTTCTAATAGCTTAGTGGAAATACATTTGTTTTTAGGCATTATGAGTCCAGTGCTATCTAATACCACAGCTTCTATCTGTCATCCAGTGTAACAGGCCTGATTTAGGCTTGGAGATCTGCAGGGGGGAAGGGGAGCCTGGTCAGATTCATCACTATTTCTGCACCTGGCTCAGGACTAAGCCTCTGATTTCGCCGGGGTTGAAACAGGGAAGACGGAGGTAGGAGAGCAGGGAAGTCCTCCTCAGACTTGAGTGGTCGGTACACTCTGGGTGTGGCTGGGGTCCACATGCTAACCCTTCCTCCTACGAGTGCCCAGTGGGTTCTCCTGAGTCTGTCTTCTGCTCCCCAACACCCGTCCCTGGATATCTCCCACTTGCCACTTCCTGGTGTGGGCACCCCCACTGTGGGCCAGTTGGCCACTTCCCACTCCCTCCTTAGTCTCAATGCCTGACAGGTCAGCAAACTTTTCTTGTGTAGGGCCAGGGAGTAAATGTCTTAGGCTTTGGTGGTACATCTGTCTGAAGGACCCACCTCTGCCACTGCAGTGTGAAAGCAGCCTCAGGCGATATGTGAGCAAATCAGCATGTCTGTGTTCCAATAAAACTTTATTTACAAAAACAGGCAGCTGGCCAGACTTGGCCCACAGGCCTTCATTTCCCTAACTCTGGTCCACCCCATACAAACTCCGTCTGGTGGTCCTCTTGTGTTGGGTCTGTCGTGATGACCAGAGGCTAGATCCCTTTAAGGGGGTCTACACCTTCCCCAGTGGAAATAAGTGCCTTGCCAATAACATCAACAAAGACAGTAGTAAATTAGACTTTCAGACTTGTCCTTCTATGCTTTGGCGACTTTGAGAAGAGAAAAAGAATGCCAGACTGCCTTAAACTATTTTTCTTTATTATTATTGAGCTATTCCCCTTTTCCCAAAAAAGTTATAAGGGTATATCCCTTGGTATGTTTTTGGCTGCAAGTAAACAGAAAACTATAGAGTGGCTCAAATGCATAGGGATTTGTTTTTCTCCCATATGAAGACGCCACTAGCAATGGTTGGTATTAGATCAACATCTTCAGGAAATCAGGGTCAGATCACTGCTGTCTCCCTGACCTCTCTCGAGGGTGGAAGTTGACTATCTCTGTTGAAGGCCTTGCATCTTCCTTAAAGTTGGAAAGGAAGAGGAGATATTATCCTGGCCACACTTGTCCCTTTTATCAGAAAAACATAAACTTTCCCCAAAGTCCCCCAGGAACCCTCCATTTATGGCCCAGGGTCTGCAGCTGTGTCACTAGTAGCAAAGCAAGCTGTCATGGAAAGCTTTGGGCCAAAGAGCAGAAAGTAGGGATTACGTATTAATTCAGCCACCCAATTGATGAGGTCAGGCAACATGGAATCATTTCCACTGCCATGGTTCAAAAACTAGATATGGATATAAACAATGAAAATATACTCTCTACCCCCATCTACATACAGCCCTTAAACTCCAATCAACTTTTACTGCTTCTCTTTTAAACATGAACAGCCAATAATCATGAATATTTGAGGGAAGTCTCCACCATGAGGCACAGAGACCACGACAAACACACTGAGAAAAGGAATTCAGAGGAGACAGATAAGAGGCAGGAAGAAAAAAGGAAATTTTCGCAAAATCATAATTTCTGCTGAGAAACAGAAGAAGGTACGCAACTTTGAAATTAGAATAAGGTGCAAGAAAAAAAAAGGAACATTCAGAGAAAAAGAAAGTGCTCTTGAAAATTAAAAATTAGGGTGGAAGAAATAAATATAGAAAGTAGAACCAAAAAGACAGAGACGGGAAACAGAAGAAACCGAACTAGAAGGCCCAACATCTCCATAATAGGAAGTCCAAGAGGGGAGAACAGGAAGTTTACCAGAAACTTCTCAGAACTGAACGTCATGAGTTGCTAGACTGGAAGGATTCACCAAGTGCCCGGCATAAAGAAAAAAAAAACCCACACTAAGACACATCGATGTGAAATTTTGTAATACCAGGTCTAAGAGAATCTCCAAAGTTCCCAGAGAGAAATAAAATGGTTCATGTACAAAGAATCAAGAATCGCACCTGCATGAGCCCTGCTGATGCTGCGTTGGTGTACGAGGCATAGCTTCGAGATTTGGCAGCCCCTGACTCTCCGTGGCCTGAACACAAATACTGGGTGTGGAGACAAGAGTGACTTTATTTTTAAATGCTAATCTGCCTAACGCCAAGTCCAAAGATGCCACCAAAACGTATGGTTAACGTATTACTCTTTATACAGGAAAACCTGTTCCCTGCAGGGTTTTCCTCCCAAACAAGCCCCGATGCTGGCGCACTGTGACATCAACAGCACCCTCTTAGCAGCCGGACATTCCTTGCCGAGCACGTGTACTTCCCCCCAGATATAAGCCCTGGGTTTAGGGGTCTGCAGTGTGGAGATCTATCTGTCTTGCAGGTGCCCAAGAGCATGCTTCTGTCTGCAGGTCCCCTAATAAATCACCCTTTACGACAAACTGGGTTTGTCTGCCTCCTGCTTTGGTTTCCCAGCTTCCTCAGCATTTGGGGGTCACTGGGCATATGCGGATTGCAAGTGAAGCACCAGCTCAGATGTGGAGCGGATGGTGAGGGTCCTGCTGGACACAGGGACTCTACCCGCTACAAACATGGCCCAGCACGCATGTGCCTGCAGCCGGGCCAGCCCAAGCGACATTGTGTTCTCCCTTATTTGGATGGAAAGAACAAGAAGGTGGGATGATAGAAGTTGCCCCTGTACGACAGGATCACGCCAGAATGTGCATATATTTACTAACCAAAGGATGACAAAAAATAGTATACATGTATTGTAAATATTTGTGTGTACTTAAGAATGGATGTCATATAGAATATAATCAAACTATGACATAATAAATTCTCATGTATGCAAAAGCTGTGGAGCTACACTTTGGCAAACATACTCGTATGTGTTAGTGCATTAGGAATCTACCGCCTGTTTTGTAACCTCTGCTGAGCTGCTAGTCAACAAGGCACCAGCCATTCCCAAGGGCTTGAAAGCCCTTATGTCCTGAACACTCAATTTTCAAAGGAGGTTTTGCGTTTGTTTCTAAACTCCAACACAATCGTCCCCAACCATTCTCTCTTGCTCACGTCCCATCGTCTTCCAGAAGAAGTTCAAAGGACAACAGGGCACTGAGAGGCACACTCCAGACTGACCCCCGGAGGCTTTCAGAGTGAGATTCTGGATCACATGAGGAAGGCAGGATTCTAAAGAAGTGTTGTTGTAAAACTGCTCTGTGATTCCTGAGCTGAAATGATGTTCTCAAATACATTCAGAGGTATGGCGTATTAGTTCTTTCATTCCTCAAATAAAAGGACCTGCACCAGCCAGGGTTCCAGGCACATGATGGCTGCAGGAAACTCTGTGCTGGCCCCACCATCCCTGGGCACCCGACCCTGAAGCCTCAAGGTGACCAGAGCTCCTGTGACTCTGTTGGCTGGTTTCTCTGGCCAGTTGTCGGACCACAGATGCTGACGAGTTAACCCCCGGGGGGTTGCCTTGGGCCCCGGCTTGGGGGGGTTGGTTGTTGAGGGCCGGGTTGCTTCCCTCTCCGGCCGGGGGGGGGGGTTGTTTTGCCCTTTTTTCTCGGGGGAAGGAGCCCAGCGGCCCCCACTTGGAATGTCCCCATCACTCAAACTCTCCTGCCGCGACTCCTGGGATCACCTCCCAAATATACCACCACACTCACATGCTGTCTCAGGTCCGTTTCGGGGGAAACCCAACCAAGGACACTTTGAAAAATACACACGATACTCTGAGTGGTCCCCTCCACCCCACCTCCCCTGCGCGCTGTGACTTAATTTTCCTTTGTAATTCAGAAACTCTCCTGGCCAATCATATTTCACTACGCCCCACCCCACTCCTCACTCCCCCTATGCGAAATTGCCTATAAGTGGTGTAGTATAAGGTTTCCACACTCTTTGTAAGGCTTTTGTTCTGATAAAATCTAACCCCAACGCACAATTTTGAGAAAGGCGAAAGATGAGCTGCTCCTACGGCATGGCAGACGCCGCCCCACCGCACACGCGCCCCCATGCCGGCCGCCTCCCACGTGAAGTCTTCGCTTCCTAACTTCTCAAGGCTGGGTCCTTCTCAGGCCAGTCTCAGCTCAAATTGCAGCTCCTCAGGGAAGCCCTCCCCAGCGCCCTTCCTAAAGCAGTATTCTTCTGCCCAGATCCATTTCCGGGTGGTACTGTCTCACAGCACTCATCTAAACTTCTGTTTACTTTCTTCACAATCTGTCTTCCTAATAAGAACAGAGGTTCTGTGAACACAAGGACCGTCTTTGTCTAGCTGAATGCTGCACACCACACCAGGGCTTAGACCAGGGCCTGGCATGCCGGAGGTGCTTAATAAATATGCTCAAGAAAGGAATAAAAGACTCATTCTTTGAGTCTAGTTCAGAATTCTTTTCCTCACTCTGGCAGAAGTGATTTTTAACTCTTCTAGCCTTCTTGTATCTGGGAAGAACCACTTGATGTCAGGAACAAGACCAGCCCACAAAGATTGGGGAGATCGCAGGTGTCGGCATGCGCCACGCCCCTCTGTGCCCTGGGCAGATGCTTGTACAGACGCTCTCCCCTCACCACTGTGGGCAGCGACTCCTAGGCCGGTAGAATCAGCATGCCACATTACCAGGATTTACCCCCTCGGCCCGGCTGTCATTTGGGACCAGAATGTTCTTAGCTGCGGGGACTGTCCTGTGCACTGCAGAATGCGGAACAGCACTCCTGGCCTCCACCTATGAGATGCCAGTAGCACCACCCGAGCTGTGACAACCCAAAGTGTCTCCAGGCCATGCCAAGTGTTCCCAGGAGGGAAACAATCTCCTCAGTAGAGGACCACGGAGTTGGGCCTGTCTGCCACCCAGGGGGCAAAGCGCTATCACCGCCCCCTCTAAGAGGGCCGGGAGACAGCCTCGCAGGAGTTCAGATTCCTTCAAGATGCAGACCCAGATGCTCAGATCTAGTTCTTGGCGTTCTGTTCTGTCTTCCCCTCTTTCTCTTTCTAAGCTAAGATTTAGGGAACACTTACTACACGGCTGAGGCTATGCTGAGGGTCTAACACCCTTTACCTCAGTGGTCCCCAACCTTTTTGGCACCAGGGACCGGTTTCATGGAAGACAATTTTTCCACGGATGGGGGTTAATGCGAGGGATGGGGAGCAGCTGAAAATACAGATGAAGCTTTGCTCACTGCCGCTCACCTCCTGCTCTGTAGCCCGGTTTGTAAGTTTTGGGGAAGACAATTTTTCCATAGACCAGTGCCAGTGGGGAGCAGGGAGCGGAGCTCAGGTGGTGATGCCCAGCCGGGGAGTGGGGACCCCAGCTTTGCCGCATTCAGCTCTCTCAGCGACCACAGGACACACTCTGTCTTACCTGTGCCGGCTCGTGGGCAGGGGACAGAAATGTAGAGAGGGCGAACACCTTGCACACCATCCTACAGGCTCGTCACCTGTGGAGTGGCTGCCCCGGCCCGCCTCCTTGTTCTGATTCTAATCTGCTGTGGGCTGTGACAGTGGCAAGAGAGGCTACAGTCCTGTAGAAATTAGGAAGAAGGGGGCCGAGAGGGGAGGCCTGCCCTATTTGAGCACTCGGAGTTTTATAGTATCTATTTTGACAGGTGAGATCCTCCGCCCTTCTTGCCCCACTTCTGCTGATTTTCAACTTCCGGATGGTGTCACATCTCAGTGGCCTTTAGGGACAAGGCATAAGGCACTGGGGATGCAGGCAGACGTTCTTCAGTCCGAGAATACCTCGTTTAAAAGGATCTGTGCATTCTGGGGCAGGCCTCAATTTTCCCCAAGTAGGATTACTCCAGAGAGCAAAACGGATTCCCATAGGATCACGTTTCCTTTTGGCTTTGGCAAGGGGAAAAAACAAAAACGAAAACCCACTGTCTCATTAAAGGGAGGAGGCAGTAAAACAAATCTGTTACTGGAACCCTTAGTAGCAACTGCTGGTTCGCACTGCCTCTCGGAGGGTGTGCACTTCGTGGAGGGCGGCTCCAGCCACCCAGGCTACAAGGTAAGCACAGAGTGTCAGGGAAGCCTCAACCTCTGCAGTGAGCGTGAGAAATGGGATGTCTGCTCAATCTAATAACGGAAAGAATGGTGCTTGTACTTTGCATGTCTTTTTCTTTTTCACTTTGTTTTCCTAGTAATTCGTTTTCGTTGATTTACAAATTGTTGTCCCGTGACAGACTGGAAGTTTCAAAAAGACGCTCTCAGGACCGAGATTTTGAGACTTGGAGCGCCACTGCCTCAGAATGAGATCCCCAGAGAAAACACACTCCTTGTTTCCTGCCTGTCCAACACAGGAAGCTTCTGGAACACAATCTGCTAGAGGTAGAGATTTTCTAAATGGACAAAAAGAAGGAAACACTTAACCAAAGAACAGTATGTAGGAAGATGAAAGAACATACCCATTCTGCACAGGACACTGTGGGGCAGAGGAGAATCTGGCCTCTGTAGTGGCTTCCAAACAGCAACTAAGGGCTGGGGCCGGCTGGCTGCTTAAGGGGGACTTGAACATGACCGAACGCAGAATCTCAGGCCCTGGTGCAGACAGTCTCACTCAGTGAGTCCGGACTGGGTCTCAAGAACCTGTATTTCTAGCCAGCTCTGCAAGGCACTCCTGGTCTCTCCCGTAGCCAGCGGGCTCGGGGAAAGAAGCAATGACTCCAAATGGGGCCCGTCAGCCAGGAGCGGCTGCACCCCGCTCTGCCCTGGGACACTGGGTCAGACTCTGCACTCCAGCAGATCCCAGGTGACTCACCTGCACAGCACTGAGGCAGCCTGGTCTGGGGGCAAAACATCAGACCTATGGAAAGTTCTCCTAAATAAAAGACTATACTCATTGAATGCTAGAGCTTCTATAATAGAAGGGATCTCAGGTCACTTGGTCGAATTCCCTAACTGACAAATGAGGAAACGGAGGCTCAGACAGGTTAAATGACTTCTCCCCAATACCCAACATTTGGCGAGTAGCAGATCTGGGCTTGGTACCCAAAGCCCTGAATTCCCCGACCGCTGAGCAAACCACACAGGTCTGCACGCTTCCCAGTGGCTCGCCGGATCGGGAAAAGAGCTCAGGAACTTGCCCAGGAGGCAGCACGATGCAGTGGAGAAGCTCTGGAACCCACGCCGCTTTCACCGAGACGCGCTTCCCTTCCAGCACCAGGTCTCACAGCTACGGCAAGTCAGACAGTGTCATCCCTGACGTCACTGGTACCTGGAAGACTGTTATTAATAGATTCGATGTTTCCCACCTTTTCTTCCCCCACGGCATGAAATTCTAGGGGCTGCTTTATGAGCTGTTTTCTCTGGCGTCTGGAGCGGGAGCTTGCATGGCTGCCACGCGGAACCAGCCTCCCACCCAGCACCGCCAAGGCCGTTCCTGGAGCACTGGGCTGAGAGGCCGGTGATCTGCAGTTGGAGCACGAGGCTGCCTCCGGCAGGCCAGGTATGAATTCTCCGCCCTGCCGCCTCTCGGTCTAGTGTGAAATGGAAGAGCGTGTGTTCCCACCTCCCTTTATGGCTGGCTGGAATGACGGAGCTGGCCCAGGGCATTACCCGCTTCCGTCTTCAGACACTCCTCTTCGTCTTCCTAAAATGGTAGAGCACAGGATTGCCGTATAATAAAAGTCTGAAAACACTCAGCCTGAGCCCAGTGCTGGCAGGCGAGCATTAACTCAGAGCAAGCCCGCTCGTGTGTCGCCATCGTGGAGTTGTGTCAGCTCTCCCAAAGCACCGTTTCCTCTTTTGAGAATTCTAAGAGGAAAAAAGTGACCATTTTTTATTGAGTAGCAATAGGCAAAATATCAAATAGTCCATCTGGGTCAGGAGAGGACAAAGGGGCATCCAGCCAGCTTCACACACAATCGCGCAGGCTGGGACAGTAGCCTGGAACAGGTGACACACGCCCTTCCTGGGATTCCACGGTAAACACATATTCATTCACACCCAGAGAAGTCACAGAAGGCGAGACGGGCCACCCGCCGGCCTCACAGGTGTGCTGCGCTCCAGGTAGTGTCTGCTGTCACTGACATACAATGAGCCCCAGTGTCTGGCCAAGGCTGGGCAAGCAGAGCGGAGGTCCCCTGTCAGTCATAAAAGGAGGCTCCGAGGCCACATGGAGGGGTGCCCTGCTCACCTGCGTGCAGGACCCCCACCCCGCTCCTGCTGCGCCCCGTGTCAGCGGGGGGCAAGTTGGCGGCTACCAGCGCCCCACCTTCCCTCAGCCTAGGGGGACCCTGAATTCAGGGCGCAGAGGCTTGGCCTGCTCTCCGCAGTGGCTGAGACATTAAATAAATCCCCAGGCGTGCTGTCAGGTGCCAGGGGACGGGGAGAAACCCCACCTCTAATTCCTCTTCCCAGTCCAGTATAGCCAGTACCACCACCAGAGCGAGAAATCACGCATCACAACAGCTAGCCTGGCCCTTCTGGGAATCATTTCAGGGAGAAACAGGAAGAATGGGCGGCCAAGAGGCGGCTATGCCAACTATCCACAACAAAGGAGACCAGCAGGCGTCCAGACCAGGGCAGGCACAGTGGGCAGAGGTGCTGGGAGCAAGGTGTCTGTTTCTCATTAAATATGTCCTGAGTGATAAGGGGGCTGCCTTACAGTGTCTTTAAAACACGACATACCCAAGCTTTTCACATCTGTGTTGTTGCCAACACGAGTATTTGTTACTCACAGGTATTTAAATATCATTTTTCTGAGCTGGCACAAGTTGGAAGGATTTCTCTCATTTTACACACTAATTCCAGCAATTCTAGACATGGTGAAACATGACATGAGACACTTTAAAACTTAACTGATTAGTGTCTAGTGGGGAAAACAAGACAGAAATACAGAAAAGAAGCAGCAACCCTCCCCTCCTGCTCCCCCCACCCCAGCCCCCAGGGCACGACCTTGCCGCAGGCTTCGTGCCAAGACAGCGGCCAAAGCCCCCAGGTGCTTACTGCCTTTCCGGAAAATTACACTTGAATTCCAAAATGAGATTATTGATAAGTAAAAGGTGGGATAGAATAAAAGGGGAAAAAATTCCATAGGATGATAAATTTAGAATGAATTTGTTGTGGGTTAAATTGTGTCCCCGCCAAAAACATATGTTGAAGTCTTAATCCCTGGTACCTGTGAATGTGACCTTAATTGGAAAGTGGGTCTTTGCAGATGTTTAATCGAGTTAAGATGAGGTCAGGCTGGTTTAGGGCGGGTCCTAAACCAAAGACTGGTATCCTTACAAGAAGAGAGGAATTTGGCCACAGAGATGCACACAGAGTGGAGAATGTCACTCGAAAACGGAGGCAGAGATTAGAGTGATGCAGCCACTAGCCAAGGAACCCCAAGGAACGCCGGTAGCACAGCAGGCAGGCGAGGAGGCACTGTCCCCTGGAGCCTGCAGAGGGAGATGGCTGCTGCTGACACCGTGGCCTTCTGGCCTGCAGGACTGTGTAACAATAAATTTCTATGTGTTTTAAGCCCCCAGTTTGTGGTAATTTGTTACAGCAGCCCAAGGAAACCAACAGAGCTTAGATTATCAACCGTTGAGGAAAGAGAAGCTCAGGGAGCTTAGTCACTTGCCCATAGTCACAGGGGACACACTGCAGTGTGTAGGACCATGATCAGTGCAGGCTGCCGCCCACGTACCAAATCATGCCCAGAAGCACAAAGATGGTTCTTTTAAAAGAAGTTACTGTAACTAAAACAGTGGCGCATCTGGAGCAGCGAAGTGGCAGACTTCGGAACTGGGCAGACCCGGATGACGTCCCCGCTCAGCCCTCACCGATGTGGACTTCCACAAATTACTCTGCCTCTGTGAGCCTCAGTTTCCCCATCTGAATATTAAGTCAAGTCACTGCATGCACCTCACAGGACGTGGTGAGGATAGAAAGAAGTGAGCCATGCAAAAGGTTTAGCACCCAACAAACAAGAAATAAAGGCTGGCTATTAATCGGTGGTTAACTATTCCACAGACTCTGTCTCTCCTGTTGTCTGGAGCCGGTTCCTTGCTGCCTCCCCTGGTCCTCTGTAATCAAGCCTTTGATGGATTCCTTCTCCAAGGGCCAGGAACTTTTCACTTCTCACTCAGAGGAGCTGGCGTCAAACTGGCTTTGACTTTCCCATTCTTTCAGTCTTAGTAATCGCTTCTTTTTCCATTGTTCTTAATAGTTTACCATCTCAGGTGGTTCCAGCAAATTACTTCTTGCTGGCCATGGCCTTCCCTTTTCCAGCCTCACCTGCAGTAGGCTTAACATAATTTGGGGACCCCGGATGGCTTATTCTGAAGAATGCACACTCTCAAATTGCATATGCTCAGCATACTTTCAATCCAAAGTCTTCCAAATAATTGGGCGATAAGAGGCTGGTAATCAATGCATCATGATTAAATGCATCACAATTAAAATGTGAATCACCAAAATAATTTGTCAGCTCTTTACATTCGAATATTTAGATATGAACAGGGTTTCCCTGTCTGTGTTATCCATATTAGTGGAGATGACAGGAAATCTTTCATCAGAAACCCCAAAAGCCCTTTTGAAGCCACGGCAAGGTACATAGCTGAAGAGCTTTTCCTATGTTCAGTTGGATTTATTGTGTTACCATGAAAGTCTTTTTTAATAATGGAAATTGCTATAATTATAATCACTTTAGAAGACCGTTATTATTATTAACAAGACCAAATTGCATGGTTCAAGCAGATGTTGGTTCTCTACTGTTCGAAAGAAGTCACATAATGGGATCAGTGCACAAGCCCAGGGCTCATCTCCATGCCAACGCAGCCCTGCCCACCAGCGCATGGTCCTGCGGCTCTGCTCAGGCTCTGGGCAGAGTAGTCAGGCAGAACAATGGCCCCCCCAGCTCCTGATGAAAGCATGTGGGGACCAAGTGCACATCCAACAGCTGGCTTTCCCATAGGAGACAGGGATCTGTAGGGCTCTCCCTCCTGCTGAATGTCCTTTCTCAAGTCCCCTCCCGTGCACACCTGGATCCAAGGATTTGTTATGTCATTCATTAAGCAGCAGCAAAGGCAGGAGGAGATGGGGGGCAGCTTAGGGGGGCCTAGTTGTACTTACATTAAGTTCCTAACACTTCGGGGTATACTAAGGTTCAGGGATCTTGGGCTGGAAAGTGTAGTTTGAGGCCAAAATCAAAGAAAAGAGATCAGAAGGTTTGAGGGTAAGAGAGTCATTATCTCCCTGGTGGTTCAGAACCTGGGTTCTGGACTCCAGCTCCCTGGGCCCCGTTTCTGGCGCTCCCTCTTTCTTGCCCCGTTGCTCTGGCAAGTCATTCAACCTTTCCACACTTCTGTTTTCCCATCCCGCAAATGCATTTAAAAACGAGGAGGGGTACGAGGTGGTTGCGGGGATTCCTGGGGAAAGCAGGCAGCACAGTGTTTGTCATGCACAGAGGTCTCAGATATCTCTATGACTATTACTTAATTTTTTTTTTTTTTTTTTTTTTTTTGAGACAGAGTCTCACTGTGTTGCCCTGGCTAGAGTGAGTGCCGTGGCATCAGCCTAGTTCACAGCAACCTCACACTCCTGGGCTCAAGCGATCCTCCTGCCTCAGCCTCCCGAGTAGCTGGGACTACAGGCATGCACCACCATGCCCGGCTAATTTTTTCTATATATTTTTAATTGTCCAATTAATTTCTTTCTATTTTTAGTAGAGACGGGGTCTCACTCTTGCTCAGGCTGGTTTCGAACTCCTGAGCTCAAACAATCCGCCAGCCTCGGCCTCCCAGAGAGCTAGGATTACAGGTGTGAGCCACCGCGCCCGGCCTATTACTTAATTCTTGAAAAATTCTTGGTTATTTATTGCTTGAATTTACAACTCCATTTTTCTCTCCACCTAAGCAATTTTTATTTTAGGCTTCAGAGAATCAGCAGAGAATAAATGCATGACTCCTGGCCATTAATAGAGCAGGAAAGCTCACTCCAGGTTCAGAAGTCACCTCACTGCTGCTCCTCTAGCCTGCTGCCAACACCCTGCTGGTGGTCAGAGACATTTCAGGGCGAGAGAGGCAAGAAGTGAATCCTAATGCGCTAGTCACTGGAGCCTGAGTTTACAGTAGGCATTTGGAAAGATGGTACACATGGATAAAGCGGCTTATCGCTAAGTCAAGCCAGGAAGGAGGAACAGAATATTTCATTCTCCATCAAATGTAAAAGTTAAATCTGCTTTTGTAAAAGCAGCCCTCCCTGGAAACATGCTAATGTTTGAGAAACAATCTTCAACAAACCACTTCCTTGGTTATGGCAAAGTTACAAGCACAGGCACTCAATACTTACCTGTTAATTAGATTAATTAAGCGTCATTTTTCAAGTAAAGGTCACTGAATTAATTAACAAAGGCAAGCTATTATTTATGAAAGCTTTTTTTTTTGAGAGCCCAAGGCGTATTTTTTTAGTTCTTCCTGAGGATCTTTCCTTTCCCCTTGCGTCTGGAGGGAGGGCCTCAGGGCTTCACAGCCCTCCAACTGCCAAAATCTACTTTTAGTGGAGAGAATTCCCTTCCACTCTAAAACCAGCAGGAGCTTTTTTCAATTAAGGCACACATCTCAAATGGGAGTCATTCAAGGCCTGTTCCAAAAGATTATCTGTAGGCCGCAAAAGAGGTTCTTCCGCAATAGCCTGTGATGTTCACAAGGTTCTCACCGCCAGGCACATGTCTTCACGTGGTGGCCTGACCAAGACCAGCATCTTGAGGTCAAGTTAAGCTCCCTCAGCTGACGTGATTCCCATTCCCTCCCTTCCCCCACCCACCCTGGGAGGTGGCAAAGATCACTCACTCACGTGGCTTCCCACCACTTAGATGAAAGGCAACTAGAATCAAAGTTGAGAGCAGAATATGCTTTTGAAGGTTTTTTTTTTTTAACTAATTAAACAACTACAGAAGTTATTCAGCAGTTTCCTTTTTTAAAAGAATTAGCATGGCATCTCTTTCCTCTTAAAGTTTTGAATAATTTAATTAGAATTATACAAAAGTCATGAGTATATTCTATTTATGGGGGAATCACAGCTGAATTAAAACCCAAGTTACAATGTTAAAAATAAAAATAAAGCATCTTCATACAGTGTATTCAGTTGATGAGAAAACTTGACTTTAAATCCCACTTAGATTAGGTAGTTTCAAAGGAGGAAAGGGGCAGAATCAACTCCTGTTTTTGGTTTTTGTTTTTTAAAGATTACCATGTCTGGGAACATCTGTTTCTCACTACAAAAAGTGTTAATAAATGAACATCAGAGAAAGAGAAAAAGAAAGCTGTTTGATTTTATTTTTGTTTTGTCGTCGGGAGACACTCGGTCCCCGGACACCCAGCTCAGCCCATATTTTTTCCCGGAGGCTGGACTGCATTTCACACTTTCTCATACACGCGCGTGGATGCAGCGCTCGGTGCAGAGGGCAGGGCGGCTGGACCAGCGAGGAGGGCTGGCACACCAACTCAGACAAGGCATGCGGGCGCGGAGGAAGCCCTGCTCCCTCCATGGGAGCGAGCTGGCTACTTCAGAACAGGGCTGCTTTTAGCTGAGCTCAAGCATAAATCTCCCTTAAAGGCTACTGCGCCTTTGGAAGCTGGCCACAAGCCTCTTTAGCAATGAGACAGCACTGGGGGGAAAGCGAGGATATTAATACAAGGTGATTTCCCCCAGTAATAGCTTCTCGCCCAAGGCCCACGGCACCGTCTGCGGCTGCAAGGAGGTGTCACTCACAAAAAGGAAGTCACGTTAGAAGCAAGTTACAGGTCTCCTTTGGCTGCCCGGCCGCGCGGAAGGGGAAGCGGACAAGTTCTGAAACACTTGCGCACACCCCCAGCTGCGCCCCGGGCAGGGGCTGCCAGCCGCCGCGTCCCGAGCGCCAGTGCCCCGGCTCCCCGGCCAGCCCGGGTCCCTGCGTTCCCAGATCTTCTCTCCGGGGACAGCTGCTGCTTTGGGGCGACACTAAGCCACGCGGAGGCATCTC
>NW_012139191.1:5000388-5032075 GCF_000956105.1 Propithecus coquereli | reverse complement strand
GCGCCCGCCCCGCCCGCCCCCGCCGTGCCGGGCCGCGCCTCTTCCCCGGGAAACTCAAGTCCCGAATTTCCTCGGAAGGCGCCCGGCGGCCACGGCCAACGGATATGACGAGGCTCATCTGCTACCAGGGGGGAAAGTTTCGGGAACCCTTAAAGGGGCAGCGAGGGCCCGAACTGGCCCCCTGGCCCCGCGCGCGAGAGGGCCCGCGGGTGTCCCCTCGTCCCGCAGGGGCGGGAGCTGTCGGGGGTGACTCTGGGGTCAAGGAGGAGGGGAGGGAACCCCCCAAAAGCTGCGAGCCTCACAGCGAGTCTCCGAGCCTGCGCCTCCCCTCGCCAGGAGCATCGTCTGCCTCTGTGCGCCCCGGGGTCTGGCTGCTCACCAAGCCATTGCCTGGGCGCTGCCCCCCGATTCCTGCCCGCCCCCCGTCCTCGTCCCCACGGCGGCCCCGGGTGATGAGAAGATGTCAGAGTGGGGGCGGGGAGGGACAAGGACTAAGGGAGGGAGGCGAGGACGCGAGAGCTTTGGAGAATTTTCGCTAAAAATCCTGGGGGAGGTGGGGGGCCTGGGCGCTGCCTGCTGCCAGCCAAACCCTCGGTTCTCCCCTTGTCCCCTCCGTCCCCGGGGGGCAGGTGGCGCCGCGGCCGGCTGTGAACCTGGGCTTCTCCCCGCCCTCGCCTGCCCGAGCTGCAGAGGAGAGGCTGCTAGCAGCTGCTCGCTCACCTCCCCCAGGGGCCCCTCGGTCCACCTGGCAAATTGCTATCACCGTCCCAAATCAGGCCGTCCCGGGCTGCCTGCTACCGTGCAGGCCTCCCTCCCCAGCCAGTCCTCCCGACCATCTAATTAATACTTGTTTAGCCCTAGACACCCAGACGCAGAAACGAGTTCACTAACGCAAGCAAGGAGGGTTATTTTTATTTTCTTTTAGGTATTAAGCGCGGGGGGGACAATTACACAAGCTAAAGTCCATCGATTTCCACTAAAACAAGGAATAGAAACATCTTTCTACCTCCTCCAGCTGAATTATGTTGGTCGTTTCAAAAAACAAACAAGCCCATCTTCAAACAGTGGGGAGTTAAAGCCAAGCTTCCCTTCTCTCTGCAATTTCCAGCTACTTCAACTAGAGATTTGATTTTTATTCCTGTGTTCCCAATTTTAGAATCACATCTAGCTCTGCAAGGGACCCTTATGTCAGAGATCTTCAGCTATATTGATTTTTAGACGACTTTAACTATAAATCACATTTTCTCCAAACTGTGTCTCAAGTTTAACAAATCCTCAGACACACAAAGAAAAACCTAGTTGGGTCCCGTGATATATCCTAACTTGATATTCTCCATAAATCTGCATAGTTATTCCAGAGCTCTTACATTCATATATTCACATTTTAAATTCAAGGTTATAATTTTTAAAAAATGATTATTTATACTCCTTGGTGTCCAGGCTTGAGGGTTCAAAAAGACATTCAGAGAATTCTCAGAAGAATATAACCCTTGCAAAAAGCACATGAAATTTATTAAGGACATTGATATAGGGGCTGTGTGTCATATAAATTCAATATTGGAGACATTTGCTCTCTCTATTAATTAAAAACCACAAGAGAAACTTCTAAAATATCAAGTCTAATTAAAGTTTGTACTTGAAACTCCTGGCTGCATCCAGGGTGAATGTTCCTGAGCTTTTCATTTTAAGAGGGATGGTTTAGGTTTGCAGGTAAATGGATACAAAAGATGTAAACAGAGTGGTGCATGCGGTTCTAATGGATGACAGAGCTGTCTTGTCAGGAGATAAGACGAAGTGACAGCACTTGGTGACTGTCGCCTTGGCTGTCTCTATTTTTATGAATGGCCTACGTTCGAGTTCTTGATCCCTACTCAGGGCTCTGGTGCCGGCTGGATTTGGGAAACAATAACTTTACCTTCCAGGTGTTTGAATCGAAATGGTATGTGGCAGCTCTCTCATGGGAGAGCATTGGTTTCCCCTCATATCAACCCTGAAGCTCTTCCCCAAGAAAGAACCGGTTTCCTGTGGTGCTGGTGAGCAAAGCAGAGGAGGGGAGGAGAAAGTGAGCTCCATACTGCCTGAAGGCACCCAGCGTCCTCTGCACACCAGCCTGCTCTCCCTCACTGCATGGTGGCCGCCTCCTCCTCCCCCACCAGTCCCCCTCTCCTAACAGCCTCTGTGGGCACCTTCGTTTTCAGCCACAGGCCCCCGTGGGCCACTCCGGAAGACAAAAGCCCTTCAGCTACATGGCCCCTCACTCCTTGGAAAGAGTAAACATCATCAATGAGCCTGTCCCTGGACAGTGGCAGGTGGGCAAGGATCTCCTCTCCAGCCCCAGGGACTAACCAAGGACCCTTGCAGGAATATGTGGCTCTCAGCCAGGAAGAGTCTGCGCCTGCACGTGCCCCCACGCTCATCGGCTGTCACTGCCAGTTCCGTGTGCCTCTGACACCAGCAATTCTCAACCTTTCTGGCCTCAGGAGCCCTTTACACTCTAAAAGCTTATTGAGGACCACAAAGAGCCTTTGTTTATGTGGATCATAACTATGAATGTTTACCAAATTATGAATTAAAACTGAGAAATGTTATCAATATGTAAAATTCATTTAAAAATAACAATCATAAACTGATTACACAGCAACACGAATAACAGTTTAATGAAAACTATATTTTTCAGAAAAATTAGTGAGAAGACTGACATTATTTTGCATTTGTGCGAATCTCTTTTAATGTCTGGCTCAATAGAAGACAGTTGGGCTGTCCTATCTGCTTCTGCCGTCTGTTAGGTCATCACACGTCCTGAAGTCTCTGGAAAATTCTACCCAACACGCATGAGAGAATGAGAGCGAAAAAGACAAATAACACTATTATCATGAAAATAGTTTTGAGCTGAGGGACCCCTGAAAGGGTCAGACCACCACTTTGTGGAGAAGTGCAGGTTCATGCTGTGTTTCATCTGTGTCTTAAGTCATTTTCAATGTATAACAAGTCCTATGTCCAGGCACTCTGTCAGCGACCGGGTGGAAAATGCTAAATCAGATCTGATTCTTGCTCCTCAGTTTGCAGACTAGATCAAGGGCATCTTTCCTCTTTATCTATCCCGCACCTCCCTGGCTTTGCAAGAGGACACCAGCCACCTACGGCCGGATGGATGCTATCAAATCGTCCCTTCTTTCTTCTGAAACCCCATTTTCTGCCTGCCTCCTGGATCCTTCTCAGCGACTTATAAAACACACTAAAGCTCCCACTTCTCTCTTCTTTTGTAAACCTTTTTAGATCCTAGCCCTTGGCAGATTACTGCCCCATACCTCCCACCCCCCCTTATAGCCATATTCCTTGAAAATGCTGTCTGTATTCCTTATCTCAACTCCGCTCTTTCACTCACTCCTCACCCTAAAAAACTCCACCCGCAGATTCACAGGCTGTATGGACATTTCTCAGTCTTTATTCTTAACCCTTGTGCAGCATTCCACACTGGTGACTATGCCATTCCCTGACATTCCTTAGTGTTGCCTATGGGATCTTGCCTGCGCCTCTTCCCCAGAGGTTCTGTTTAAGTTGGCTTGGGGTGGGCTCCTGGACTGCTGTTTTTTAAAGTTCCCCAAGTGAAACGGGAATTTGAGCATGTGCGGAAGATGAGGTGTGGGTGTCAGATTGAAGAGGCTCAGTGACCTTTGTGGTCCTGAATTGATTTGGAAATTTCATTATGTATTCCTGAGGTCTTCTGTTATATATTTTTAAAAAGCTATTCTTTGTTGTGCCTACTGAAAAGCTCTAGAAACAATGAACATGTCTAGTACTCAAATTAGGGTTTTTATTATTTTGTAGAGACGGGAGTCTCACTATGTTTCCCAGGTTGGTCTTGAATTCCTGAGCTCCGGCAATCCTCCCACCTTGGCCTCCCAAAGTGCTGGGCTTGTAGGCATGAGCCACCAAGCCTGGCCCTTTCAAATTAGGGTTTTTAAATATCACTTCTTTCTAGAGGGAACCAGGGCTTTTTGAAGAAGGCTGATTTCATATACTGAATAAGATATCCCTAGAACATCCCATCACATCAGAAAGCAAGGATGTTATCAAAGACTTCTGAGGGCCTGTCATAACTGGGGCAAAACTGAGACAATTCAAGCATTATTAAAGACAGTCACTGCAGTGGCTCAAAACATGTCCATTATGTTGAAATCTATTCACTCATAATGTTCTTTTAAAAAGTACATTGATTATCTTTGAAGAATGCTAAGGAACTCAACTCATTATTTTTAAAAGCTGGCAAAGAAAGGAAAGGAGTCCAGCATTTTTATTATCTTGACTTTCCTGTACAAACTATCCCTCAGTATAAGGAAATAATTGATGAAGACAAGCTTCTCTTTATAGAATTATTGCAACCAATAAATGAAGAAGGGATGATAGAATTAGAATGTGGCCACTTTACATCCCCTAATGAGTTAATGGATCTAGATATTGGCATGCACGCCTGATGAGAGAGAGACAGAGACAGAGGGAGAGACAGAGGGAGAGACAGGGGGAGAGAGAAGCACCACCTGACATTCTGTGGCTCCTGATGGAAATCCACAATGCCACCTATGACATGTTCTTGTCCCCAAGTAATCGAACCTGAATTTGATCAAGCCTGTACATCACAGGTTGGCAAAGTACCTCTTGGAGGCCAAATCTGGCCAGCTGTCTGTTTTTGTAAATAAAGTTTTATCGAAACACAGCCATACTCATTTGTTTAAATAGGTGCAACAAAGACCATGTGGCCCACAGGCCTAAAATATTTGTTGTCTAACCTTTTTCAGTGAAAGTTTGCCAAGCCGTGCTCTAGATCAAAAGAGTCCCAATACCCTGTCAATCAATGGACCAATATATGGACCTTGTTTGGATCCTGATTTGAACAAAATGACAAAGTTATTTATGAGACAATTAGAAAAATTTGAACACTGGATGATGGTATGGAATTATTAATATTTTAGGTATAATAATGGTAGTGTGCCTGTGTGTGTGTGTGTGTGTGTGTGTGTTAAGAGTTCTTATCTAGGGGAGACACATGCTGCTATCTTCATGGATGAAATGCGATTTGTTCCAAAATAATATGGACTACTGGGGAATGTTCCATGCAGTGTTTTCAGTGAACTATTTAATCCTAATACCAACCCTATCAGCAGGCATCATTATTATTCCCATTTTACAGATAAGAAACTGAGGCACAGAGTTGCTATTTGGTGAGTGTATTCACAATCCTGGGGCTGATTTCAGAGCCTGTGCTCTTCATCCTGGGGCTGGGGCCACCCCTTTGATGTGGCCTTTCTGGAGATTACAGGATGGTCCTCCAGCTACAGAAGGCCTCCAGATCCACAGCTGCCCAGGCAGGACTTGCAGGTGAGATGGGGCAGGGAGGTCCCACAGACTGTATCCACAATCCCTCACTTAATAGACATAGGCTGAGTCCTCCTCTGTACCAGCACCATGCTAGAGTTGGGCCCGCATGGGCGAAAAACACTCAAAAAGCCCCTTCCATGAGAGACTACAATTGGGCAGGAGACAGACTGCAAATACATTTCCTTTTCGGAAACACCATTCTACTTCTAGGTGGACAAGAGCTACGGGTGGTGAAGCTGGAGACAGGGGGACCGACTGGGTAGCTGCTGCATGAGGATGGGGCAGTGGGCTCGGGGAGGGAGATTTAGCATTTAGTGCTTAGCAGATTCAATCTTCACGACGCAGGAAAGACACATTATAGGATGGTCCTTTGTTAGGAACACTCAATACACAGATATCTGCAAAATAATTCCTTCTGTTTGCATGGTGCTGTTCAATTTTAGAGCAGTACCACAAATCCTGTCTAATTTTGCTCCTCAAGCAGTGGGAGGTGGGGATAGTAGATACTAGTATTTATAAAAGAAAATTGGAGGACAGGAGCCATGAGCTACCACCATGTCCTGGACTCTAATTCTCTAACGCTCCGAGGTAGGCATGGTGTATCCACGTCACGGGGAGGGCTGAACTCAGAGAGTTGATAACTTCTCTGAGGTCACAGTGAGTCAATGACCAACCTGGATTTGAACCCAGTCAGTCAGCTTCCAAAGCTGATGTTCTTTTTCCTAAACCGTGCTGCCTTCTTAAAATGACTAATTAGGTACATTTTGGGACAGAGGGAAGTAAGGTTTCACCTCAGACTTTCCTTAAATAACAACCCTCCCTCGTGTGTCTAAAATAGAGTCCCATTTACAGAAAGCCATGTACACTTTCAGGAACACGTCGGTTGGATAAATAGGCCCATCCTTATTATGCATCAGCAGGATCCCACCCGGGCACTGCCAAACTCACAGAGGTTTCCGCGAACCTGTTCACCTCCAGCCCTGCGCTTTTGGTGCGCATGAAGACAAATGCTGGTGGGAGGCACAGAAGCCCTGAGACCTGGGATCAACTTCTGATTCCGCCCCAGACCACTGGTGTGTGCCAGAAAACTTGATTCTGCTCCCTGAGACTTGGTTTCTTTATTTGTGTGTCAACTATCCATCCCCTAGGTCCTGTTCTCATAGATTCAACATGAGTGGCGCCCCCCGAAGGTGCGTGTCAGGATGGTTTAATTTATTCGGGGAGCAGGTGCCTTGTCAGGGTGAAATCATATTCCAGTCTCTCAATTCTGTCTGTCCCCGTTTCATCTGCTCCAAAGGCAGGACACAGCTGCCACCATGTTCCTCACGTTCTCTCTCGGACAGCGGCACACGCGGTGGAGGCATGCGTTTGGTGATGATGCCTGCTGTCGTGATTGGAAACCACTTCTTGTGGCGTTTCAGTTACCAAATGATCTGAGGATCATTTGGGAATTGTGTATGAGTCTCGGGCTTGTCTAAAAACTTTCTGTTGACGCCTTCTGGTGCTGTTAAGAGAGCCGCAGCATAAACACTTCCAAGAAGGGCTCGGAGGCTGGCGGTGTTCCGGACCACAGGAAACTCCTTGTGGTGGGCAGGATAATGGTTCCCCAAAGATGTCCGGGCCCTAATCCCCAGAGCCAGTCAATAAGTCACCTAATGTGGCAAAAAGAGCTTTGAAGATGTGACTTGATGAAGGTCCTTGTGACGGGGGGATTATGCTGGAGAATCTAGACGGGCCCAGAGTGACCAAGTGCATCCTTGAATCAGAGAACCTTTCCTCGCTGTGGCCGAAGAGATGCAAACTTGCTGGCTTTGGAGAGGGAGGAAGAGGGCCGTGACCAAAAGGGCACCGGTGTCCTGAGAAACTGGTAAAGGCAGGGAAACGGAGGGGCCCCCAAGAGCGAAAGCAATCTTGCCAGCACCCTGACTCAGCCCACGAGACCCATGTCAGACCTCTGACCAGGAGAAGTGAAAGGTGATAAGACTCACCTTGTTTTCAGCCACTAAGATTGTGGTAATTTGTCACAGCAGCTAGAGGAAACTGATGCACTACTCCCGGAAACCCTGTATCACCTGATACCCCAAGGGCACAGAGGATGCTATTGCGCGGGAAGACCTGGGTTTGGATGACTCTGAGTCCAAAAGTGATTCCAGAAGAGTTAGCCCAGAAATTTTAGGAATAATTTAACAAATGATTTCACTTATGTTTTATGTTTATACAGGAATGTCTAAATAGGGCCAAAACCTTCTTCATACTTGTAAAACAAAATCCCTAAATGATAATAAAGTATCATGGTTTAATGGTGGCATTTCTTTTCTTGTTAGTACGTAAAAGAATGGTTCTTCTGGCAGAAGTGCATATCTTAATATCATCAGAGTTGGCGAAATTGGGCAACGTAGGAGGACTACTTGTTATGCAGTGGTCACTCAGCAGATACTAGTCTACCTTTGCTGAAAACGTTGCCTTGGCTTTTAGCCTGTGACCCTTTGGCTGTGTGTCTCCTTGACCTGTGGGGTGCCTGTCTGGACTGCCTGCCTGCCTTCTTACTCATTTCTCGAGCTTGGTCCGATCGCCCTCTTAATTCCCATCTGTAACTGCACAAGTTCACCATTCCCATCGCACCAAGAACAGTTTCCACTTCTTCCTTTAGAGACCGAGAGTCATTTGGTTATGGCCCTGCAGGTGAGAGAATGGGATCATCTTTAGAACATTCAGCATCTTTTTGGAATTCGCAGCAACTTTCGGATCATCGTGGTTAATTAATATTAATGCCAACGCAAGCAGGAAAGACGAGTCCTGGAGTGGTGAAATCCCAAGTGGGTTGCCAGCCGCAGACCGATTCCTTTGGCGGCACAAGCATCTTCTTTAATGTGCTATGTTTATTTTGATCATTTTCTAATAGTCTCAGTCTTTTCTCTTCCCTGGTAAAAGTCTGGAGGAAGACAGATTCAGGCCAGTGCCTGCAAAAGTGTCGGTCTTGACAGGGACCATTTAGAGAATGGGTTTGTCTTTTCTGCAGAGTTATGATTTATAGGAGAAAAAAGTTAAAGCGTGAAGGAGGGAGGGAGAGAAGTGGGGAAAATAAAGCAAGGGCAGCAGAAAATGCAAGTCAGACTGGGGGGTGGCTGGGAATCTGCATTTTCACACTGTCCCAAGAGATGCTTGTGCTCATGGGAGGTTCAGAAGCTCTGGCTGGCCCTGTTTAAATCAGGTCAGTTTCATCTCTCACCGAGAGAGAGGCAACGTGGGCTTCACAGAACCTTGCTGACTGTCCACCAGGCTCGGGGAGCAGCAGCTCACAGTGCGGTGGGGGCTGGAGGAGGGGACAGCAAAGGAGCTCAACAGACAAATCATCAGGCACATCCCTCCTGTACACAGAGCAGCTGGTGGTGGCATTTGACCTCAGATTGCCCCCGTGGGCTGCCTGCTAAGTGATGTGGGCATTTGAGCTGGCAGGGCCCTGGGCAGACAGCAGGACCCCAAGGGAAGAGGGCGGTGCTGCGGTTCACGTTAGGATGCTATAATAGAACAGGGCAAGGCCTCCAGGCCATAGCGAAAAGCCCACTCATGGCCCTGCCCTCTCGGATCCCACCGGTGGAGAGAAGCCAGAAGGGTGGGTGTGGAACCCAGAGCAGTTGTGGGAGAACTAATTAAAGAGCCTCAATAATTCCAGCAGAGTGCCTCCCACAGAGGGACTGTCCAGCCTTGGCCGGCAGACTAGAGCGCCCACAGCCACCAGCATGGCTCAGAGTGACAGCCACCAGCTCAGCCCCCACCCACCTGCCTCCGTTCTCCCACTGCACCGTGCCCTGGGGGGGGCTGTCAGCTGCTCCTGCCCCCAGTTCCATCCTCTCTGCTCCCTCCCAAAGACTCCCACTAAAATGGTGACAGAGAGAACCCCCGCTAGCTGCCAAAATTCATCAACCTTAGCTGTTTCTTATCAATGTAAGGGGACAGTGAGAAATGCCCAGACACAAGAGGGGGCCGCTGAGCTGAGAGGGCTGTGGAGAACCCATAAATCATTTCAGTAGTTTTTTACTCCCTCAGGGAAATTTTAGAAGCTATTGTATCAGAAAAGAAAAAAGAGCTTTTACTTAAAAAAAAAAAAAAAAAAGCCATCGGAGCTCAAAAAAGAATCACTAGAGATAAAAACGTACTTTCTGAGAATAAAAGAATAAGTCGATAGAGGCAGTAAATGGCCGAAGGGACTGAGCTAAACTCCGATGCACTGAATTAGTGCCTCGGTGTATTTGAGGAATGGTGGGAATGATGAAAGGAGCTTTTCGTGAAGAAGGAAGATCCAGGAAACCTTTACCTCTATGTCACAGGAGTCCAAGAAGAGAAAGCAGAAATGGTGGAGGTGACACAAGAATCAAAGAAATAAGACGTTTTCCTTGATATCCGAAGATATCAGATCAAAAATGCTTGTCAGATGCTGGGGGAATTATTTTAAAAGACACTTCTGAATTCCAAAGATAAAGAGAAATTGTTTAAGCTTTGTGTCCGCGTGGAGTGGGAGTCTCTCCAGCGGGCTGGATGGCAGCAGACAGTAGAGCCGCAGAGCCAAGGGAGAGAGGAGAGTCCTGGAATTCCGCACCCAGCCCAGCTACCTCTCCTGTGGGAAGGAGCAGAGGAAAGAATGGTGCAGCTGCCACGTGCCCTTACTGAGCAAGTGCTTATTCGTGAACTACTTCAACCCAGTGAAAAAAAATGAGCCAGAAGGAGGAGTTCATAAAAAAGAAGGTGAAGTATCTGAGAAAAATGATGTGACTAAGACAATTGAATCTAAACAATTGTTGATAATAGAATGGAAAAACAAGTACAGTGGGGTGTCATTTAGTGACAGGATACGTTCTGAGAAATGTGGTGTTAGGTGGTTTTGTCATTGTGTGGGCGTCGCTGAGTGTGCTTACACAGATCTGCATGGCATGGCCTACTGCGCGCCTGGGCTGGACGGCCTGTGGCTCCTCGGCCCCAACCCCGCACGGCGTGCTACTGTACTGAATACGGTAGGCAGCTGTGACACAGTGGCGAGTATTTGTGCATCGAGACATAGAAGACATACAGTAAAAGTACAGTATAAAATGTAAAGTGGTACAGCTATCTAGGACACCTTCCGTGAATGGGGCTTGCAGGACTGCAAGTTGCTGTGGGTGAGCGAGCGAGCGAGTGGCCAGGGGATGTTAAGGCCTCGGGCACCACTGTCCACTACTGTGGATTCACAAACGCTGGACACTTAGGCTGCGCTGAATTTATACAAAAAAGTCTTCAATTATGCATTAACCTTATGTTACTGTAACTTTTTACTTTCTAAACTTTTTGACTCTTTTGTAGCAACGTTTAGCTTGAAACACAAATACATTGCATAGCTGTAGAGACATTTTCTTTCTTTATGTGTCCTTATGCTATAAGCTTTTTTGACTTTAAAAATTTTTATTTCTTTTACGTTTTAACCTTTTTGTTAAAAACTGAGACGCAAACACACGCATCAGCCTAGGCCTACACAGGTTGGGATCATCGATATCCGTGTCCACCTCCACATCTTGTCCCACTGGAAAGTGTCCAGGGGCAGTAACACCCAGGGAGCTGTCATCTGCTGTGATAACAATGCCGTCTTCCGGAACACGGCCTGAAAGAGATCCCCGAGGCTGTTTTACAGTTAATTTTTTTCTAAGTAGAAGGATTACACTCTAAAATGATGATAAAATAGAAAGTATGGTCATTTATTATCCTTATCAAGTATTAGGTACTATACGTAACCATGCGCTAGATTTTCTAGGACTGGCGGCACAGCAGGTTTGTTTACATCAGCACACCACAAACACGGGAATGATGCTTGCGTCACGACGTTGTGATGGCTACAACTTCACTAGGCAACAGGAATTTTTCAACCCCATTATAATCTTATGGGACCACAGACACGTATGTGATCCGTTGTTGACCGAAATGTCATTATGTGGCATATGACTGCAAACAAAATGGAATCTAAACAATTGTTGATACTATGGCTGAAAAATGTAATGCAATTGTTAAGAAAGGATTCTTGAAACAGGAGGTGCCATGTAAAAAGACAAAATCACGAAATATCTGAGGAAGAATATTGCAGATTATTCCAATTAACTCTTTCAGTGTGTGGGGGTAGGGTGGAAATGGGGGAGGGGCAGGAAGCGAGGCCCCATAGTCTTGCCAGGGTGGCGGTGGGACCGGGGTGTGATGGGTGGGGGCGAGGGAGGGCTTAACTGGAGGGGGCATCCCCCTGGTCCCACACTAAGGAGGAGTGATCCTGACTCAGTCTGCGCCAGCTGCGTGCTCTCCGGCGAACCATTTTGTTTCTTTGCACCTCAGCTTCCTCTTCTGTGGAATGGGAGACAGAGCTCCCTTCATCAAATACTTGTGAAGTTAAGTGATAATACACATCTGTCACCTCCCATAGAGCCGGCACATTTTAAGTGCTAGTCACTACATATTTCTTTAATTAATAATAATTATTATCAATGGCGACTTGGGTTCAAACATATTTTTGAAGTCTTTTAAATAATCAGACCAGAAACCCTTCTAATTTACATTCTGGGTTTGGAACACTGACTTTCTCCACTCCAGGGACAGGCCGTGGCCCTGTGGAGCAGAGCACCTTGACAAACCCCGAGGAGGCCAGGGCTGGTGACTGGCAGACGGAGCCCGGGCTCTGTCCCTGGCTGCCCAGGGTCGGGTTGGGCTGGGTTGGGTTGGCAAGGTGGGGTTTGTTTGCCTTTTGCGGGGCAACTTGGGGCTACTCCCTTTTCTTCCTCTTCAGGTGGGTGGAGGCCAGTTCGAGAGCAGACAAGAAAGTACTAACAAAGGAAGTCGCCGCATGAATGTTGTCCCCGGGCGGAGAGCAGGATGTGGACCTGTGTGCACAATACGTCACAACTATTTGTTTTAAACCACAGATACGGGGTTGGAATGGCAAGCCCACACTGCTCCTGCTGGCTCCTCCAGCCACCCAGGATCCTGCAAAGAGCCTTCATCCCTCACATGTTGAGGAGAAAACGTCGGGAGGGCTCCTTCCACCAATCTGGGAGTCACTTGCGAGGGGCAGGGAGGGTAACCTGGGTCCGTCAGGGTGGGGACCTTGGAGCTGGTACACGGCCAGTTCACACTGTGGGGCTTCCCGATGGGCAAAGGACCCCCGGTAGAGATTTGCCTTCTTGGGAAGGATGCTTAAAGCTGATAATCACTGTTGCGATAATATTTACCAGTGCCATATACCAGGCTGCTATACAGGTCGCCTCATTCAATTCTCAAGCAACTGTGGGCAACAGTTGTTATTATCCTTGACTTACAAATGAGACCATTGACACCCAGAGAAGTTAAGGAATTTTCCCCTCCTAGGTGGAGACATCGGATTCTGGCGCTGGAGAAATGGATCCATGCTATAACTTCAGGAAGAATGTGAGGGTAACATGTTTCTTTGGGTTTTTTCCTTTATCACTATTTTTAGATTATTTTCATTTAAGAAAAGTTCTTTTGTTTGCTTTCGAAAGAAAATACTGTAATGTATCCATACTTTATAGAACGCAGAACAGTAACATCCTCCCCACGACATGGAAACAAGCTTGCCTTATCTGCTCTTGAAGGCTGCGCGCTCTCTGTTTAGGAACGTGGTGGTTGGCTCATGAACTTGCTGGCCTTTCTGCTTGGGAAAGTGCTGGCTGTAGAGTTTTTCTTTTTCAAACTCCTTGGGATGGACCTTGGCCTGGGGTATTTTGTGCTCGACGCTTGGAAAAAAATACGCAAATTCATGTCCTTGGGTCTCTGTTGCCACCACGTTGGACATTGAACTTGACGAAACCCAGTGTGAATCCTGGGGAAGAACTTCCACAGCCCAGGGAAGGCAATCAAGTGTATGAAATCAGCCTTTGGCTCCAAACCCTGGAACGGAATATTTCGCATGGGTTCTTGAATAAAACTGGGAATAATCTTTGGCTCCAAACCCCGGTCCCCGCCTGACCTGAGCCCTTGGCAGTGCTCGTGCAGGGGCTGGCCCTTCTGCCTTCATTCTCGTGATTCCTGCCTCACTTTTCCCTCTTGGTTTCCCTCCTTCCTCTGGGTCTCCCTTTCCCAGGACCATCTGTGGGCCCCTCCCCTTGTCAACCTCTTAGTGTTGGAGGTGCCAGGGTGCTGTCCTCGGTGCTTTCCTGTGCCTGTGGTCTCTCCGTTTCCCAATCGCTTGGGAGAGCCGGGACAGTGGGGCAGTCCCACTGAGGGCCCGCACTTTTCCTGAGCCTGTGGTTTGGGCTCCGCGGCTGAGGGATCGGCCAGGGTCTTGTCTGCGATCTGCCTTCAGAGCTGTGGGAACAGGTCTGAGCTGAGGAACATCGTGCTGAAACGCGGGCGGTCGGAGAGCAGGCCCCATCTTAGGGAATCGCCCCGCCCTCCCTGGCAAGTGTGCACTTTCTGCAGGCCCCCGCTTCTGTGGGCAGAGTTATTACGCACGGGGGTGGGAGGGCTCCTTTGCAGAGTACGGGTGTGAACATCAGCTCAGCCAGATCAGTTCGAATGAGTCCCCAGCTAGCGTTTCCTCCCCTGAATCGAACTTTCTTTCCCAGCGCGTCTCTGTCGGCAGGGCCTGTGAATCTCCCATTGTGTGCCCGGCAAGCCGGGCTTTTATCTTCCCGTCGCTGTGCCCGCGTGCAGCGCCGTACCAGGTAACGAAAGGGCTTTTCTTATGTTTCTGTTCTTTGCAAGGAGCAACGAAGGCAGGGTATTTCCAGACAAGGGAATAAATTCCCAGATGCAAGTGGCCAGGGATTGTGACTCCCAGGGAATGGCGTAGAAGAAACGGTGTTCCACACTGCCCCTGATCTGCTTGTTTTTTCCTCCCCCAACACTGACCTTCCATGTTCTTCACTGACACGTAGGCGCAGAGTCGTTCTTCCATCCTGTGCTACCTTAGCCTGTGGGAGCCTGACTTGCACACGCTGCTCAGGGTGGAGACAGCCTCGGGGGACACCATTCCAGCACAGTCCACGGGAATGAGGACCCTTGGGTTGTGCAGTCCACATCCTGCACAACCGTAAGCTAGTCTGTGGCCTCATTTGCTTCTTTAACTCCTGGCTCGGAGCCATATGGAAACACCAGTTTCATTATGTTAATTAGATTAACGATCCACTGACTTTTTAAAGTAAGAGGACTTGACCTGCCTGCTCAACAAGACCAGAACGAGGGAATTTTCGGAAGATAACGGCCTCTCAGGGAGGCCCCGGCAGCCTCTCATGCCCCGGCCCTGAGGAATATGTCTGAAAGTCATCAGCTCTGGGGTGGGCGGGGTTGTCGGCTGGCCCTGCAGCCCTCTCAGGTGTCACCTGCTTCATTATCCTCTCCCGGTGGGTGTTCTGGCCCCGGGAGCAGCTGGATGGGGGCCAGGGTCTGAAGGTGACACGGTAATTGCATTAGTCTAGCAGAGTCGCATACACGGAAAACTACGGTGAGGATGATGACAGGCTCCTGGCAGCCGCAGCCTCACAGATCAGGAAGTCGGGCGGACAGGTTCTCGGTCTCAGGGTTTCCGGGCTTGTCAGGACACCGGTCTCAGCAACCCCTTCTATCCCCCACCTTTGCTGGCGAGGTGCTCTCGGGGCCCCTCTCCTCCCCTGCCCAGAGACTCGCTGCTCAGGTGCAGTCGGGAATCGAGTCTCTTGAGGGAGTGACAGCATCCCCCAGGGGCCAAGAGGGTCCCTCTGAGCACCACTCTGCCACGCCGTGCTTGGGCCCACCATGCTCTCTGTGCCCGTCCCCTGCCCTTCTCTCCTTCCCTCCCCCCTTCCATGGCCTGTCATCCTGTTACCCCCCAACACACACACACACACGTGCACACATGCACACATGTACACACACACATGCATACACACATGCACGCACACACACACACACATGTACACACACACACGCACACGTGCCCCAGCCCTTCCCTGAGCCCCAGTGGTTACCGATCTCCCTCTGCTGGCCCGGGCTGCCACACTGCGCCCGCAGCTTATGCGAGCGTAACAGCAGCAGCCATGGTGGGAATTGCTCCTCAAACAGGCTTCTGGCTGCACGATGCCCTTTAGTCTTTGCAATAGCCACACAAAGAGGGTAGAATCTGCATTATTCTTACAAAGATGCTTTTATTAGGTTTTAATAAACATTTGCTTTCTCAGGCATCAAATATTTGAAAAAAGATTTTTTTGTTGATCAATATACAATAAAGTGTTTTAAGGGCTTATGTAATCTACGCTACATCTTTCACAAAACCTAGGAGTAGAATGTGACTATAATAACCCCAATTACTCTGATTCTCCCCTTACTATAGGGCAAGCATAAAGCGCTCATTGTAACAGTGCTTTATACTTAAGAAAAAATGAACCCAAAGCTGCATTCAATTCCCAGTATAACAGGATCATCTCCGCAATCTTTCGAGGTTGTGGGAGAACAAGAATAATTACTTCAAGGCTACAGACTGAGGAAATGAAGGCTGATGGAGGCTAAATACTTTGTTTAGAGTCACAAATGACTAGTAGATAGCAGAGGTAGAATTGGATTTTAAAGTTTCTTACTTTCTCTGTCATAGGCCTCCATTTCTTTCCTAAAATCATGGGTTTTGGACGTAATACAAAGAGACAAGTGCCCTCAACTCTGCCCTCCCCCTCCGAGTGGACATTCACTGTCGAGGTCACTCACGTCCTGTGGGACACGATCCCCTCACCTCATCGCCCAGCTTTTGACTAGTATTTCACAGTCTGCTCCAGTTTGTTCCGTGGGAGGCGACACATTGACACCCAGTCTTGGGTGGCTCTAATCTGCTGGGGTGACACTGGGGACAGAGCTGAGTTGGCTCTGCGGGTGGCAGAATGTGGACTCGCCTTACAAGTAGGGAGAGGGCGTGCTGGGCGATTTCCCTGCAGAACGAATGAGGCAGTCACATCATTCTGTGATTTAAGCGTAGTAGGGTAAGAGAAGAAAATCCTCACTACCTTTCCTGCTTGAAGCACTGGTGAAACTCATTGTCTCAGCGCTATGATCCGGCGTACCGGGCAGTGACCACGACACCTGCTCCACCCAGGGTGCCACGGAGCCCTGTCTGCAGTGAGCCCCCTGGGGAGGGACAGCATCTCTGGGTAGCATCTCTTGTCCTCGGTGGGCTTCCTGGATGTGGAACCCCAGAGGGCCCTGGAATCCAGGTAGGACCTGCAGAAATGACCCCTGTGGCTGACAGGCTCATGGCTCCAGCGGATTCACCGGGGTGGGAACCGAAGACAAAAGCAACGGGCGTTGGATCAGAGGTACACGTGGGGCTGGGGGGTTGGGGTGTGAGTGGTGGGAAATGAGGAGGGGCCAGGTGGTGACGGGCGCGGGTCTTCTTGCAACATCCTTGCTGAAGTAGGGGCGCCCACCTTACCCTGCTTTGTGACTGCTGTGCTTCCTCCTTGTCTGTGCTTTCCTGACTTAGCCGAGTGTTGTGGTGCAGGAAACATTCATGTCACCGCACCCTGCCTGGGCGGCGAAGTTTCCTGGCACCTGTCCTCCGTCCTTCAGCACGAGAAAGCAGCTGCACCATGGCTGTCCGGAGCGTTTCGTCCACCGGGTCTTGATCATCATCCTATTTTCCTTTACATCTTCAATCTCCAAACTGCACTCCCTGGATTTTTACTTTTTTTGAACTTTTCATGCTGATGCTGTCCCTTGCTTACTTTACCACGCAGTGACTCTGCAGTCACACCTACAGGAGGAGCTCACCTCCACCTCATCACAGTTCCCCAGAAGCATCTGCTTCCTGTTCCTGCCTTGATAGACGTGAATCGCAAACACTGGTTCTGTAGGCTCCTCTGATTTTCTGATGCGGTTTTGATCAAAGTCTCGAGGAGCAAACGCATTCAGCATCGTATGACACGTGGCAGGTGGCATCGCGGTAAGCACGCGGACTTGGCAGTCAAATACGCCTTGGAGCGATCCTTCCTGGCTGTGGGACTTCGGGTAAAGTTCCTCAGCTTCTCTGGACCTCAGATTCCTCCTCTTTAGTCGGGCCCATGGTCCTCCCCTCGAGGGACAGCAAGAAGAAATGCTCTGTCCAGAGCACTTGGGGCACCCAGGGCCTGGCTCTTGGGGTGCCGCCCACAGGAGGCCGGTTTTGTGGTCCCTTCTTCCTACCTCATTCCCCCAAGGACTGAAGACACTGCAAAAACTCACACTGTGTTCTGTGAATGATTTAAAGACGGTCAATGTCAACGTTACGAAACCAGGACACAGGTCCTCTCCAAGCCTCAGTGTGGACAAGAGGGAGGATTGAAGCTGGTCATTCGCTACAGCCACCACTGTGGCTAAAGGGAAGGAGAAAATGTGGAGTGTTTATGTTTTTAACAAAAAAGCTGATTGAATTGATCTCCAAAGTGCCTGTGGTCCATGCTGGGAGACGGCGAGAGTTTGGGCCTTCAGTGCTGAGAGTGGGGAAACGGGAGGCCCCAGCCCTGATTTCAGAACGAAGAAAACGAAGCTCTTCCGACAACTGTTTCCCTCCTGCCCAGTTATCTGGCACAGAAAGCACATCTGGGCCCTCTGTTCTGAAGGTCAAGTTTGCCAGATGCTGGTGGCCGTGTAATTCCAGTATTATTATTATTTGGTGCATAATTTCAAGGCAGACAACAGGCCTCGTGGCCCCAGGCAGCTACTGCACATCTGAGCTTCCCTACTCACACACACACACACACACACACACACACACACACGAATACTTTCCTCATCACCTATATGTGCTTTTTATAACCTGCCAGACGATGACAGTCACAGAAGGCATGGCTCACTTCTGTGTCATGCAACTTGTCAAAAATGAGTCTGGTCTCGAGATTGCCAGAAAGGTTCACTCCTTCCAGAGCTTGGGGCATCTTCAGAGAGAGCCAAGTCATTCCTGACCCCTGCAGGGCAGCCACATTTGCGGCCAGGTGTGTACAGCCGTGCCCTGCCCCAGAGCATGTTGCTGCCTGCCGGAGTCTGCACCGGGGGTTGGGGGTGAAGGTGGATGACGGGGGTGGGGGTAGCCTGGGGAGGGAGGGGTCCTGCTGTCTGTTGAAGCAGCACCTTCCACCCTCAAAGGAACCAGTGAAGCCCTCCAGGCCCCAGTGGCAGGTGGCCAGACTCTGTGTGATGGGTCGTTAGCGGTGCTTTCCCCAAAGTGTCAACTGGGAACGATGCAGGCTCGTGCTCTCCGAGGGGCCGCAGCAGTTAGCAGGGCTCTGTGTGGGAGGCACAGGCTATTCCACGGCTGGGGCCTCAACTGCCCACTCGCTCTTTCCGCCGGGGGACGCCCCCTTTGATCAGTTTCCCACAAAGGGCTTTTAAAAGAGAGGCTTTCCCAAATTCCCCTGAAGGACCCCCCCCAACACGTCATAGTTTTACTTTCCCCTCGGAAGGCGACTCCTGTTCTCTGTTCAGCTGCAGTGGAAGTCTGGGTGCTCCATTCCCAGCCAGGAGGGACGGTGGGAGTCCTTCTCTAGTTAGACCTTAAACTTCTTGCTTTTTAACAAATATATTAAAGAAGAGAAAAGGAAGCCCCTGCCCCCTCCTCAAATGAGGTAAGAACATTGGGATCAAATGCTTCAATGACGCCTGCCCCACATGTTGACGAAGCACTGCTGTGGACCGGACTGTGCCCCCAAATCCATGCATTGAAGCCCTAACCCCTCGTATCTCAGAACGTGACCATATTTGGAAATAGGGTCTTTGCAGGTGTAACCGGTTAAGATGAGGTCATGCCGGAGTCGGGGGGATGGTGGGCCCTAATCCAACATGCCTGGTGTTGTCACGAAAGGGGAGATTTGGACACGGACATGCACACAGAGAACCCCGTGAGATGATGAAAGCAGCGACGGGGCGATGCTTTTACAAGCCAAGGAGCGCCAAAGGGTGCCAGCAACCTCGGGAGCTGCAGAGGCCCGGGACAGTCTCCTTCACAGACCCGGGAGGAAGCAGCCCTGCTGACGCCTGCGCTTCTGGTCTCCAGAACTGTGAAACGACACGTGTCTGTTGTCCAAGCCACCCAGTCTGTGTACAGCAGCTCTAGGAACAAATACGAGAATCGTGTCTGGGGTCAGTCGTGATGCCGAGTTTCTGTCTGGGGAAAGCATAATGGTGCCGGGACCTGTACTGTCCCCGGGCTGGAGCAGCCTGGCGGTTGTCTCGGGCCGGGACACTTGTGCCAGGGTCTGTGACACACTCCTGCCCCTGTGACCCCAGCTTCTGGGTGGGGCGGGTTCCTGGGCTGCTGGGACCACAGGCAGGGGCGGGCATCCACGGGTGTCTGGATGCGGGTGACTGAGGGAAAACACGGGAACGGTGAGCTCCGTGGCAGCCATCTGTCCTGACCCTTCTGGGCCAGTGAGGGGAACCCCTCTGCAGACAGGCCTACGACAGGCTTCTGAGTAAGATTTCTTTGATGAAAAAGTTGTATAACGGGATACAGAGTAACAAACAACTGACCCAAGCCACGTCCTTTCTCTCCCAGGTGAGGCGACCTGCAGAGGTCACTCTGCCTATTGTCATGACGCAGAGCTCCCTTTCCCATCCTACTTTATGTCCAGAAGCACCTTGGGCACACCTGTACTACTGTCCCCTCCTTTCCTCAAACGAGGACGTCGTCGGCCATCTTCCCTGCTTTGCTTCTCCACATCAAGCGCTGGCTGTGTCTACGGTTGGGGTGCCCTGGGCTGACAGCTAGGTATGTGGGATGCAGGTGGGCACTTATAACCAAATAAGTATTGAAATTAACCACGAAGCCAACATTAGTGGTGACCAACAATGGTCAGACCAAGGACATGGGACATTGTGCTTTCTATGTTCTGTGTGAGATCCACCGCTGACCTGCGGGCTTTCAGGTGTGCTCAGGTACCTCCTTCTTCCCACATAGACAGTTCCCAGCCGAGCCGAGCCTGTCAAACTGTCAGATTGGTGCAGGCGAGGGGAGATAATTGTCCTAGATTTTCACGGATGCCAAGAATACTCAGTGTGGTAGAGCCTGGCCCATGGCGCCTTTGTTGCCTGTGTTTTGGTCTCAAGTAGCCAGAAAATTCTCCCACTGAGAGCCCTGCCCTCCAGTTTAAAGGACAAATGGAGGAGAGTAGGTTATGGAAGGCCCTGGGTATGGGAGCTTCTAGAAACCTCCCATTCCAGGAGGGATCAGATCAGCTCCGTGGCCACTGGGGCTGTGGGGGTGTGATATGGGTGGGTCCGCCCCACATGGATAGAGTGTCCTGTGCTGTGGGAGCAGGGGGCTCTCACCAGGAGGCTGGGCAGGTGGGCATCCTGGCTCTCGTTTCCCAGCTCTGTGGCATCGGGCAAGTTCCGAGACTTATGCCTCAGCCTCCTCATCTGTAAGTGGAAGGAACGATGGCACCAACCCCGCAGGCTGCGCGGAGTTCATATACCTGAAGCCCTAACGACAGTGCCTGGTGGGCAGACAGTGAGCCCTGAACACGCACATTTGTGAATGAACACACAGAGCCAGCAGCTGGCAGGGACAGGTGCCGGGGTAGCCGGCTAACGGGAGGATGGGTGTGCACGGGAGCAGTGCCCTGAAGAGAGGACGCCAGGTGAACGTCACCTGTTCCCTACCGTGCTTCTCTCCCGGGAGGGAACGTCACATCAGACTCACGCCGCGGATCCCTGCTCTGCCAAAACGCCTCTGCTGAGCAGCGAGCATGAAAGTTGTGCAGAGGCCCATTTGGCAAGAGCGCTGCGTTGGAAGGCGCTCAGCCGTGTGGGCCGGGCTGCGGTTCTCCGCGCCTTGCTTCGCGGGACCCTGGCTGAGCAGCGTTCTGCGGGTGGCGGCTGGGCAGCAGATGGGCGCAGATTTCCTCCAACTTCCCTCTGAGCCAATTTCAAAATAGAGAGAGGGGGAAAAAACCTCATTTTCTCTTTTCAGTTTTGAAAGGTTTCATATGCGGACACAATTTTAAATCTTGGGTTTTTTCCCCCAGCGAGATGTTTGGAGATGGTGACACTGGAATGGGGAGGAATCTGTATTTACCGAGGAATTTTCATCCCCAACATCCACACCCGGCCCGAAATTCAAACAGTGAGTGGGTGGGGTTTTTGAGAGAGAGATTATGTAAAGATGTCCAAAATGACTACAGTGGAAACCAGTTTGGGGTTAATTCTGTGAGATTTAATAGGCGCAGTCGGGAGCTTTGGTCTGCTCAATTCTCAGCCCGTCTAGGTCAGCCCTCCAGCTGAGTGATTGATTGATGATTGACACACACAACACTTTTCCAGCACCCACTAGCCAGACCCTGGTCTGGGCCCTGGGAATTCAGCAGTAAGTGAAACGAGAAGAGAAGGATGCCCTTTGCACCTGACCGTCTTGGGCGGGGGAGGGGTAGCTATGGCACAAGGGGCCACGCCCTGGCCAGCCCCTCTGTGCAGGCCTCAGCCTGCTGAAGGTGGTGGAGGGGCTCACTTGGGACTCTCCAGCCCCCTGACGCCCACTTGCTTCCAATCTCCCTGCAGGGTCTGTGCCTCTGGCCCCACACTCCTGGGCCCTGTGCAGACGAGAACCCCCACGGCTGCCGTCTGCTGGAGACTAGGCACACCTGGGCTCAACTCCAGGCTCTGCCACTTACCGGCGATGGCGCTGGGCAAGTTAAGTCCCCTCTCTGAGACTCAGCTTCCACAAATGTAAACACAGCTGACACCTTTCTCATCATGCTAGCATGAGGACCAGAGCGAAGGGACAAAGAGCCTAGGATTGGGCTGGCACCAAGTTCGTGCCCGGGGGGCAGTCGCTGTGCTGACCATTCTTCCTGGCATTTCAGACCACGGGAACTAGGGAAAGAGCTCTTGGTTCCAAGCTGCTGCAAGACGGTCCCTCTCTCCCTCTCCCGGGATGCGGGGCAAGGCCTCTGGAATGCAAATTTGTCACTGGCCTACAACCCAGGAGCAGAATGGACAGAGCTGTGGCCCTGCCCACTCTGAGAAGAGCCAGACAGCAGTGAGGGGGCCACACCCCACTTCCCACACGCTGCTGCACACCTTGTCCCTGCCCTGGAGAGGCTGGGCTGGGGTGAGGAAGCTCCATGGCTTTCTTGACCAGATGGACAACCAAGACCTTCTTCAGCGGGACACCCGCCTCCCACAGGCCTGGTGTCTGTGTCCACATCTCTGGGGTCTGAACTGTGGACAGCTGCCTGGCCCAGCTGCATTAATGGGAAGGACTGCAATTCACCCCGCCCCGGGAAGAGCCAGCCCCAGGCGGTGAGGACTCCTCCTGCCAGCTCTCAGGTGTGGCTCATGGCAGGCCTCTGGGGCTCCTGTGGGAACGTCAACACAGATGGAAGACCCACACCCCCTTCTCGTTGCTTCTCTACTGGAAAGGGAATGGAGCACAAGGAAAACTCTTGCAGTTCTTTCCAGCTCAGGTGCCCAGCGAGTCAGGCCACACCCACGTGCAGAATGCCACCTGGCAGCGTGAGAAATGGGAGGGCCAGTGGCACCCCTCCTGCACCCATCACAGCAGAGCCCCCAGACTTGGGCCAGGAAGTCCCACGTTCCATGACATACATGGAATCGGACGGAGCAGGGGGCGGGGGGCGGGGGGGGTCACATGCTTGGTTCTGCCCAGCAGGCTCCAGCCACTTGGTGAGGGCGATTGACAGCCCCCGCTGGAACCCCCAGCCCAGAAGCCATCAGACACACCACCTCCATCTCGGGGTGACCGCCTTTGAGTCGCCTTACAGCTTCAGGCACCAGTGACATAAATCAGCCATTTGTGTGCCTGCTAGTGCTGTTCACGCGCTTACGGTTTCACGATATTTATTCTCCAGGGCTGTTGCTCAACCAGTCTTCGTTTACAGTGTGTCAGGTACCATGAGAGATGCGGGAGACACAGCAGACTCGCTTGTTCCAAATTCTAGCAGGCTCCAGATCGGAAGAGCCTGGGTTTTAAATATCCCAGACTCACACACCACCACCACCAATACCACAGTACAGCAACAATGACCATGTCAGTGCCACAACCAACGGCACGTGATTCGATTTGGAAACAAGGGTGTATCAGAAGGCTCTTTTGCCCCAATTCAGATCCTTGCCTCCTGTCTTAGTGTTCTTTTGGAGTGACAGTGCTCGGCCCTTGCCTGGGCTTCTCTGCTGACACCACCACCCTTGGAGCCACTCCCACGCAGCGTGACTCTCTTTGAGGGCTGGGGCCCTTCAAGGGGTGCTCCTGAGTGGTTTTCCAGGCCTCCCGGGGTGCTGTCCCGGGCGCCCCAGGCTGTTCCTTGTCCATCCTGACAGCTGCCTCCTAGGGGCCTCCCCTCCCTGCCTTGCTCCGCCCCTCACTTCTGTCCCGGATTGTACTCACCGGTGAAGCAGGAGCCCAGGGTGCTCTGCCTTGGGAGATGGGCCTCCTACCCAGGGTGCTCACGCCATCCCCCTGAGACCTGCCCTGCGAGGTGGGATCTGGCGCGATCATGCCGGAGCGAGTGTGTCCATGTCGCAGCCTCACAGACTCCTGGGCTACGAAAGGGTTTCTGCTGGGACCCTCCCGACTTCCCAGCAACGCATTGTCTGGGGTTCTAGTCAGAGCCCCCGGACTGCTGGTTCTCTCCCTGCCGACGCACTGCAGACTCAGGCAGGGCGCCCGCGATGAGTTCAGATTCCAGCCCTGAACCCAGAGATCTTGATTCCGAGGTCCAGGCTGGGACCCTGTGCGTTTTGACAGTCACCCCAGTGACTTTGCTGCACCTTTTGAGAATTCCTCCCCGCCTGTATTCTGCATGAGCGATTATTGGGGGAAAGACTAGAAAATAATAACTAGCAGGGAAATTGTAAAAAAAAGTAAATACAAGCAAGTGCTGGAGCTGCGTAAGTTTTGTGCAGCATGACGTGTTTAGGATATGCTCTTTAAAAAGGTTTTGAAAGTGTATAAAAAACTGTAAACTCAACGTGTCCACCCTGTACCCAATCGTGTTGAACTTCCCCTATTTCTTATTCAGTGCCCAAGCTAGAAACCCCCAAATTCTTGATCCCCTTTCTCGTCCAATCAGCACCTTCCTTTTACTATTACTTTTCAGGACGCACCTTGGCTGTCACCGCTTCCGGGAGGTCTTCCCTGATGTCCCATGTCATACCCAGTCTCTCTCATCCCCCAAGGGTGCCCTCTGTGACCCCTCTAATGGCCCGCTCACCTCCCCGTGTCCCCACCACGGGACTATGTGAGTCGTGCTCATTGTTGCATCCTCTGTGCTCAGCATGGTGCCCGGTGTGGACAGCCACCCCGTGGTTGTTTGTTGCCTGAACCAGTGGACCCTATTGGCACCCAGACTTTCTTAACATGAAGATGATGCTGAAGTTCAAAATGCTCCTGTTAAGCATTTGGAGACTGAGTTATTCAGGAGAACTCATTTTCAGACAGCTGAGGTTTGACTATACAAGAGACACCCCCACGCTTTCAGGGAGCTCATCTTTAGAGGGACAAGTCACCAACACATGGTAGTGCACGTGGACAGTAAGTGGTGTGGGCGTTAGGAAGAGAGACAGCTTGTGGGCTGGGGGTTCGGGGAGGTGGGTTTGACTCTGGCCCGGAAGGTTAGACGGCTTTTGGCAGGCAAAGCATCACTGATGGGGGTGCCCGCCATGAAGAGGATGAAGCAGGATGTGATGGGCCGTCCTCTGAGGAGGTGACTTCAGCACCGACCCCTGATGGATGAGAAAGAAGCAGGCAGGTGAAGACCCATCCCAAATGGCGCTGTAGGCAGACAGAGTGCAAACGCAAGGGTCTGACGTGGGAGGAGCTTGGCAGGTTTGGGGAGGGAAGGAGACCCAGGCTGCCAAGGGTCTGTGAGAGGTGCAAGTGCCCGGGCTGAGCTGGCTTTCGGGTCTCCTTCCACGTGCTGTCTCCCTTGGAGGGCACGGATTGGGGCAGAGACACGCCATGAATGATCCCTCTGAGAGGCCACCCTTGCCGCCTGGGGGAGGAAGGAGAGCCAGAGGTCAGGAGGTCGTCGTGATGGTGGTGGCCTGGACCATGTTGCCTGGCGGGAAAGAACAAAAAGGCAGACAGACCTGCGGACAGTTTTGAAGCCAGAGCCAGCAGATCCTGCTGCTGGACCGGCTGTGGGGACAAGGCGACGTGTGAGGAATCGAGATTGGCATAGCCACAGGGCAGATGGGGGCTCTGTCTATCGGGGTGGGGAGACGGGGCAGGGGAGCAACACTCTCTGTTATGTTTGGGGGCCTTAGCTTGGACCCCCGAAGCAGATCCTGTGACAAGAGCACAGACATGCATCACTGACTTGGGAAAGCGACCCCAGGGACAGGGGAGAAGTGAGAGGGAGCAGGAGGGAGGACGGCCCAAGGTGTGTCTGTGAGTTGACTGCCACCCTGGGCATCTGGGCTCAATCCCAGCGGGAAGTGGGGATAGGCGTGATGTTCCCGCCCCCTACTGTCCACTCCTGCTCTGCCAGGGGCGCGATCCTCCACCGGCCGAGGGAGGGCTCCTGCAGACTCCGTAGTCACAGCAGCACAGCCGCCCTGGGCAAGAAAGCAAGAGGAGGGCACGCCCGGGCCCCGCTGTGTGCGGCTGGTGGCCACGGCTGGAGGGGCAGGTGGGCCGGGAGCCCGTGTGGTGGCGCGGCAGCGACGCCCGCACAGCATCCGGAAGAGATGTGGTGGGGATGGTTGGATAGACGAGCCCGGAGCTCAGGTGTGGCTGAGCGCTAAGTATGGGGTCCCTGGCACAGATGACACAGCTGGCGACATCAGCTGGGGAGAGTGGGAGAGGACGAGTGCCTGAGACTCACCCTGAGCTTCCCCGCCTGCAAGGGGTCGGGGAGGAAGCACCAGCGAAGGGGTCTGAGATGAGTGGAGTGGAAGGAAGACCGGCGGAGGGTGCCGCGGAGTCCTAAGGAGGTAACTAGACAAGGACAGAAAGGTCATCAGGGGTCACCGGTGGGCTTGTCGAGTGTGGCTTCACGCAGCAGCGGGAGCGTCCCGACTGCAGGGGCGGGAGAGAGGGGAGAGGCTGCTGTGGAGATCCCGGCTCTCCCTGGGAGCAGACCAACGGCGCAGGAAGCAGAGGCGCCGTTTCCCAAAAGCTACTTGAAATATCTCACCGAAAATATTTGAAGAATAATCTATGAGATTGGTTGGGTGTAGCTGCTAACAGAAAAGAGAGTTAAAAAGTACGCTACTTCCAAATTACCCGGGAAGAAGAGGAGGAGGAAGATGAGGATTAAAAATCCTCTATCTGGCTGGGCGCGGTGGCTCACGCCTGTAATCCTAGCTCTCTGGGAGGCCGAGGCGGGCGGATTGTTCGAGTTTGGGAGTTCGAAACCAGCCTGAGCAAGAGCGAGACCCTGTCTCTACTAAAAACAGAAAGAAATTAATCAGACAACTAAAAATATATAGAAAAAATTAGCCGGGCATGGTGGCGCATGCCTGTAGTCCCAGCTACTCGGGAGGCTGAGGCAGGAGGATCGCTTGAGCCCAGGAGTTTGAGGTTGCTGTGAGCTAGGCTGACGCCACGGCACTCACTCTAGCCAGGGCAACAGAGTGAGACTCTGTCTCAAAAAAAAAAAAATCCTCTATCTGGAATATTTTGCAGGAGTTCTCGAACAAAACTTGGAACTGGGCCCTGCTGTGAGGCTGAGCAGGAAGGAAATTCCGTCCCCATCCTCAGGATGGCCTCTTGCATTCTGTGTTGTTACTCATATTTTATGTATTTTGTAGTCGAGGAAAGTGAGAGTTAGAAGGTGTTACACTCACTCATGTTCAGATGGACAAGGGTCAGACAGGGGGCTTGAACCCAGTTCCGTGGGACTTAGGAGCCCAGCTTCTTTCCGGGCCCGCATTGTCGTATTATGGGGAGTGGTGGGCACGGCTGTGGAGCAGGAGTTCATTCTCCGGGGGGGTTTCTCTGTGCAGGAACTCAGGCTCTGGAAGGCCAGTTTTCAATTTTAAGCCATTTTCCACAATGACAGATAACAATTTAGTTTTCTGCCACTGAAGTCTCTGTGATGGGGCTGGTTATTATCATACAACGCCGCCGGAGCTGCTGCAACAGAGCGTGATGGGGAGTGAAGAGTGGGCGCTGGGTACAAGATCTCAAAGCCACTTCCCCAGGGCCTCTTCCTCCCGTCCGCCTCGTATCTGTTCTGCTGAAGACCTAAGCTTGGGCTCTGAGGATAATTTGCAAAAATAAGGTCTATGAGCAACAGTTTGTGTAAGTTTTCCATTTTTCTTCCTTTTCCACCACAGATTCTCCCCGGATAGTGCTGAATGATCACAGCCAGTCCACCCGATTGCAGGTGGCTGTACTGGATGAAACAGAGATGAAGAAAAACAACGTCCCAACAGATCTGTACTCTATCGCAGACATGGTTGCCCGGAGAGGTCGGCGTATATCTTGGTGAAAGCCTTGAAAACCAAGCAAAAATTAAATTCAACATCTTTAGGGGAAGCAACTCAGGAAGTCTTTGTCCATTGTGAAGAACCATTACTGGTAATGACCTCTAAGTGACCAGCAGATGTCAGTATAATGTAGGTCTAGTGGGATCCTGCACCCAACCCGGGAGGTCAGCTCTGGGGAGGACTGGCTCTCAGACAGCTGAGGCCCCAAGAATAAAGGAGTGGCCTCGACTTGCAAAACTGTGGTGCCTTGCAGTCTTGCCTGGCCAATGGCTGGAGCAAGTGCTCCAGGAAAATGGCTTCCTATTTCAAAGAAAATGCAAGAAATGTTCAAGAAAATACAAAGCAAATATTTACTTGCATTAACCTTATTTAGAGGTCATAACATATCGCTAGGTTAAAAAGAAGGCAAAGAAATCTGATACAGTATGATGGTCTAGAAATACATTTGTGGCTATAAATGGTGTCCACAGCATATTGTGGATATTTTAAAATTTTAGCATGTAAGATGAGAGTCCATTTATAGAATCCTATAAATACTATACATTTTATTTTTAAAAAAATGAGTATATTTTCTTTTGTACTAAAATAATAAAGTTGTTCAAAACACAAACTACGTGGCCTCTCTCACTCAAAGTTACATCCCTGGTAATTTTTTAAACTGCCTTTGTGGTGGTAAGAGTCTCATCTTGGTCATTCTTTCTTGGGGGGCCACCTCTTCCTAAGCTATTAATAGAAAGGTGGCAGACCAGTTGCCGCCTTCACACCTGATTACATTGTTTCTCGATCTTAGATTTTTCTAGCTCAGCTCAAAAGGAACAAATGCTTGAGAAAGGTTAGTTGAGTAAAAAAATGATTAAGACTTAATCATTGCCTAATAGGAAGTTACTCCCCATGAGGAGAAAATACACACATAAATAATCTTAATGAACATGGTTAGTGTTGTTCTTGCCTGGACTGTTCTATGCGTTCCTCCTCCTTACCCGACCGACTCCAGTGGTGCTGTGGGTTCTTAGCGTGAAGCCTCCTGAACCCCCACATTGCCTGAGGGCTGCGTTCACCCCGTACCAGCTTCTCTGCCCAGGGACCTCGTGGCCAGAGCATAGGCTCACTGAATGCTAGCAGGTCTGTGTGTCCAGAGCTGCCCTTCATCAGTGGGGAGTGCCAGGTGGGGGCTGAACACCCAGCTCCTCCCGCCTTGGCAGGAGGCCTGAGGGCATGTACTGTGTACACAGTCTCCTGGATGTCCCAGTGGGCTTGGGCCAGGTGGCTGCAGTGGCGTACGCTCACTAATGCACCAAGTACAGGCTCTGTCCCTTTTCCTCCAATCTCCCTTTTCTCCCACCCTGGGTTCTTCTTGGGTCACCCCCGAAATAAACTGCTTGTGCTCAAAGCCATGTCTCCAGGTTTGTCTCTGGGGCAATCTGGCCTGCAGCAGGGACCCACCCCATCCCAGTACTTACCAGACTGCATCACACTTGCTGGCTGTCTGCGTCTGCGTCTGTCCCAGCCCCTGAGCTCCATGGGCACAGGGGCTTGTCTGGGTCTAGCTCTGTCTCTGGACCACGATGGACCCTTAATGAATCTCTGTTAATCCACTCAGTCTCGCCTAGACTCGGGGTAGCACCAGCAGCCTAAAAGAAGGCGGACGGCTTGTACCAGGCCTTTTCTTTGGCTTAACTGATTGGAGAATAGTTTTGCTCAAAATCTACTTCTGCATAGAGGTGGTCAACACATTCTAGGTTTATTTCGACCTGTGACCTCTCAGAGCAGTTTTCCTTGTTCCTTATTCAACCCATCCAAAATACCCTCTCCTGGCTTCAAGAGTCGATTCCATGATCTGTCGTGCTGCAGGAGCCGGGCGTGTTCACGCCTGGTGTCTGTGCAATGGCTGCTCCTTGTGCCTAGAATGCCCCCCCCAAACCCCTCCTTCCCCGGGTCCCGTGACTGCCATACACCCTCCCAGGCTGGAGTTGCCACTTTGTCTGAAGGTTTCCTTTATCCACGCTCTGGTGTTCCCGGGCTGCTTTCCCGTCAGGTGGCTGTCTCTGCCACAGCATCGGAACAGTCCGCATTTATGGGGGAGGGGGAGCATGATGGCTAAGAATACAGACCCCGGAGCCCAGCGGCCTGGGTCCTGATCTCAGCTCCATCACCCACCACCCACTTGACCAGGGCAAATTACGTAACCTTCCCAGGCCATAGTTTCAATAATAGAAAACAGCGATAGTGCCCAGCTAACGCGGCGGTTGTAGGCTCTTGTGGGCATTAAATGAACAACACAATGCATGTGAAACACGTAGCACAGTTCCTGGCACATACGAAGCACTGAGTATATATTAGCCAGTACACTGTTATTTAAGGGTGGGAGAGGGAGTGTCCTGATGTGTCTGTATCCCTGGGTCAGGTGCGTTTCTGCAGAAAGCTCCCTTGAATGTGATACTTTGTCAATTTCCCTTTGTAGCTAAGACTTGGGCATTCTGGGACCTCGGATTGGAAAAAGAGTATAGATGAGAGGCTGAGCTCCATTAGGTGGAATGTCTTGACCAACAAGTGAAGAAGAATGTGAGTGAACTTGTGCAAAAATACATGCATGTGCATGTATATATGCATATATGTATATATATGCACACACCGTTATCAGCTGAAGTACACAGCTGGCTATCAACTTTCAGGTGAATTCTTTTCTCCTACACCCTTTACTCTAGCTGGCGGTCTGTGGGAGCCCCGCTCTCCCGCAGTGTGGTCTCTTTCACATACTCTGCTCCTTCTTCTGGGGGCTGCCCCGGAGGCGTTCTCTCCCGGGCCCCATTCCCTGGGCCTCTGAAAACACTTTGTTAATACAAAGGTCTGTGGAAGCTGGTTCAGCGCACTGTGTCCCTCACAGGCTGTGCCAGTCTCTGTCTTTGACCTTGACAATGACACTTGGCTGTAACTGTTGATTTCCTCATCGGTCTTTCCCCCAGATTGCTTTATTTTTCTTTTTGGTGGGTACTGAGGTTTCACAATACCGTTGGCCTCCATATTCTTGGGTTCTGCATTTGCAGATGCAGCCAACCACAGATTGAAAATATTTGATTTAAAAAACATAACAAAACAGCAATAAAAATAATACAAATAAAAACAATGCAGTCTGACAGCTATTTAAAGAGAATTTACATTGTATTAGGTATTATCAGTAATCTAGAGATGATTTAAAGTGTATGGAGGATGTGCACAGGTTATATGCAAATTCTGTGCCACTTTATATCAGGGACTTGTGCATCCTCAGATGTTGGTATCCGTGGGGGTCCTGGAACCAACTCCTGGTGGATAGTGAGGGATGAGTGTACACCCCCTTAACATACAGCCTGCATGCAAATAACATTATATAATTTCACATATAATGTAATAACCGTATGGCAGTATAATTCCAGCCCTCCTTTGTCCCTTCTGCCGTTTATGCTGTACATTTTACTTCTACACCGTTGTTATTTTTGCTTTTAACAGTCCGTTAACTTTTAAAAACATCATAAAAACAATTTTTTTATTCCTACCCTCATTTTGAACTCATTTTTGTCATTTCTGGAATTCTTCCTTCTTTCACACATCTCTGAGTTTCTAATTTATTCTGTGTGTAAAACTTCCTTTAATACTTCTGGTTGTTCAGATGTGCTGGTAAAAGATTCTCTAGACTTTTTTTTTTTTTTTTGTCTGAAATTGCCCTTATTTTACCTTTATTTTTGAATGCTGTTTTTGTTGGATATAAAATTCTAGGTTGACAGTTTGTTTATTTCTTTTTGCTCTTTAAAGATGTTTCTTTGATATATAACATTTTTTTGGTCGGATGAGACAAAAGTGGGTATTTTTATAATTGTTCTTCTGTATGTAATGTGACTTTTTTGGCTTCTTTTTTTTTTTTTTT
>NW_012139191.1:4989192-4999462 GCF_000956105.1 Propithecus coquereli | reverse complement strand
GGGTCTCGCTCTTGCTCAGGCTGGTCTCGAACTCCTGAGCTCAAATGATCCGCCCACCTCCGCTTCCCAGAGTGCTAGGATTACAGGCGTGAGACACCACGTCTGGCCAGCCATTATGTCTTTAAACTTCTTTGTGCAAGTATGAGTATGTGCTGTAGTCTCTTTCCTTTTCTTTTGAGTCTCCAACTACCAGACCGCTTAGCTCACAGGTTGCCGAGGCTCTGTTCACTTTTCTTCAGCCTTTGTTTTGCTCTCTGCCTTTACGTTTGGAGAGTTTCTGATTCCCGCTCTTCGAGTTCAATGCTCTATTATTCTGCAGTGTCAAAACCGTTATTAGACCCAGCCAGCGAATATTTTATATTTCAGACATTGTATTTTTCCATTCTAGGATTTCCACTTTTTTTTTTTTTATAGATTCCATTTCTCTATTTAGATTCCCTATATATTCCATCATTATGCTCATGTTTTCCTTTAGGTCTGTGATCATATTAATAGTAGCTGCTTCAAGGTCCTTGTCTGATAATTCCATAATTCTTATTTCTGGGTCTTTTTCTAATGATTTATTTTTCTCCAGTTAATAGGTCACATCATACTATCTGTTTGTATGTTTAGTAATTTTGAATTTTATGCTTGACGTTGTGGACGTTAGTGTGTTAAGTGTCTGAATATGGTGCCTTCTTTGAAGAGTGTTGAGTTTTGTTCTGGCGAGTAGAATTTACTTGTGGCTGGTCATGGTTCTTTCAGGCTTGTTTTTAATCTTGTCAGGGTCGGTATAGAGTAACTTTCACATTAGGGCTAGAGAACAGTGTCTGAGACATTTCAGAGGCATTTCTGAGGTATCACCTGAGTGCCCGGGTAATTCATGAGATCTATTCATTCTTGCAGGTTGGGACTCCTATGTCTCAGGTTTTTGAAAGTTCTGGAATCTCTATTTAGCTCACAGTTCCCTGGTAGGTCTTGCCCGGCCTTGTGGAGTCTCACCCTGTAAACCCACTTAGTATTCGGCCAAAGACTCAAGGAAATTCCTATATAATTTCTGGAACGCCTTCTCGGTGGCTCTCGCTCCCATTTTGTTCCCTGTGCCATCCACTCCCAGGGTCTTAGCAGCCAAACTCCGATCTTGGTTTCATCTGCTCAGCAAGATCACTATGCCCTGCCCCGGCTTGCCTTCCCTCTGTCATCATCTGGAAAGTGCCGCAGGGCAGAAAACTGGGGACGACGTAGGGCTCCCCTCACTTGCCATCTCTCAGAGGTTGTGGTCCTGCCTTGTCTCATGTCCAACAGCTGCATACAGTTGTTTCATATACTTTGCTCAGTTTTATAGTTGTTCATGGTGGGAGGGCTAGTCTGGCACCTGGTTCCTCCCGACGGCCCCTCTGGATGTCGAGAGAAGAGCAGTGGCAGCAGACGCAGCGATTTTAAGTCTGTGTGTCCCCAGCTCTCCATAGAGTGCGTGGGCTCCCGGCGGATGCCATGTAGTTTGAATAATGATCCCTCAAAGACGCCCGCATCCCAGTTCCCAGAACCTATGGGTCTGTTACCTCCCATGGCAGAAGGGACTTTGCAGGTGTGATACATTAAGGCTCTTGAGATGGGGGAGATGATTCTGGACTGTTTGGGTGGGCCCAGTGACATTACAAGGTTCTTAAAAGAGAGAGAGACAAGAGTGGCAGAGGCAGAATAAGGAGCCGCAACGATGATGGGACCGGGTTTGGAGGGGTGTGCTCTGAAGCCTCTTCCGGACCCTGGAAAAGACAAAGAACAGCTTCTTCTCTAAAGCCTGCAGGAGATCTCAGCCCTGTCAACACCTTGGTTTTAGACTTCTCACTTCCTGGACTGTAAGCGAATACATTTGTGTTGTTTAATTTTATAACATTCTAAAGATGTCTATTAATAATAAAAATAAGATGGAAAATACAATAGAAGAATGTACAAGTACAAATACTTCTTCACAAAAGGAGAAAAATCAATAAACATTTTTTTACTGTTCAAAGTATCAATAAGTATGTACTTCACTAATATTTAAAGAATCCATAGCATATATTTTTAGTATCCTAGAAAATTCCAGACAATCAGCAAATGTAAGGGATTTTATTGTCATTAAGTCAGTGAAATTCAGTTTCCTCATTTTTCCAGCTTATGTGGTGTTCAGCCTATATGCGGTCTCTCTACTTGAAGGAGGGACAACATAAGACTAGCAATATCCCATATTCTCATATGATTCTACATGTAAGTCTAGAATGTTTTGGAATTTTCTAGATTTCCTGTATAAGAAACAATGCTTTACCTGCATTGAGATGTTTTGTAATTTTAACATGGAAATGAATGATCAACATTATTCAAAATTTAATTTTTGAAGACAGTCTTAAATGATTGATAGTTATGCCTCCACCACTATGAAACTCAGAGTATTATTAAAAAGAACCTTCCCCTCTTTCTTAATACTAAATTCAGGCTCTTGTAGATCTTTCAGAATTTCTGCTTTGAGATCAGGTGGTGCTGTTGAGTTAAAGTTGCAGGTTTCAGTCAAAAAGTCCCAAAGCAGGTCTCCATTTTCATTACCATCAATAAAGCAGTCAGATATGTCCATGACGGACAGAAGGTCATGACACTTATACTTCAACCCCAGGTTGTCAAGCATCTGAGTGAGGTCGGACGATGTGACATATTGGCAGAGGTCATTCTGGGGGAAGCGGGATCTGTACTTTTTCCACAGCTTGTCCCAGCCACTGGTTCCTGACACAACAGTAATAAGAATCTTAGCATTGGCACCTAAGAGACTATGGAAGAATTTCAAGGTAGCTGGGATGTCTTTTACATAATACAGCATCTGAATCATATGAATAAAGTCCCACTTTTGAAGCTCTTTTTCCTCCATCATTCTAGTTTGATATTCCGATGATGTCTCCTTATGCCAAGCAAACTTTTATGTTCTCGAGGTTTGATGTCTTGGCTACAAGCTCTTTGTACTTGGCAATTTGTTCGGCACTTGGCTCAACAACTTCATTGTTGATATGAACTCCTGGATATTGAGCCTGGACTTTGGAGAGAATTGGAAGATCAATTTCACCTGCACCTCCACCTATGCTTAGAATCTTAATTTCTCGCTTTGTGTCTCCGATCCTTGCTATTATGCCTGGCAGCTTTCTTGTCCATGAATTCCTGCATGCACTGGTGCTCCGTGGAATTGTTGAGAAACCTCCGAAAAGATTCGACATACTTGCCGTGGTCAGAAAACAAGCTCCTCATGGAAGATGCCATATTTGGTTTTCTTGTTTTAAAACTCCTGAAGTTCAGAAAGTCATCCATTTGTGTTGTTTTAAGCCACTAAGTTTTGGCAATTTGTTACAGTAGCCACGGAAACTAACACAGTGCCTTATAAATATTTATTCAATGGACTAAGTGACCAAAATCTTGGGGAAATTGAGGTTGCTCAATATTAATGCCTTAGTTATAATTAACTAACAATTCTTTACAATACTTGGCTGGATATATATAGAATGAAATGAGAACCCTTTGAGCTAAAAAAATTTGATCTCACAGAAGTAAAAAGTAGGACAGAGGATACCAGAGGCTGGGAAGGGTAGGAGGAAGGGAGGGATAGGGAGAGATTTGTTAAAAGATACAAAATTACATCTAGACAGGAAGAATAAATTCTAGTGTTCTATACCTCTGCAGGATGACTATAGTTAACAATAACATAGAGTTTCAAAGAGCTAAAAGGAGATCGAATGTTCCCAACACAGAGAAGAGATAAATGTTTGGGAGGATGAATATGCTAATTACCCTGATCTGAGCACTATACATTATAGGTATTGAAACATCACCGTGTACCCCACAAATATAAACAATTCTTGTAATTCAAGAAATAAAATTTTAAAAACGTGAAAAAATCCCTGAATCTCACAACAACAAAAGACAAGGAGCTGAAACAGGGGGAAAAGGGGTCTGGAACGTGAACGGTAATTGGGAGCAGGGTCTGGAGGGAGCTGCCTCGTTCTCTTGACAGGTGGTGAGGGGGAGAAGAGGTTGAAGAGCTCGTCCTGCTGACGGGAGAGTCAGGCCTTTTCCTCACGTCTGCTAAAACAATTCTTCTCCAACGTCCGCTCTCCAAATCTTAGCCTAGGTCCTTGGAGTTGGAAGGTCAGAGACCTTTAATGCAAAAATTCTGGAGTAGTTAACTATGTTATTAGTAATGGAAACTGCTATCAATATATATGTTTTATAGATAAATTTAAGTGACTTGAATAAGCTCACACTGAGGTTGGATTCAATCCTGGGCTTATCTGACCCCAGAGCTCCGGGCCCACCGTGCAGGTTTGCCTCCGTGGAGAGCCCCACGCCGTGCGCGTCCTGCCGGCGTTGGTCCCGCACGGCCCAGCTCTGCCCGCTGGCCCGACTGGCCACTGGACGAACAGAGCCTGGCAAACCACAGATGCTCAATATTTTTTGAATAAAAGCATAGATGAATAAGCTGGGGGCAAGTCCCCGCAATATTCCTTTTGAGGAATAAACGATTTACCTGTTTTACTTCCCAGTTTCCCATCCTTGAAATACCCCTCAGCTCTGTTAACATGGAAGAACTACGGTATCCCTGTCACTGAGCCTCTGTCCCCTGCAGAGTTGCCTGATGGGTATCTGCTCTTTTGTAAGAAGCCAGAATACTCAACCCAGCAAGCGCAGAAGAGCAAAGGGGCTTCGGGCTCTTTCAGCCTCACCTCTCTGTGCCAAGGGTGGCTGGTGGTTGACTGCTAAAAGCCACGCCCTGCACAATTCCCTACAGAGGACTGTCCCTTCCTCCGAGGCCACCGCTCTCTAAGGTCACTCTTGGGTGGGTTGGTGGCTGCTGTGGACTGTTCTGTCTGTGATTGGCAGCTGCTCCTTCAGTTGCTTCCTCCCACTCTGGGTCCCTGGGCTAGAAATGCGTCTGCCTTTGTCCCCAGTTCCTGCGTTCCCCGGCCCCACTGTGACTATAAATAGCTCTATCTGTTCCAGGACAAGGAATTCAAGACTCACACTCGGGTTGCCATTTGATCGTAATTACATAATCACCTCTGTGGGCTCTGCACGAGTTTGAAGATGAAGGGACAGGTCAGCGCGCCGCCTCTCGAGGCTGGGACCCGGCCAAAGGCAGCGGTGCCGCTCCTCGTCCTCGAGGACTTGGTACCGGACCAAATGTTCAGTGATTATGGAATATTCTATATGAGATTCAAACTGCCACTTGGAAAAAGTAGGGAAGACCTTCTGGCTTGCTGGAAGTTGATCTTTTCTGGTGTAGCTGAAAATAGGAGAGAAAGAAGGAAGAGTGTGGGGTTTTTCTTGGTCAAGTCACACAGACGGAATTAGTGCGAGATGCTGCACTAGCTTTAGAAAACTCGTCACGTGCTCGGGTTGTGGATGGCAATTTTAGCACGCGTATGTGCTCAACTTTTAAATGTCTCTCTAGAGATTTTATTAAGGGCATCGTATGGGGGCACATATTAATTTAGGGCTTGCTCTCGCAAGCAGATGCCGGTCAGGTTCCGGGGCCTATTTCTGGCTAGAGTGAAAAGCAAACAGAGCTATTTCTAAGATAATCGTCTTTGCTTGATTTATGCTAATTTCTTATTAGCATTTACAACTGATTCCTTATTTTGATTTAGTATGTATACTGGGTACCCTCCCCCACCCGAGGGGCAGAAAAACTCATGGGAAAGAGCTTATTTGGACACCTCCCGGGTCCCTGAATTTAGTGTAAAAACACGACTGATAATACACGTGCTCTGGAAAGACTTAGATTCTAAATTTGAACAAAGCAAGAGACTTGCCTTGGATCGTGCCCAGATTGTGTTTTGCCTTTATTCATTTGCCTCCACTCTGCTCTTGGAGGACACCCCTCACCTCCTGGCCCTGACCTCGCCCTCCAGCCCGTGACCTCCCAGGGAGACATCGTCCCCGGTGCATTCATTTATGCATTTATTCAACAAACGCTGAGCATCTGTTGTTTGCCGGGCTGTGTTCTAGACACTGAGCAAAACTCCCTGCCCTCGTAGAGCTCACGTTCTCGCAGTTCTGCTTTCGTGACTCTGTGCAGCCAGCGGAGTTGTCCCCAGGCAGGGTCCGCGGCTCTCATCAGGCCCAGAGTCCCTCCTGCCACGTCCGGTCTGGGTCCTGCTTCCCTATGTCCTTCTGGTGCAGAGAACGTCATCATCGCCACCCTCAGCATTCGGCGTCCCCCCGACCCCGCACGCACAGGGCTGCTCGGCCGCACTCATCACCGCGTGCGTCACAAGTGCGCATGCGTGTTCGCAAGCCCCCGTTCTTATTTCTGTTTATTTATTCATTAACTGCCATTTCTTGTCGTCCTCATCCCCGGATCCCATCTTTCCCTTTTCTATAGACAACCATGTTTATTGTTTAATGGGTAGCTTTTCATTTTAAGGTAATTTTTTAAAGAAGGTGTCTCTGGTTTTGTGCGCACATATTTAAATTTTATGTAAAGGATGAAGAATGTGGACTCTTGAATCAGCCGGCTTGGGTTCAAGTCCAAGGTCTGCCACAACCTGTGTGACCTTGACCTTGTGACGTTATCCCTCTTGTCTCTGTTTCATCATCTGTGAAGTGGAGCGGATGCTAGTAATTCGCCCCACGGGACTGTGAGGATTAAATCAGTTACTACGTGTGAGGTGCTTGGAACAGGGTCTGCTAGGTGGTTATCCCTCCACGAGGATGAGCCACTATTACTACTGCTCTGTCTTTAGACCCAGGTTGATCAACTCCATATTCTCCACGAAATTCCAGAGAAAGAGACGCTGATGAGTTTACCTGATTAATGTTTGTCCTGAACACCAGTCCCCTCACAATCTCTCCCCAGCTGATGTGTGGCCACCCTGGGTCAGGTGCTCAGCCGTCCCCACCCAGCGACCTCGCTGGGCAGGGAGCAGCGTAAGGATGGTTTCCCGAGCGGGGCTCTCGGGCAGGGCCGTTGTGGTTAGAGTGCTCGTGTTGTAGCTATGAGTTCATAGAGGAGGCAGGAACCAAACTTAGCTTAAGCAGGGGAAGTTTGATATAAAGAATAACTGTAAGACATGAAGAAACACTATCAGGTACCCTAGGAAGGTACCCAAGGAAGGACAGACTCAGAAGGGCTTCAGATCGTGTTGGAGTAGGTGTGGTCCAGCCAGGGCATGGCAGGGCAGGGGGTGTGCTGGTCCGGAGGCCCTGGGCCAGCCCGAGGACACCTTCGTGAGCACAGGCTCAGTAGTGCGGGGGGCTTGGGGACCTACGGAGCATGTGAGCTGCACGGGGACTTGGTTTCTCTGTCCAGAGGGCTGAGGAAAGGTTGTCACCAGGCTGAGGTTGCAAGATATCAGAGAGCCTGTGTTCTGGGCCACGCCTGTGCCAGCGACTGTCCTGCGTGTCCCCCTGGCGCCCTCTACTGAGAGAGTTTAGCATGGCGCTCACTTTGAAGGAGAAATACTTAGAGCAATTCCGGTGTTGGCCGCAGAGCATGTACGGAAGGGGGCGTTTGTTGCTGAGAGGCAGTAAATCGACACTGACCCACAAGCCCACTGCACGCTCCATCTCCTTATAGGAAGTGTCGCCAGGCTGAGTCACCGACGACACCAGCCTTCTGCATCCGACGCTCAGCCCTTCTGGAAAATTGCTAGACTGTCCAGTATTCACTGAGCACCTACTATGTGGCAGGAGCTGTTTTGAGTGCTGAAGGGATGACGCAGTGACAGTGATGGACATGGGGCCTGACCTCATGGGGCTTATATTCTAGAGGGAGAAATTAGATAAATAAACAGATCTGCAAGAAAATATCAGGGAATGATCACCACGCAGTGCTAAATAGAACAGGATGGTGGGATCAAGAGCCCGGGCTGGCCAAGGAGGTGCGCTGGGAGGGGAGACATTGAACCTGAGGCTGAACCCCAATACTGCACTGGGGTGACCCCAAGGCTCTCTAGGGTAGCTCATCCTCAAAGGCATGGACATTACTGTTTCTTTCATGGTGACTTTGGCCAGTGCTATTTTATATCCTACTGTGGTCTGAGCATGGAGTCCCTGCCCTGCTGGGGAGAGGCCGTGGCCGTGGCCGTCCTGCCCGCTGAGTTTCGCAGAGCTGAGGAGCTAGACATGCTAATGGGAATGCACCACAGGCAGGAGACAAAGGCCGCAGGATCCCTGCGTCTCTCACATGCTTTATCGCTGTTGAGGAACGCAGACCCCACCCCAAATAGCCCAGCACGCATGGGACGCTTCCTTCATCATTGGAGCATCCGAAGAACATTTTGCAGACATAGAGGGCAGTTTCCCTCACTGAACGTGCCTCACTGCTCACACTTGGCTGAGCCCTGAGCTTACCGCAATAGGCCTCCCCTCAGAGGCCGCTGCTGGGCTCCCGCCATCTCCCAGAACGCAGAAAAAGAATGGCTATTCCCTATAATTGCTTCCCTCTCTGACACATGTAAAACACGTATTTATCAATTAGCAAGCTGTAAATGGGTGGCCAAACCTCAAGTGTCTGATTGATTGGAGCCGTTTCAAAGATCAGGTTTCATTAGGCCATTGAGTATCGCTGTATCTGCTAGATCGATTATCTCATATTCGTTCTATGCAGACATTTGTTTAGTCAGAAGTCTATGCGCTCTTAGAGGGCATAAAAATAACCAAGATTTGTAATTCTAGAACATCTGGAAAAAGGAACAGCCATATGTCAAAAATCTTTGATGTTGGCACAATGCTATGGCACCTGAAGAAGTCTGACAAAGGTAAAAAAATGTCAGAAACTCCAGCAGCACATTAAAAATAACAGCTGCATACAAGCTCAGGCGCCGTGTACACATGCTCTAGAAAACTGGGTGCTCAAACGGTGCATGTCACCCGCTACGATTCACTCCAATTTGAGAGCATAGGCACTTGGAATGAGCAAGTGCAACATAACAATTTGCCCACAGGGCACTGCACACATTCTTTGTACCTGCTTTTCTTTATTTTAATAGAAGTTATAAGATGAAACAACTCTCAGACCATCTCTCTTTCTTCCAACACATTCCGGTCAGGCTGGGAGGCAGCCCTTGGTTTTAGCGTTTAGATCGTTGAGTCCACCCACTGCAGATGTGGCGTCGGACACTGGTGACGCAGGGATGCCAGCCTGCATTGAGCCACCTGCTGCTGAGGGTGGCAGCACATAGCTCCAGGTCCTGGGGCAGCGTTCAGAGGGTCCAGCAGGTGACAGGGGCGAGCTGTGGCTGCGGTGAAGTGACACCGTTTCCCCAGAGCAGCCCGCCATGTGACCTGGGGTCTGATTTCTGGTTGGGTGCCCTCCGAGCCTGCTTCTCTAATCCAGCGGAACAACCTAATATCCTCGTGCATTTACTCTCTACTTAAACTGGTCAGAGAGCCTCCTGCTATGTGCAACAGATCCCTGACTGATCCAATGTTGTGTGTGGATATGTATATGCTTTAACTTTTATTTGTACAAATTTGTGAAATTTTGTTACATGTATATAACGTGCAGTGATCAAGTCAGGATATGTAGGGTGTCTGTTACCCAAGGACAACACATTTTGTTAACTATAGCCATCCTATTCTGCCACCAAACATTGAATTTGTTCCTTCTATCTTACTGTATGTTTGTGACCAACTTCTTTTCATCCCTCCGCCTCCCGACCTTTCCGGTCTATTTTCCATTCTCTGCCTTCCCATGATCAAATTTGTAGCTTTTACATGTAAGTGAGAACATGCAATAGTTGTCTTTCTGTGCCTGGCTTATTTCACTTAAAATAATGACCTCCAGTTCCACCCATGCTGCTGCAGATGACAGGATTTCATTCTTTTTAATGGCTGAATAATAGTCCACTGTGTATATGCATATATATATACGCCACATTTTCTTTATCGGTCCATTCACTGATGGACAGTTAGGTCGATTCCATGTCTTTACTACTGTGAACAGTGCTGCAACAAACATGTGAGTGCAGTATCCCTTGGATACATTGCTTTCTTTTCCTTTCCCTTGGGTAGATACCCAGTAGTAGGATTGCTGGATTGAATGGTAATTCTATTTTTAGTTTTTTGAGAAATCTCTATTCTGTTTTCCATAGTGGCTGTGTTAGTTTACATTCCCACCAACAGTGTGTAAGAATTCCCTTTCCTCCACTTTCTTGCTGACATCCATTTTTTTTCTGTCTTTTTAATAGCTGGGGTAAGATGATATCTCATTGTGGTTTTGATTTGCATTACTCTAACGATTAGTGATGTTAAGCATTTTTTCATATACCTG
>NW_012139191.1:4977864-4989142 GCF_000956105.1 Propithecus coquereli | reverse complement strand
GGTGCCCTCCGAGCCTGCTTCTCTAATCCAGCGGAACAACCTAATATCCTCGTGCATTTACTCTCTACTTAAACTGGTCAGAGAGCCTCCTGCTATGTGCAACAGATCCCTGACTGATCCAATGTTGTGTGTGGATATGTATATGCTTTAACTTTTATTTGTACAAATTTATGAAATTTTGTTACATGTATATAACGTGCAGTGATCAAGTCAGGGTATGTAGGGTGTCTGTTACCCAAGGACAACACATTTTGTTAACTATAGCCATCCTATTCTGCCACCAAACATTGAATTTGTTCCTTCTATCTTACTGTATGTTTGTGACCAACTTCTTTTCATCCCTCCGCCTCCCGACCTTTCCGGTCTATTTTCCATTCTCTGCCTTCCCATGATCAAATTTGTAGCTTTTACATATAAGTGAGAACATGCAATAGTTGTCTTTCTGTGCCTGGCTTATTTCACTTAAAATAATGACCTCCAGTTCCACCCATGCTGCTGCAGATGACAGGATTTCATTCTTTTTAATGGCTGAATAATAGTCCATCGTGTATATGCATATATATACGCCACATTTTCTTTATCGGTCCATTCACTGATGGACAGTTAGGTCGATTCCATGTCTTTACTACTGTGAACAGTGCTGCAACAAACATGTGAGTGCAGTATCCCTTGGATACATTGCTTTCTTTTCCTTTCCCTTGGGTAGATACCCAGTAGTAGGATTGCTGGATTGAATGGTAATTCTATTTTTAGTTTTTTGAGAAATCTCTATTCTGTTTTCCATAGTGGCTGTGTTAGTTTACATTCCCACCAACAGTGTGTAAGAATTCCCTTTCCTCCACTTTCTTGCTGACATCCATTTTTTTTCTGTCTTTTTAATAGCTGGGGTAAGATGATATCTCATTGTGGTTTTGATTTGCATTACTCTAACGATTAGTGATGTTAAGCATTTTTTCATATACCTGTTGTTATATGAAAATTTGTATGACTTCTTTGGAGAAACATCTACTCATGTCCTTCCCTCCCAAACTGGGAGAGAATACACTTCTGTTGGTTAAGCTGCCCAGTTTGCGGTGATTTGTTGCACCAACCACAGGAAACTGCTATACTATAAGCAGGATACAACATTCTCATGTGATTTTATGATACAACCTAAGTCTCCAGAGAAAATCTGTGCTTTTAGCCCTTGCGTTGACGACAGGAAGAAATTGTTTTATTCTCTAGCGACAGAGATTTCTCCATGGAAGTGTGGAAATCCTTGTCTTTGTCCCCTCTGTGCCCCAGCAAAGGGGATTCAGAAGGCGCCTCAGGCCCATCACGCTGGGCTTCCTCCCTGCCCCACTGCCCCCCCGCAGCCCCCAAGTCCACCAACCTCCCAGGAGCTGCAAACCAGCCCATGTCAAACTCTCCCTGCGAGCCTCGCCCCTGCCTCTAGCTGGCACCTGCTTCCTGCAGCCGTCTCACGAGAGGCGCTTCGCTCTCCCGCACTCCTGGGACACAGAGCACAAAAGTGGGGTCACATGGTGTCTGTTCCTGCCCAACACCCCATTCTCTCATGCCTGGACTCTCAGGGGGCGAGCGCCTGCTTTCTTGTCCCCGTCGCCTCTCCTGGCTGTGCCGCTCACCGTGGAAGACGCCGGCATCGGGTACGTGGTTTCCCTCTGTGCTCCGTCACCGGCACCCCGTGGCCCTCACTCAGGGCTGCGTGTCCTACCTTCTCCTTTCCAAATGGTTACCTCTCACGCCACTGTAACTTCTCACTCTCAGAGCTTATTTCCCGGAACCATGCCCTGACTCTGTTCCCACCCATGGCTTCACTTCTCTGCCACTCACGCCCCCGCTCTCTGTCACTGGGCTGCCCTTTGTCACACCATGAAACGGCTGCTCAGTCCCGTGCATCCTTGCTGGCCTTGTTCACCTGCTTTCCCCGTAGCCTCTCCGCTGCGCACCACACCCGCCCTCAGGCACACTCGTGCCAGTCCTCGGTGCTCCTGCACTCGCTCACGTCCCTGCTACATCCTGCTGCTCCTGCCCGTGAGTCGGTAGCTTCCCTCTCCTGCCCCTGGACACCGAATGCCATTGCTCTGTGGGTGCTGTCCAAGGACTTCTCTGCGATTTGTACAAACTCCCCAGCATAGCTTTCATGGCAATAATGACCCATCCTGCTAACTCCCCCAACTGGGTTTATAGCCTGGACCAGACGTTAAATAAGCCACCCTTGCCCACAGACAGCTCTGCTGGTTGTTCACAGGTCTCTCCAACTCAAATGTGCACAAAATGGAAATAAGTTCCCTGCTCCCAAAACGTGTCTTAAGTCTTAGGATTTATCTCAGGGAATAGGGTAACATCTGCCAAGTTTCCTGAGCCAGAAACTTGGGCGTTTCTCTCTCTCTGTTCCCATTTCCCACATCCAAACGTTCAACTCACAGTGTGGTCTCTAGAATTTCTCTTGCACGCACCCGGTTCTCTCCATTCCCACGGCAACCACTCTCTTCTGCCGGGTTGGACCCGGATTCTTGCAACAGCTCCCAGCTGCGGCTCCAGACAGGAACTGTCCTGGTGCATTCCCTGCTCTGCAGCCAGCGCAGCCTGTTGAACGTGCACATGAGACCGTGTCTCTCCTAAAACCCTGCAAAGGCTTCCCACAGCCTCGTCCAGTCCCCGTGGGGTGCCCTGAGGCCTTCCTCTCCAGCCCGGCTCTCCCTCCACCCCCAGTCTTTGTTGACCAAGCCAACTCTTTTTTTTTTTTTTTTTTTAAACCAAGTCTGACTCTGCTGCCCGGGCTAGAGTGCTGTGGTGTCAGCCTAGCTCACAGCAACCTCAAACCCCTGGGCTCAAGTGATCCTCCTGCCTCAGCCTCCTCAGTAGCTGGGACTACAGATATGCCCCACCGTGCCTGGGTAATTTTTTTTTATTTTTGGTAGAGATGGAGTCTCACTCTTGCTCAGGCTGATCTCGAATTCCTGACCTCAAACGATCCTCCTGCCTTGGTCTCCCAGAGTGCTAGGATTACAGGCATGAGCCACTGCACCCGGCCAGACCAAACCAACTCTTACCTCCCATCTGCCTGGACAGACTTCACTGTCTTAGGAAATGATCCCTAATCCCACACACAACGTGCTCCCTACTTACCTTCCTGTAACGCTTGAACACAGCCCTCTAATCTGTCAGCCCCTGGAGGGCACAGCCCGTTTTGTTCACTGCTGTTTTGTTCCAGGTAATTCGAACATCACAGGTGTCAGTAAGTATGTGTTCAATGAGTGCATAAGTGAGGGTTTGTAAGAGTTAAATGAGATACTGCGTGCGGCTCATACCTGGCTCATTCGAAACTAGGCAGATAGGACTATTCCTGTCACCAGCGGTGCTGAGCGCGCTGCCTGAGGTCACTGCGTGCACGCTGTCCATCCGGGGTGTACACGGAGGGCACTGGCAGGACAGTTCCAAAGCTCCTGCTCTAGAAAAAGACAGGACCGTCAACAGCTCACTTGCCTTGAAGAAATGGTTCAAGTTGTAGCTGAATGAGGTTTCCTGTCCCTCGTGGGAAGTGTCACGTTGCTTTATATCAAAGTGTGCACCAGCCCCTGTGCAGGGAGACACGGGGTGCCTCACAGGCACGTGCGCCGGGAGGGGCCCCACTACAGAGAAGACGCATCCCGGGCTGGGGAAGGGCCGACCTTTTCACCTTCAGATGGCGCCGTGGGCTGGGGGCGACACAGCTCGAGAGAAGGAGGCCGAAGGTTGAAATTCACTTTGAGGGAATTTAAAGACGCATCTAAGCACATTTTCAGGACATTGTTTAAAGATGCCCCACGATCTTGGTGGCTCGAGTTGTAGACATAACTCTCTCTCTGGTCTGGGACAGATTTCTTACACCATCCTCATTTGTGCAGGGGGGCAGTTGAAGCTCGTCTCAGAAGGCTGATCCAGAGGTCACCAGACGGCTCAGGCTGTTACTTGACAGCCACTGTGCGTGCCCCGGCTTTAGAGACAGCTCCGCCCACCACTGTCACCCCGTCTTCGCTGTTCCAGGACCCTGCACTTTCCCTTCTGAACGCAAAATTTTCATCTTGCTTCATTCTTTTACTCCGGTGTAACAAAAATTTTAAGTTATTTTGAAAATTAGATGCATACTTTAAAAATTAAATTAAGATCCATAGATGAAATACATAATTGTTCTAACAAATTCAAGCAAATCCATGCTGAAGTGTAATGTGAAAGTTCCCCTGCTGAATCTTAAGCCACTTTTCCTCCGATCTCCAGCTTCCCTGGGGGCCTTCACTTCCCCAGTGCCGTGGTCACTTCTGTCTGTCTGTCTGTCTCTCCCTTCGTCCTTGTATCTCCCTTCTCCTCCTACCTACTTATCCACCTACCTACCTGTCGTGACGAATCCTTTCACTAATTTAACTATACATCGTAAACATCTGTCTACATCATTTCATACGTATCATTTTGAAACAACTACACTTTGGTTCCCGGCATGAAGGCGGGTCGTTTCCATCGTTACCGTTGTCACCAGCTGTTGCAAATAAAGCAGGGACCAGCCTCACACGTCCTGCCTCCGTGCACTTGCGCTGCTCTTTCCGGGATGGACGAGGCGTTGCTCTGACGGCGTGTGCACACTCGATGCTGCGCAACTGACCGACTTTGCCCCCTCGAGTGCTGGCGTCCATCTACGCTTCCACCAAGAGGATTCGAAAAAGAAAAACCAATGCAACTGTTCTCAATCTTTAAACTTCATGCCAACCTCATAAGCGAAAATACCATCTTTATTACTGTTTTAATCATGTATGCCTTTGCTTTCTGAGTAAAGATGTGCAAATACTTTTCTCCAGCTTGCCCTTCATCAGCTTGGGTGAGCTGGGACTCTGCTTTCCAAAATCTGTCCTTGCGTGACACAGTTAGAATGAGCCGAAGAGGACTTGGCCTGGGATTTGGGAGGAGAAGGGCGTCAGTCACTGCTCTCCCTGAAGCGTTTCCCCTGGACGTGAGGGCGGACGGAGGTGCAGTGTGGCAGGCTCCATGCGCCCCTCACTGTCCGCCATCCTCTGACCTGGTGTGGGGACATTGCCCTGCTGCGAGCCATCCCTTGGCAGCCCGATGGGGTCCTGGAGGTGCGTGGCTGCTCAGACGGCGTGGCGGGGGCTGCTCAGACCCCCGCCTCCCTCCTGTCCCCAGTGTCTCCCCGGCTGTGAAGAGTTAAATCCCACGGCACACGGTCCTGCTCCCGCAGCACACGCGAGGGGCTCCGCGGCCCTGTGGACTCGTCTTTCAACTTGGGGCACGTGGTCTTTGCCAGTGATTGTGCATCTTTAAATTCTCAGTTTTTTCACTTTCCTTTATGACTTCTGGCGTGTATCTTGCTTTAAAAGACTTCCTATGCTCTGAGGCTGTTTAAAAAAGGTACTTTCATATTTTTTTCTAGTACTTTCATTTTCTAGTACTTTCAAACAGGTAGATCTGTTGCCTGTAATCAGGAGCCCAGGTGTGAGCACTCTGCCCACCGCATCTTGGTATCGGAGTCGCCGAGGAGAGCATGGCACTTCACTAACACGGAAAAGGGACGGAGAGAGGTCAGCTTCAGGGGTGGGTCCTCCCCAGCAGGTGACACAGGACACTTGGCCTGAATGCATCCTTCTGTGCAGCAGTGGGAGGACCCGTCACCTCTACCACACACACGTACACAGGGGACAGGTAGAGCACGGGTCTGGCCAGGGGCCGTATGACACACGTGTTCAAGCAGAACAAAGGAGCACACATACAGCCCGACACAGGGAAAGACGTTCCACCCTGGGCGGCTAGCCCGGCACAGGCCGCGAGACTCTCCATCTCTTGGCAGGAAGTGTCCCAGGGCCGAGCCGATTTTCATGCTGCTGTGGAGCTGAAACACCACGTGCTCGAGACCGCCCTTCCCAACATCCCCAAATTATGAAAATATGCAGATCTTTAGTCCAGGTCGAATATTGTCCATGATATGAGGTAGAGACCCTACAGGGCCAGCCAGGTACCCCAACACCACCCCAGGAATCGCCGGCCCGTTCTTTCGCCGGTGATGCGAGTCGCAGCTTCTGTTCAGGCCCCAGCTCTGCCTCTGACTATGTGACCTTCAAGTCACCTAGCCACTGCCTGCCTGGTGCTCTCATTCGAGGGCTGAGGACTGTTCTCAGACCCGACTCACGGAACAGCGGGAGCTAAATGGGCTGATGCACAGAGAGCGCCAGTTACACACTAAGCATTAGCAAAGGGTACTTCTTATTACTGCGGCTGATAACTCTCCCCAGGGAGAAACGTGCTTCTTACTGGTTTTTCAGAACTGCCTTTGTGTCTGGCCGTTCCCTTCATACGGCTTGTATTTTGTTGTTCAACTTGTTTTTCAGGTATTTTGCACTTTTGGTTGCTGTTGGTACGGCTTCTTCATTGAGTCACATTTTGCAATCAGTAATTCCTTGGATATGTACTTTTGGTTTTTATATCTATTTTGTGTCATGCTTCCTTCATGAACTCTGATATTGGCTTCTCTTAGTTATTAAGGCAGTTGATTTGGATTTTCTAGGTAGCTATTATATCAAAACAACAATACACTTTTATTTCTTTTGTTTCAATATTTACACCTTTTCCACGCCCCTGCCTTACGGCATTGATTAAGATCTCTAGAACAGCGCTGTCCAATAAACACATCTGCCCTCATGAAGTGTTCTGTACCTGCACTGTCCAGGGTGAGAGACACTGGACACGTGGCTTCTGAGCACTTGAAGTGTGGCTGGTGCCACTGGGGAATTGGATTTTAAATTTTATTTAATTCTAATTAAAGTTAAAGTTTACATAGCTGACTCTCCCTCCTGGTGTCTTACTATTTTTTTCTGCATGATTTTTGCCACAAAGATGGTATAAATTTGGATCCCACAACCACATGAAACACGGCTGTGAGTTTTTACTTCTCTGAGGACCCACCCAGCGTCCTCCAGATTGGAACCTGGTCTATGAGTCCAGCTGCCCCTCCATTACTTTCTTCCACTGTCTGTGTGCAGCTGAACGCCTTCCTCGTTCTCTTGGACACGTTCTCAGGCTCTCTCCAGCCGTGTGTTGCTCTCGCTCTCCTGTTAGCCAGCGTGAGCGTCCTTCCTCGACTCTCCACCTACCCAGTTCTGTCTTTTCCTCCTGTGACTCTCTTCCCTGCTGTGCCATGTGGTGACATCTTGCCCCTGGGTCTTTCGAAGAACTGGCCTGCACTTAGAAGACAGCAAGGGAAGGAGAAGAGCAGGCACTTGGGAATTGGGCATATTCAGGTCTGTAACCTGATTCGCCACCGTCGAGTTGTGACAACTCAAGAAGGTTCCGTTCCCTCCTTGAAGCTATACGTGCATATACAAAAGTGTTGGTATTGATATTTCACAGTGCTTTCGAAAGGCTTAAATGAGATAACATGCCAGGCACAGAGCACCCTGTGTGTGTTTCCATCCCTCAGAAAACCTCTTATTTCTCAGTCGATCTTATCATTTAGAGACCTCTCCGATCTCCCCTAGCTGGAGGTGGGCATGCAGGTGACTTGGCCCAAGCCTCACATGCTCGACAAATGCTAGCTGTTCTGTTGTGGGTATTGTTATCTCTAGAGTGTGGGCTCCCTAGTTGTGAAGGCTGTGCTTTTCTGTGGTTAAATAAGAGAAAAATCAGACCTTATTTGAAAACTATAAAAGTTAAGCAATAGTTATGACCCTATAAATGTTTTCAAAATTTGATTATTTACATTTACATTTCTAACTTTAACTCTGCCCAAATCGCTTGAATTTTATTTTCCTTTACAGTTCACAGGGCTGAGCCCAAGCTTACCGCAGAACCACCGCGGTGGGGGCAGAGCTGGGTCACCATCAAAGAACGAGTACGTGGATGGCTCGAGTTACGTAATCACAGCGGTCAGGCGCCATTTGGACAGAAATATCCGTGTGTGGGCTCAAAGACACTCCCCAGCACGCCACTGTTCTCCTTCTTCTGAACCCCGATTCCCAAGGGCCAGGAGAGGGAATTCTAAGTAAGTCACTGTTCACTGTAAACACATACTATCTAAATTTCATTTTAGGATACCGAGAACTTGAGGTGATTACAGGTTTTTGCTTTGGATGTGATCTCCCGGAATCCAGGGCGGCGGCCTCCAACTCACCTTTGAGGTTGAGGTGGACGGAATAATGGCTCCCAACAACGTCCTCATCCTAATCCCCAGAGGTCACGAATATGTTACCTCGCATGGCAAAGGGAAGTTCGGGCTGCAGATAGAATTAAGGTTGCTAACGTTTAGAACAGGGACAGTATCCCGGATTCCTCAGTGGGCCCAGTGCAGTCACAAGAGTCCCTAAAAGTGGGAGAGAGAGTCGGGCAGGAGAAGGTGTGGTGTGGCTGAAAGGCCGGAGTAGGGTGGTCGCTGCCCGTGAGGGTGGAGGGAGGAGCCACCTGCCAAGGGCTGCAGGCTCTTCTAGAAGCTGGAAAAGGCAGGAACAGATTCTCCAGGAGAGCCTCCAGAAGGAATTCAGCCCTCTGACACTTTGATTCTAGTTCAGGCACACTCATCTCAAACCTTTTGTCTCTAAGAACTGCAAGATAATAAACCTGTGTTGTTCTAAGCCACAAAATTTGCTGTAATTTGTGACAGCAGGAATATAAAAAAAATTAAGGCAGACGTTGATACCAGGAATGAGGTGTGGATGTGGAAAAAAATACAGTTTTTAAAACTATAAATGGCTTTGGAATTGGGCAGTGGGCGGAGGCCACAAGAACTCTGAGGAGCGTGAGCGACTGTTCATATAAACGCGGACGCTCAAGACTCTGCCGGCTCAGGAGAGAGCGGGGAGCGTGACGGAAAAAGGCAAACTGCCCTGGAGAACGCGGGAGCCGCCACGAGCAGACCCTTGGTAGAAATACGACGTCAAAGGTGCTGCCGATACGGGCTTAGAAGGAAACAGGAACATGTTATTAAGGCTGGGGGAAGGAGATGCCTGCTACATAGTGGCCCAGATCTTGGTGGACTCGTGTCCCGCAGCTGCGGAAAGCAGATTTGGAAGGAGTGGATTGAACATTTAACTGAGGGAGTTTGCAAGCGAAGTTTTGCACGTACAGCCTGGGTTCCTCTTGCTGCTCATAGTAAAATGCAAGAGGATTGAGATAGTTTGAGGAAATAAATGTTAAACAAAAGGAACCAGGACTTGATGATTTTGAAAATTCTCAACCTATCCAGATTACAAAAAGACGCTAAAATTAAGAGATTCACTGTCGGGAGAGCGTGCCCTCGGGGGAGAAGAAAATAAAAGGTAAGGGTGTGGCTATACAACCTTTGCCTTATATGGATGAAAAGATCAGAAGTTCGGAGTATTCAGTCACACAAGTCTCCTTGACGAGATTAAGGGTGCAGCTCACAGGTCCCCTAGATCAAACCGGGGGAGTGCCTCCCTTCTTGTGGAATGGCCGGGCTTGTAGGGTGTGAGCTCAGGGACTGTGAGCAGCCCTGGATCCAGCCCTGGCAGAAGCGGGGGTTGGGCGGTAATAAAACAAGTCAGAACCGGCGCGGAGAGGAAGCAGGGGCCAGAGCGTCAGAGACACAGTCAGGCGCCGAGTCCCCAGCTCCCAGTCTCTCTGCCTGTTCTCGCTCCATCTTCCTGCACCAGCCGATACATTCCCTGCTTTCCTGCCACGGTCTAAGTGGTGCGTCTGTCGCAGGTACCCATTCTGATATCTCTTCCTCGTTTCCAAGCACCCCTTCATTTCCGTTACTAGTGGAGAAAGTTCTGGCTCGTGAGCGCGGCAGAGACCTCTGACCTCCGCCTGCTCTCTCGTCTGTCCACGTTATCTCCTGACGCTTTATCTTCCAGGAAGAAAAACAAGCATGTTGCGGTTTTCTGAACACGTGTCCTCTCCTATCTGAACGTCTGGAAATGCTTCCTGCCCTGCCGACGCGGCCTTCCTGCCCAGCACTCCCCACCACCTCCCTGCGGAGCTCCGGGTCCTGTCCTCTGGCAGAAAATAGTTTTTTTCTCAAATCCCAGCCCAATTGTCTTCTTCAGGAAGCTTCCTTTCACAACCCCTCCCCCTAGCCCCTCACGTGAAGTTTACGCGCTGTGCAATCTCTGTGGCAGGCATTTCCTGCATTTGTGCGGTTCTTACACTGTAGGAACGTACAACACGTGTTCACTCAGCTACTGGCTCCCTTGTGAGAATATAAACTCCTTGAAATGGGGCCTGTGCCTGAGCACATTGGCTCATAGTAGGTGCTCAACAAACATCTGCTAACTTGTGAATTTAATTGAGAAAGATGGCCAAGTGGCTTTGGCACAATTCCTATGAATGTGTGTTCCAGTGGTCACGACTTCTTTCCCTAAGTGCTCTCAAAGCCAGTGTGTAATGAGGCATCCCATAGTTTCTCTGGGGCTTGGAGTCAGCCTCAGCTGTCTGCAGCTTCCAGAGTCTGTCCCTGTGAAAACCAGGACAGCTGCCAAGGTCAGTCTCCTGTGCCAAGGTCAGTCTCCTGACACGTCCGTTCACCGGGGCCACTCAGTTACCAAATGCAGCTGTTATGGGCTCAGTTGTGTTCCCCAAATTCATATGTTGAAGCCCAAACCCCCAGTACCTCAGAAAGGGACTGTATTTGGAGATAAGGTCTTCGCAGAGCCAATTAAGTTAAATTAGGGTTGTTAGGGTGGGTGCTCACCCAATCTGACTGGTGTTTGATTAGAAGAGAATATGAGGACACAGACACACACCGAGGGATGACCAAGTAGGACACAGGGAGAAGACGCCATCTACAAGCCAAGCAGAGAGAAACCAACTCTTCAGACACTTGGACCTCAGACTTCCTGCCTCCAAACAAATGCCTGCTGTATAAGCCTCCCAGCCTCTAGGAAATGCACGCAGGGGCCTCATGACGTCAGCCCCACGTTCAAGGTCCTGGGAAGAGGCTCCACCAGCCTAGAGATGCTGACTAGTTTCAGATGCCCAGGTTCTCTCACTACACCTCCACCTGCACTACACCTCCCTGCCTTTCAGCCCCTCTCGGACGTGCTTTTCCTGCCATTTCTGCCATTTCTGTCAATCGCCATGGCTAACTTTGGGCACCTATTATGTGTAGACACTGTGCTGAGCACATACGATTTTATTGCATAAAATCCTCACAGACACCAGGACATAGACACTGCCCCAGTGTAAAGACGAGGGAAATGAGATTCGGGGACAGTAAACAGCTGTCTCAGACCGCAGTAAGCAGCAGAGAGGAGATCAAGCCAGAGGCGTGCATTTGTGACCT
>NW_012139191.1:4965532-4966043 GCF_000956105.1 Propithecus coquereli | reverse complement strand
TGGTATAAATTTCAAGTAGTTTATGAAAGAATTTTCAAAGTTACTGTCAAATTTCCCTCCTGAAAGTTTGCACCAATTCACACGCTCACTGACAGTGTCTCCGAATGCCTATTTGCTCACTCTTGCCCCATTGAGTGTCATTTATTCTTTCTAACTAATGGAAGAATAACGACGTTCCATTATTTGATTTCCTTATTTCACGTGTTCATTGACATTTGTATTTATTTCTTTTTATAAATTCTTATTCATATTAGTTGATCATTTTAAAATTGGGCTGTTATATTTTGCTTACTAATTTGAATAAGCTCTGTAAATAAAGGAAATTAGCCCCTTTTAAATCATGCATCGTTTGACATCTTTAAGTGACCTTTTCCACATAGAACTTAGCAATTTTGTGTGTCCGTCTTCACGTCATGGCTCTGAACTTTGGGTTCTGCCTAGATTACCAACTCATTTACCCATCCTTTCTTTGAGAACTTTTATGATTTATTTTTTTCTATTTAAATGTTTT
>NW_012139191.1:4961836-4965482 GCF_000956105.1 Propithecus coquereli | reverse complement strand
GTGTGCACGTGTGTGTATGTAGAGAGAGAAAACGTGGACACGTGAGGAAAGAGCGCCTCCCCTGGTATTCTCAGCATCTCTGCTGGCCGAGCTGGGGGATGGGCTGCTTCCTTGTCAGCGAACCTTCCTTCCTGGATGTGTATCCTTGGAATCCGCTGGAATGAGTATGTGCAGAGGGTTTTAGTAACAATATTTTCATTAGCCAAGAAGACTAAATTGATAGCCAACCAAAGAGCTATCTCAGTGCTTGTAGAAAAACATTTTATTTAAAAAATTTCCTTTCTTCGGGGGGATAAAAAGATACCCAATAATCTTATCTCCACTTATTTCCAAAAGCCATCATCTTTTATGTTGACGTCAGAATTACGAATTTGGCTGCGTGTTTTCCTGCTCCTATGAAATACATGAATCTAGTAATGAGTGTGTTTCTTCTACACTTGCAGACCTTTCAGAAGCATTGGCATGGTTACGTTATGGTGCAGTCCAGGATGTTGGTAAGACTTGGTGGGTGGTATGTAATATTCATTGCATGAATTACATTATCCATTATTCACCGTAGCACCCAGATGCACAGAGCTAATGTGTTCCTGATGGTTTTAGACTTGCATTGAAAGGCCTTGCTGTAAAAATGGTGATTTTGTACAAAGGAGTAAGTCCTAATCCTGCAAATGAAGGTGAGTTTGTAGCCACTGTCTAGTGGCCATAATGAGTATTTAAAGCAACATTATTGTCAGGAGGCTACCGGCCTCAAGAAAACGATCTCCTCCCACCCTCGCAGGAGGCTGGTTTGATTCATGGTGCCAGCGTCCTACTCTGGGGTTGGGGACATTGAAGAATCCAATGCTGGCAGTGCTCCAGTCTCGGGGGCAGGGGGGCTTGCACCTGTGAGCCGCATTCCCTCCAGCTCTTCAAAGTGCTGCCTTGACAGGGTACCTGCCTTGTCCTTCCTCCTAGTGTGCGGGAAGCAACATGGCTGTCTGCACAAAGACATGGAGTGATAGCAGGGACTCGCGACAGCCCCAGTGCGTTCCTGGGGAAGAAACAAAACCAAACAAGGCTGGATTCCGGGTCTTTGCCGGTTTGCAGCAGAAAAGCCAGGCACATGGAAGGGGATTTTTGAGTCTTCCATTCTCTGGCTTCAGGTAGGCCCATTTGTAAATTGTCACCCATATGTTTACTTGGCTTATTTTCAGACAGTTGCAAGATTACATTTCTGATGGTTCCAGAGAGTTCATGCTAGATGTAGGTTACATATCCAAAGCAAAATGCTGGCTGGCTGATTGCACCTACCGGCTCTGGCTGGAAGGAACTTGGGCATCTCAATGAAATGAAGATAATTCAGCTAGTTATCTAGTGACAGGTCTAATCGATGACAAGTATATTGCTATGTAAAAAGGCATGCACTTGAGTTTTTTAAGATCATGTTTTTTTGTTATCATGTAGAGGTTCTGGAAGTTACACGTGAAAGCAAAACAATTGAACATCAGCAGAGAAGAAGACAGCAAGACACACAGCTGATACGCTCAGGCAACTTAAAGAGAAGATCCAACACCTTCCCATGGCCTACTCACATTTTTCGGACGTGGAAGAGGTCATAAGTGCTGTCCACCAGTGCGCATAGAGCTACTTGTGGTCTGTTACAGTGGGGGGCCGTTGAGGGGCCCAGATGCTACATGAGCACCGGCATTGCTTGCTGCAGGAGGGGCCAGAAGTACCTGCAGCCCTCCTGGAGGGCCCAGGCTGGGGGCGGAAAGCGGCAGTGGAGGTGATGACTGAGAGCTCTTGAGCAAAACCAGATTTTCTCTAGCTGAGCTGCTGCCCAGGGCTCGCTAACAACTCACAGAGGCTCTGGCTATGCCGCCTGTGGTTCATGAGGGACACAGCTGTGCTCTGTGCTCCAGCCTCCTGGTCTACCTGCTGCTCCTCAGACCTGCTGTCCCCCTGCTTTCTTCCCACCTCCCGTAGGTTGTCCTGCCTCTCTCCTAAGACACCTTCCCCCGCGTCAGGCACTCGGGCAGCTTCTGCTGTCCTAGCCCTCTGCTCACACAGACGTCCTGGGCCCCTGTGGCCCTTCCCTCAGTTCATTGTGGGTTAGGGAAGCTCATCCGTCCCCCTGTACCTGGGCTGGTCCCTCTCATAGCTCTGCTTATGCCATCTGTTATGGACTTTGTCTGCCCCAGGACGGAGGCGTCTGTAGGCATTTCTACACTCTTAGCTTCCATCGCGTTAAGTCACACAGAGAAGGAGATTCATGTCTGTGTCAAGGATGGATGGATGGAGTTGCCTTGCCATCCTCAGTTGCTACAAAGTCCAGTCTGATGTGGAGAGCGGATGCTACAGCAGAACTCCTGGACGGTAGGATGACAGCCCAAAGGCTATGTTCAGGCACATATATAAATGTATACATATGTATATAATAAGATAATATATTGAGTATTACAATGCATAGACTCTTTCTCTCAGGTGCTTGTTAAGGAGTGATACTTATCAAATAGAAGTTTCCTTACCATTTGTTCTGACACCTGAGTGTAGGTGTGGGCAAAGGACGGAGAGATGTCCGAAGAGCTCTCTGCTGTGCCCGTCCTGAGGATGCCCCACAGGGAGAGGTTGTGCTCCAGGAACTCCACGCTGAGGCTGTCAGATCTGTGTGTGTGGAAAGATGGTGTAGGGCACACATCCATGGTTACTAGTGACAAATTGTGTCCTAAAAACCACTCCTGCATGAAAGGAAAAGGGTCTCTCTATCCTAGGAGCAAAATGTGGGCCCAAAGCATAAAGAACCTGCAGATCAGAAATGGTGGCTCTTCTCTTTCCAGGAAGAAAACACTCAACCCTGGGTCTTGGGTCTGAACTTTAATGAATTTTGGATTTTTGAGTAACCCAAAGATCTGCCTCCACTCAGCTGGAGGCCCCAGGGTGGCAGCTTGAATTCTATGTTAGTCTTTGAAGAATTTGATCCTCTGTCCTGGGGGCATTGGGGATCCACAGTGTATCTGATCAGGACCCTGGACTAGTGTTTGAAACAGAAGTTGAACACCCCACCTGCAGTGGCAGGAGGTGCAGAGCTGGGGCAGGGGTGGCAGAAGTAGGGGTTCAGGGAGGCCGAACCCTACCATGTGCTATTTATGTCTGCTTGACAGCATTCCCACTGTTGGAGACACACACTCCCTTACGTTGGTTGTCGGATTCTAGCGTGCTGTACCCGGTGGGCTGTCAGTCACTGTGCGTTGTACCCTCTGGCCATGATGGGGCATGTTATCCAACTGAGTCAATCCCTCAATTGCCACCTCCATGGATATAGTGATCCCTGCCAGGGTTGGGCTCTTTACTGAAGCCTAGACAGTTGGAATTCTTCCCTGTAATTTTGGTAGAGGAGGGTTGAAAATCTTTCTCTTCCTTTTGGTCCTTGAGCCGAAGCGTGTTGGTTTGGGATTGCAGCAGCAACTTCTTGCCATTTGGGAAAGTTTGATTGCAAACAGAGCCCAGTGGAGACAAGCAGATCTGAAAACCTCCTAGAAGGAAGGAGTGTTCTGGTGGGGCAGGGTAGACCCCGGTTCTATCTTCCAGATGCACAGACTCAGGCACAAGAGTGTCTCCTTCAGTCTACCCTTCTCGAAGTTTCCATTGGTAAAGGTTTCTTGTAATT
>NW_012139191.1:4958326-4961786 GCF_000956105.1 Propithecus coquereli | reverse complement strand
ATATATGTATAGTATACATACACACACACACTATAGTATATATATAGTAGCTATTCTATGTTTTCCATAAGCCTTGGCTCCTTCTGCACTTCTGTCTTTTGGAAATAACTTTGCAAGCATGTGTTACATTTTTGGAATCTTCCCGAAGCACTACTCTGGCTGTAGATGTTTCCTGCATCTTCCAGATGTGGCTCTTACACATGTGTTTACCTGAGATGCTGCTGGGCAGTGGTCACACTGGCCCATGCCTCTTCCCGCAAGTGGGGGATATTCTGTGTTTGCATCATCCTAACCTCTCAACAACAGGAAAACCAAACTCTGCAAAATATTCTAAAGAGGTTTATTCTGAGCCAATATGAGTGACTGAGGCCTAGAGATACACAAACCCAAAGAGCCTTGAATGAGTGGTCCCGAGGCAGCAGAAGGTAACTTTGTTTTATACCTTTCAGGGAAGCAGAAGTTAAGGCCAAAGTCATAAATCAATACATGGAGATTATACATTGGTTTGGCCCAAAAAGGAAGGCTAAGATGAAGCAGGGACTTACAAATCATACATGGATTTAGAGATTCTTTAATTTGTAATTTGTTAAAGAAACACAACTTTGTCTAAAAGCTTGGAGTTAGGAGAAAGGAATGTTTAAGTTAAGGTAAGGAGGTCTGTTAGTCATCATGTGATGTTATCTTACAACCTGGAGAGGCAGAGACCTGAGGGATGCTTCCCCAAGACAAGCAACGCCAAAGATCGCCAGCAAGTCACCATGGCACCTCGGGCTTGGACTTCTGGCATCCGGAACCGTGAGACAACACATTTGTGTAGTTTGAAGCCACCCAGTTTGTAGTACTTTGTTACAGAAGCCCTGATTCTGCTGCTTAATCACGACCACAATCACAAAAATTTACTCAACATCTGTCTTTCCTGTTAGATTCTAAGGACCTTAACGGAAAGATGACGTCTGTGTGTGTCGCTGTAGTAGTTGTGGGACCCAGCACAAAGCATGGTGTCTGTTTAATGGTTGTTTATCAATATGTGAAAGAAAGAAGAAAGAAAGACAAATAAGTAGGAGGAAAATCTTTACTAATTATTTGCTAGCTTTTTTGTTTCTTGGAATTGGGAGAAAGGCTATGCTCTTTGAATTTAGAGGTTTCCGTTCAGTCCCATTCAGAGATCTGCACTGTTCCATGAGAGCAAAGTTTGAGAACCACTGCTCCGAATAAAGAGCATCATTTACTTCCTCCTCCCAGTCCTGTCAGCCCTGCAGCTTTATTCACACTGTTTCTTCTGCCAAGGTTTTTCATGATGCCTGTTTCCCCTGACTTCTACCCGTTTTCCAGGACTCAGCCCAGATGCGCCCTCCTGCCCATGAAGTTCTCCTTGCTGCCCCATTCAGTGGTTCTTGGATATATTTCATAACACGCCCTGGCTAGGTGGCGCAGCTCCACCAGCAGAAGCTGGGAAGCATAGACTATCAAAGCATTTAGGAGGAAAGAGACAGAGTTTCAGCAAATACTTTAGCCAGTCTCTGCCTCAGCTTCTTCTGGATGACTCTGGCATGCCAGCATGGTGCAGTTCCTCCCCACAGTTGAGAATTGCTGCCCCCAAATGGTCTTAATCTTTCCCTTCTTAAATTCCCGGATCAAGTTTTTTTAGACCTTGTCGCATAAGAATGATCACTGTTGACCTTTAGTTCTAGTTATTTATGTATATCACTTAATTCTACTACTGAAAAACACAGCATGTAAATCAAAATGCTTTGCTTATAACAGGATGTTTTATTAATCACATAATAATCTTGTTTTCTATGGCCAAAGAAGTGTGTGGCCCCTCCTAGTGTTCTCTTTCCTGACCGTGTAATATCTCAGACATCCCTTCGTGGTCTGACCCAATCACATATCGAGTCTTACCTTTCATTAGCAAGCTGGGCCTGAACGAAATGCAGGAGACCGATGGGTATGAAGATGAAGGAGACAAAGTGTCACATGCGAGGACCTGGGCCCCTGCAAGGCCATCAGTGTTGGCTGCTGTGGGAACAGGACACGCTCCCAGGAAGGAGTTGGAGCCTTTGCTTTTTCATCTGCTCCATGGCCTTGATGTCCTTCTGTGAGGGTTAGTTTGCTTCTTGCTAAGAATTTCTAAGTGCAATAAAAATGTCCTTTCATTCTGTTTTAGCGAGGTTACTCTCTGCCCGGATTGCCATGTTTGTAATTACATGTGTGCACGTGTGTGTATGTAGAGAGAGAAAACGTGGACACGTGAGGAAAGAGCGCCTCCCCTGGTATTCTCAGCATCTCTGCTGGCCGAGCTGGGGGATGGGCTGCTTCCTTGTCAGCGAACCTTCCTTCCTGGATGTGTATCCTTGGAATCCGCTGGAATGAGTATGTGCAGAGGGTTTTAGTAACAATATTTTCATTAGCCAAGACTAAATTGATAGCCAACCAAAGAGCTATCTCAGTGCTTGTAGAAAAACATTTTATTTAAAAAATTTCCTTTCTTTGGGGGGATAAAAAGATACCCAATAATCTTATCTCCACTTATTTCCAAAAGCCATCATCTTTTATGTGGATGTTAGAATTACGAATTTGGCTGCGTGTTTTCCTGCTCCTATGAAATACATGAATCTAGTAATGAGTGTGTTTCTTCTACACTTGCAGACCTTTCAGAAGCATTGGCACGGTTACGTTATGGTGCAGTCCAGGATGTTGGTAAGACTTGGTGGGTGGCATGTAATATTCATTGCATGAATTACATTATCCATTATTCACCATAGCACCCAGATGCACAGAGCTAATGTGTTCCTGATGGTTTTAGACTTGCATTGAAAGGCCTTGCTGTAAAAATGGTGATTTTATACAAAGGAGTAAGTCCTAATCCTGCAAATGAAAGTGAGTTTGTAGCCACTGTCTAGTGGCCATAATGAGTATTTAAAGCAACATTATTGTCAGGAGGCTACCGGCCACAAGAAAACGATCTCCTCCCACCCTCGCAGGAGGCTGGTTTGATTCATGGTGCCAGCGTCCTACTCTGGGGTTGGGGACATCGAAGAATCCAATGCTGGCAGTGCTCCAGTCCCGGGGGCAGGGGGGTTTGCACCTATGAGCCGCATTCCCTCCAGCTCTTCAAAGTGCTGCCTTGACAGGGTACCTGCCTTGTCCTTCCTCCTAGTGTGCGGGAAGCAACATGGCTGTCTGCACAAAGACATGGAGTGATAGCAGGGACTCGCGACAGCCCCAGTGCGTTCCTGGGGAAGAAACAAAACCAAACGAGGCTGGATTCCGGGTCTTTGCCGATTTGCAGCAGAAAAGCCAGGCACATGGAAGGGGATTTTTGAGTCTTCCATTCTCTGGCTTCAGGTAGGCCCATTTGTAAGTTGTCACCCATATGTTTACTTGGCTTATTTTCAGACAGTTGCAAGATTACATTTCTGATGGTTCCAGAGAGTTCATGCTAGATGTAGGTTACATA
>NW_012139191.1:4944579-4947866 GCF_000956105.1 Propithecus coquereli | reverse complement strand
CCTCTTGCATTGCAAACTTTCTGGTGCTCTCAGAGGTAAATCCAAGAGGAGCCTGGGTCCGGGGCAGCCAGTGTTGAGGACCTAGGCTGCGTCTGCCAGAAAGGTCACATAGTTAACGGAATTTCATGCCAGGGTAATCAGAAACAGACCTTTGACAATATACATAGCTTAATTCCATGATTACATGAAACTTCAGAATCAGGAGGAGTACAGATGGATGCACCTTAGCGGTTGCTCTTGGTTTTGGGGCAGTATCCCTTCTCCCCACAATCCGGATTGCAGCATCTCCAGGAAATAATCACGAGAATCAATGAAGCACAGATCAGAGCCTCTTCTCACTGACTTGTGATACTAATCTGTCTAAAGGAACAAAGGCCGTGGCTTTTGCTTTTTAAAAAAATTTTACTAGCAGAAGAGACTTATTTAAGGGAGCATCAAGGAAAAAAATAGCTTGTGAGATAGACTTTGTCTCCCAAGGTGACAGTTGAAGTGGAAATTCTATGAGCTTAACAGAGCAGGGAGTTTGTCAGGGGAAGATTCCAACAGGTGCCTTCACTGTCATCAGATTCACACCCACTGGCCTGGAGGTTGCGGTCCTCTGTAGGGAAGGAAATGGCGAGTGCTCGGGTCACCTCCCTTCTCTTCTTACCGTGGACAAGTCTCCAAATGTTCCCATCTTGCTCAGTTTAAAGGCAGCTCTGCCCTTCAGCTGAAGCCCTCGTTCACGAGCCAGTGGCCAAGTGGGTAATTCCTGGCTTAGGCCTTGAACATCTGGTGGCCTCTGAGTCGGATGGCATGTAATTACAGCAGGGCAGCCAGACAAGTGGGGATTAAGGGATGTTGTTTAATTTTCCGCCATATGTTACCGTTTAACCTCACTTCCCTCTCCCCGACGCCCGCGCACACAGGAAGCATCTCGCGGCTGCTCATGAGACCTGCCTCCATGGAGGTCGCCTCCCTCCCCGCAGTGCTGGCCTTGCCTGACGAGCCACAGGCTGCCTCCTACATTTCCGTGGTTTACAGCTTAGACACAGCTTACCTGTTGCCTTCAGTATTCAGATGGCTCCTATATACCCTTCTCATTGCCCTTGTATTCTCACGTCCATAAACTTGCTAATCTAATGGGTGAGATCGTGACCCAGAAAGTAAAGAGTCTTAAGATTCATTATGTGTCACGGGAACAGACAGCAGCTCCTCCTTCCTTGCAGTGACCACTGCATCATATGGACCATGTGCCATCTGCACCCTTCATGGAAGACTTAATGGACATTCAGTGCATTGATGGGGGTTGGAAGGTTTTCGGCACCAGACACAGCCCTGTTTTCTTAGGCTGAGGATGCTGGAGGCACCTTGTTTCACGACGCTTCTGCTTGGATGCAGCTGCGGTGGAGAATACGAACTGCCAGGCACAAATACTCTGTTAGGTATCAAGATCCGACAAGCAACTATAATAAATCGGGGCTGCTATAATACAATACAATAGACTGGGGGCTTAGAAACAAGAGAAATTTATTTCTCACAGTGCTGGAGGCGGGGAAGTCCCAGATCAAGGAGCCGGCAAATTTGGTGTCAGGAGAGGGCCTGATTCCTCGTTCGCAACCTCACTAACTAGCTCTCATCCTCACCTCCTAATACTTTCGCTTTGAGGGTTAGGATGTCAACATATGAAGTGTCTGGGGGGACACAGACATTCAGACATAGCAGCATCTCCAAGTCATCGTCATGTAGTCCTTCTTGGCGCATGGCGGATGCTTGGATATGGCGGCCACTATAGATGTGAAAGAGCATGAAATGGCCAGATATAAACAGCTGATTAAGAAGAAAAAGGAGCCAGGAATGTCAGTCAACAAAGCAAAGAGTCAAACCCATGTTGTCTGACTTTTTTCCCACCCACCATATGTCCTTGGCCCTGGGTATTCCAATAATCAAAAAGCTCAAACAACAAGAAATGGCAGGAAGTTGCTATTTGTCACTTGCAGTTCTGGATTTTATATAGAACTAAGATGTCGGGGAAGGTGAATAATGAAATATGTGTCTCCAAAACTGCTAAGAAAACCGAACCAGCCCTGGACTCTCCTTGGGGTTTTTGGGTTCAGGACCAGCCTGGGCAGCAGGCCCAGAGCTCAGGGCCAGCACAGCTCCAACCGTGGCTTACAATCTCCTTCTGGCTCTCAGACGCTGCCCACTGCTCCCAAAACATTCTCACCTGTGCCCTTAGAAATTTCTATTTCAGACTCTGGTAGGCTGACTAACAGGCCCTCAGGTGTCCACCTCCTGATCTTTGGAACCTGAAAATGTTACGAATGTTACCTTACAAGGCAAAGACTCGGCAGCCGTGATTAAAGTAAGGAACCTGGGGTGGGGGGACTGTCCTGGACTGTCCGTGTGGACACTGAGTGCAATTACAAGTGTCCTAACAAGGCAGAGGCGGAGGGGGATTTGACCGAGCCGAGACCACAAAGCGAAAGCACCGTGACCACAAAGGCGAAAGCAAAGGGTGCCAGCAGCCGCCAGACACCGGAAGGGGTGAGACACAGTTTCTCCCCAGAGGCGCCCGAGGGGGTGCAGCTCTGCTGGACACCTTGATTTTCTGGCCTCAAGAACTGTAAGAAAATCCATCTCTGTGCTTTAAGCCACCGGCTTTGTGGTAATTTGTTATAGCAGCCACGGTAGACGCCCGCAATGACTAGCAGGAAGTCAAGGGGCTTAGTAGTATTTTTGTTTCTTTTTTTATACCACATATTTGCCACTTACTTATTCTATGAAACATGAATTGAGAGTCCACAATATACAAAGTATGAGCTGAGAGGAGGAGAGGCATAAAATGGCATAAACATACGTGAAATCATATGAAATTGTTAATATTTAACCGTTTTGACCTACAGAGTGGCAGGTTCATCAGGTTCACTGTAATGCAGTACAGTTCCTCACCGAGCATGTTTGGCAGATTGTGTTTTCTAAAAATGGCCACAAAAATCTATCTCCTATGCTCTCCTTTAATGTGAAGAGTTGGGGTGTCTATATTTCCTCCTTTGACTGTGCATGAACTCGTGACTGTGCAGAATTGACGCCACGTGCCCTCCAAGGAGAGGCCACCACAAGCAACGCAGCCGCCACCTCATTCCCTCGGACACTCCCCTTCGGAGACCCGCGCCAACGTGTAAGAAGGCTGAGGCTGCCAAGCGATGAGGAAGCCCAGCCCACGTGTGGGTGTTCTGGCCACAGCCCCAGCTGAAATGTCAGTTGACGGGTGGCAACAACCCCAGACGTGTAGGTGAAGACACCTT
>NW_012139191.1:4943112-4944529 GCF_000956105.1 Propithecus coquereli | reverse complement strand
CTCATCCTCACCTCCTAATACTTTCGCTTTGAGGGTTAGGATGTCAACATATGAAGTGTCTGGGGGGACACAGACATTCAGACATAGCAGCATCTGCAAGTCATCGTCATGTAGTCCTTCTTGGCGCATGGCGGATGCTTGGATATGGCGGCCACTATAGATGTGAAAGAGCATGAAATGGCCAGATGTAAACAGCTGATTAAGAAGAAAAAGGAGCCAGGAATGTCAGTCAACAAAGCAAAGAGTCAAACCCACGTTGTCTGACTTTTTTCCCACCCACCATATGTCCTTGGCCCTAGGTAGTCCAATAATCAAAAAGCTCAAATGACAAGAAATGGCAGGGAGTTGTTATTTGTCACTTGCAATTCTGGATTTTATATAGAACTAAGATGTCGGGGAAGGTGAATAATGAAATATGTGTCTCCAAAACTGCTAAGAAAACCAAACCAGCCCTGGACTCTCCTTGGGGTTTTTGGGTTCAGGACCAGCCTGGGCAGCAGGCCCAGAGCTCAGGGCCAGCACGGCTCCAACCGTGGCTTACAATCTCCATTCCTCTTCGGAGACCCGCGCCAACGTGTAAGAAGGCTGAGGCTGCCAAGGGATGAGGAAGCTCAGCCCACGTGTGGGTGTTCTGGCCACAGCTCCAGCTGAAATGTCAGTTGATGGGTGGCAACAACCCCAGACGTGTAGGTGAAGACACCTTTAAGAGAGTCACAGCTTGGGTTTGAAACGTTGGATTAGGCTTTGGGTAGGAAGCACCAGCCACTTGAACGAAGAGCAGGGTTTCAACGGCAGGTGTTCTTCTCAGAATGCCAGCATGCGCCGCCCCTAACTCTCGTCTTATTTTTATCATAGTGGATTTTAAGCAACAGACCAGTCACCCAAAGGCTGATCTAACCTGGTTTGAAATTCCTTGACACTTGAAGTTCATTTGCTGTGATTATCAAAGCAATCCCCAGAGGCAAGGGCACCGTGACCACGAAGCCTCTTACAGCCACACGATTACTGAAAAGATAACAGTGACTTAATGTGTTCAGAACTTAACAGTTCTGACGTCATTTGCCGTCTTCTATAATTTCATAGTCCAACTGTACAGTTTCATCATTCTTTACAGAGGAACCAACTGTGGTGCCAAAAGAGAGGGCCATGATTTTGGATGGTGCTGTGGTCTGAATGTGTCCCCCAAAATTCATATGCTGAAATGTAATTGCCAGTGTGATAGTATTAAGAGGTGGGGCTTTTAGGAGGTGATTAAGGCAGAGCACGGAGCCCACATGAATGGAATTAATGACTTTGTAAAAGTGGTGTGAAGAATCTGTTCCTCCCTTCTGCCCTTTCACCTTCCAGAGTGTGAGGACACAGTGACAAGACACCATCTGGGAAGCAGAGAGAGCAGGCCCCACCAGACCCTGAACCT
>NW_012139191.1:4935544-4943062 GCF_000956105.1 Propithecus coquereli | reverse complement strand
GAGAGTCACAGCTTGGGTTTGAAACGTTGGATTAGGCTTTGGGTAGGAAGCACCAGCCACTTGAACGAAGAGCAGGGTTTCAACGGCAGATGTTCTTCTCAGAATGCCAGCATGCGCCGCCCCTAACTCTCATCTTATTTTTATCATAGTGGATTTTAAGCAACAGACCAGTCACCCAAAGGCTGATCTAACCTGGTTTGCAGTTCCTTGAGACTTGAAGTTCATTTGCTGTGATTGTCAAAGCAATCCCCAGAGGCAAGGGCACCGTGACCACGCAGTCTCTTACAGCCACACGATTACTGAAAAGATAACAGTGACTTAACATGTTCAGAACCTAACAGTTCTGACGTCATTTGCCGTCTTCTATAATTTCATAGTCCAACTGTACAGTTTCATCATTCTTTACAGAGAAATCAACTATGGTGCCAAAAGAGAGGGCCATGATTTTGGATGGTGCTATGGTCTGAATGTGTCCCCCAAAATTCATATGCTGAAATGTAATTGCCAGTGTGATTGTATTAAGAGGTGGGGCTTTTACGAGGTGATTAAGGCAGAGCACGGAGCCCACATGAATGGAATTAATGACTTTGTAAAAGTGGTGTGAAGAATCTGTTCTTCCCTTCTGCCCTTTCACCTTCCAGAGTGTGAGGACACAGTGACAAGACACCATCTGGGAAGCAGAGAGAGCAGGCCCCACCAGACCCTGAACCTGCTGACGCCTTGATCTTGATCCCAACCTCCAGAACTGTAAGCAGTAAATTTCTATTATTTATAAATTACCCAGTCTTTAGTATTTTGCTATAGCAGCCTGAACAGACTAAGACATCTGGGGAACAAATAAAGATATGATTATTATCTGTGTGGCTTTGAGAATAACAAATAAGGGAAAACTCCTGAAGTTACATGACACGTAAGAGAAGTTTTCTTAAATAGAATCTAAACTTCAAGAAGGAATTAAACCTTTATTAACATTTTAAAACACATGTGCAATAATGTGAAGATCGATTCATTGCTTAAGAGGTGGTATGTGAATCTTACTCTTGGCAGAGACCTGCTTTTGTTGGTGAATGTCTGGATGTAACCCTCAGGTTGGAAACTGAGTCTCTTGTTCCTGAAATCAGGTGTCCTCTAGGGTCAACGTGACCAGGTGGAGCTGCCATGTGTGCCTGAGCAGGAGAACGTGGGGGCTGCTGGGACTGGGTGCTGTGTGGTTAAGGAACAATGCGAGAGAGGTGGTTGGTGACATGAGAAGGAGAGAGACATGGACTGTCACAGAGTTCACTGTCAGCTTGCAATACAAATCTTCTCCCAGTCTCCTTTGAAAACACTCCTGGAAATTCCACATTGCTCTTTAACACTTAATGGAAGTACGTATGTTTGTGGGACCCTGAAGAGGAGGAAGTGGGATTAACCTGCACCAATCTCAAATTTCAATCTCTGAGCACTCTCAGGTATTAAGAAATACTTCCAGCTTTCTTTTCTCGTGCATTTCATTTCGGAAATGGATGTCATACTCTGAGAAGGGGAATGTGTTTGTAGCATGAAAAGGTAAATTTAAAGTATCTCTTGATGTTTCTTTGGGAGTTCTGCTTCTGTGGAGAATGTTTCAGGATTATGAGAGGAGGTATTGGGGAAGACCAGCTTAGCCGACGCTTTGTGCTCTGTGTAGGCTCAGAGGCATGAGCTCTATTACTGAGGGCGGCGTGCTGGAGCCCTGCCGACGTGTGAAGGAAGGAACACTTCCAATTTACTTCCTAAGAACTGAGCCGTCATAGTGCTAATTTCTCTTTAACTTCATTTCCTCTAAACCTTAGTCTCTCATGATTTCAAACTCGGCTGGTGCTAGGTAAGCAGATACACCTTATTTATAGATTTATTTTCAGTGCAGAGGCTCAAATCAGATTTGGTAGAATACTATTCCAGTCTGGAGAGCCTAACTGTTAAAACAAACAACCTCCAAATCCCAGTGGTTCATGCAGATTTATTTCTTACTCATACGAGTCTGATGGGTTAGGTGTCTTTCTTGGGATGGTCCTCCTGTAAGTGCTACCTGAAGAATCTACGTTTCTTCCCTTAAGTGGCTCATCCATCTTCAAGTCTTTTGTGTTTGGCCTCATGTTGGGTGAGACAGAGCACGGAGGATCACAGGAAATGCTTTAGATGCCAGGTGGAAGTGGCATTTCACCCACATTCAGGGACCAGAGCCCTGTCAGATTGTCCCAACTCAACTGCAAAGGAGGTGACAGATGTAGTTTTCCCACGTGCCTGGGAGGAAACGGTGGAATTTGGGGTGCGTCTGGCTAGTTTGACACTCATAGTTAAGGAAGCTGTTACGTCATCGATGACGGTCAAGCACGCATGTAATTCCTCCAGTGTAACGTGCTCTCATTGTTGTTCTTTTGACCTGAGGGCAGAGTTGGGGTCCTCACACACCTAGAATCATGGCGCACTGTCATCAAAGTGTCTGCAAGGCTCGTCTTTATTTACCCTCTCCCCTTACACAGCTGCCCCCCTTCTGCCCTCCACAGCCACCCACTCCAGTGTGTTCATTATATATTCTTAAATATTCATGCTCCTTGCAGAATGAGCAGTGTAGGATGGGTTTCCATCTCCCCACATCTTTTCCAACTCTTGGTGTCACTCACCACGTGTATAAAGTGGTCTGTCACTGTGGTTTTGCTATGGTTCGAATGATTGTGTCCCTCCAAAATTCATGTTGGAACTAAGTCCCCGAAACAACAGTATCAGGAGGTGGGGCCTTTCGGAGCGATTAGGCTGTGAAGGCTCTCCCCTCACGGACTTGTGAATGGGAATGGGGTTGGTGTCTTCTCATAGGGCTTGAGGGCAATTTCCCTCCCTCCCGCCCTGTGAGGACCCAGCATTCTTTCGCTCCGCAGGGTGCAGCCACTAAAGGCACCCTGGGAGGCAGAGACTGGGCCCTCACTGGATGCTGCACCTGCTGGTGACTTGACCTTAGAATTTCAGCCTCCAGAACTGTCAGAAAAAAATTTTATTCTGTATAAATTACCCAATTTCAGATGTTTTGTTACAGCGGCACAAACGAACTCAAGCAGATTTTGTGTTGCTTTGATCACTAGAGATTTTGATACCCATGTATACATACCCTTCTGTAATTTCATATTCACGTTTTTTTCCTACAGAATTTCAAGTTTCTGTGGGGTTTTCTGTTGTTGATTTGTAAGAGCGTTTGCATACTCTAGATATTCACATGCTATTGATATTGGAAGTGGCAAATATCCTCGTCTGTCATCTCTCCGGTTGGTGGCATTCGTCACTAAACAAAAAGCCTTCATTCTGCTGCAGTCAGATGGATCCATTAATAAATGACTTCATGGCTTGTTCCTTTTGGTTCTTGCTTAAAAGGTCTTGTGTTGATCTTGGGTCACAAAGTATTTCCTACAACTTTGCAATCGCTTTCAACTTCTAGGTTTTTAAACTGAAATTTAAATTTTTAGGTGGTGTCAGCTGGGAATAAAGCTTTGTTTTCCCCCACAGTGATTCAATTTCTGGAAAACCAGACAATTCCTTCCGTCTGCCTTGCCTTGAGGTGCTGCCATTGTCCTGCGCAAAGTTGGCGCAGTTCTCCCCACGCTCTTCGGCTGGTCCCTTGGCCAATTTGTGCAAGTCCGTGCCAGAACCTTCCTGCTTTTACTGCAATTGTTCCCTCAGGTCCACCCTGATCCTTCTCTTTACTCTTCATTTTAAAAATGATTTAGCTATCTGTGGCTCTTTATCGCTTTACATGCAATCTTAGAATTACTATATTGAATTCATAAAAAAAAAATTTAGCCGAGATGCTGATTAAGATTGCATTAAATATACAGATTAATTTAGGGATAATTGGTATAGCTTCTATATTAAGTTGGTTAATTGGTATAGCTACTATATTAGGTATGCTATATTATGCTAATTTATACCAGAAACATGGCATAAATTTCCATTTATTCAAATTATTAATATCTATAATAATTTAACATTTTCCATAAAGGTATCATGTATTCCCTTTTAGGCTAATTTTTTTTTAAAAAAGCATGGGTTTTAGCAGTGACAAAATTTAATTGGGGATGCGTTCTTCCTAGCGGCTTTCCATCAGATTCCATCACAAGCACCTGTGGACAAGCGCCCCTCTTAGTCGGAGCTGGTGAGCTCTGCTCCCGTCCCCAGCCTCCTTCTCCCATGGAACTCTTCGGAAAATTTTAAAAGCTCCAATCAGTTAAAATAAATTAACTGCACCCTGGGGAGGTGAGTTAAGACGTGCACTCTGCCGGAGTGGAAAAGCTCCAGCCCGTTTCTAGCCCAGCAAGCCTTCCACGTCGTTCACACACCAGGGAGCGCCGGGACCTTTGTCTTGCTTCTCCAAATAACTCGCGTTAAGAAACGAGGACACGGGGGTGCGCGCTCTTTGGAGGAAGATTCAGGGCTCTTTGAACTTCGACACCAGCACAGTTTTTGCAGCAGAAAAAGGAGAACGCACACCACCAAGAACCCAGCTGAGGATGGTCTGAGACCAGTACAGATTTTGTTTTGAAGTCTTGTGTTTTAATAGTAAAATTTTATTCAAAATTTTAATTCTTCTCCAAAACATGTTGACAATTTTTTTTCAAAGCCTAACACAGTGTGATGTAAAACGGACTGAGTTTGCGCTATACTGAGCTTGTGGTTTTGCGTACCCCAAATCCCGCCGCCCAGGGGCCCTAGGAAGACAATGGTGCTACATGCTTCTGTTATCACCTGCTCAGGGATTGTCGGGGCTGAACTGTCCTCTCCTCTCCCTGGCCCTCGACTCTGGCCTTGCAGCCCTAAGCTCCAGCACCTTGGAACGTGGCTGTGTTTGGAGACAGGGCCTTTGAGGGCGGTTCAGTTAAAAACGAGGCCTGTAGAGCGGGTCCCGGTCCAACCCAACTGGCCTCCTTATGAGAAGAGGAGATTTGGACACAGAGGGGCGATCTGTGAGCACACGGGGATATGTCCTCTGCAGGCCCAGGACAGATGCCCCAGGAGGAACCAGCCTGCTGACTCCTGATCTTGACCTTGGACTTCCAGCCTCCAGAACAAAGACAACATGCTTCTGTTTCAGCCACTAGGTCTGCAGGGCTTTGTCACAGCAGCCTGAGCAGACCAGTAATAGGGAGGGACTTGAAGTGTAGATTTTTAAGAAGATAATTTTTAAAATATATCTTTAGAAGACCTTTAGAGGACCACCGAGCGGTCCTCTATCCTTCATTGGCCCTTCCACAAGTGATTGGTTTCTTGGTGGGAATCAAAGACTAGGAAGCCGTTGGCCTGGGCCAGAGGAAGGATGGAGCGTGAGATCTGCCGCGTGTCCGGGTGCACTGCTGGTCAGCTGGACACCAGGAACTCTGTGCAGAGGAGAAGAAGTGACTTTGCAGAGAATTCTGAGGAAAGAGGGGATGCTGGTCACACCATGTCACGACACTAGGATTAGAATGGTGAGTGAGAAGGTTGTTCTGTTGGGGCCAAGGTCAGGGGTGACAGGACTCAGAGCCAAGGCAGCAACTCCTGGGGAAAGGGGCTGGGGCAGGGCAGAGCTGAGACATCCGACCCCAGAGTCCCCTTGCACAGGGGACTTCAGCAAAAGATGGGGGTCCCAGCATGAGCAAAGTGTGAGCTCACGGAGAGTTTGGGTACAGATGGCTGGGACTCTGCCTGGGGCAGGATCCGTGGTCTGTCGTATTTCAAAGACCCTCCTGGATCAGCTCCAAGGAGCTCCGGTTCTGAGGGAACTGGGCTCAAGGCTCGGCTTGTTCACAGGAACCTCACAAGGCATGACACTCTCTTGCTCACTTGTGTCAGGTCGGCAACATTCAGGGGGGCTCACCTTGGTCCAGACTCCAGGGAAAATGCTAGAAGAGAAATGGGCTGGCAGTCTTGTCACGCCAGCTGCGGGATGGGGACTTCTTCAGTTTCCTTTCGCCGGAAGGTGGGCACTGGGAGCTCGAGTGGGACTAGGCCTCAGCCTCTGGAAGTCGAGGGTGCGGAGGGAACGGCACGCAGGTGTTACAGGGGGACCAAGCACAGTTTGGAGGTGGACGGAATGTTGAAGACAAGGGTCCCGAAGTTCCCTAAACCTGGACCCCGTGCCTTGCCGTGTGGAATCTGTCATACGGAGTGCGGACGTCGGCTGTTTGTGATATTACAAAACTCTACACTATACGATTCGAAAACAAGCAATTATTTTAGTAGAAAATGAGAGACCAGCCTCAAGTTTTCTTGTTAGGACTTGTTTTTAAACAGCCGAATAATTACTGTCATCTATTTAAGATATCCAGATGGTTTCTACATTTTCCTCCTTTCTTCAAAATTTCTCAGCCTCTTTACACTTGTCTCCGAGATTGCAATAAAATTTCTAATTGATTCAGTGCATTTACAACAAACATTTCTTGAAGGCCCGCTCGGCTAAACTCTGTGATTGAAATGCACACAAATTTCCAGGGCTATTTTAAGAGGAAATGATGTTTTGTACGATTGGTAATCTTGGGAATTTTTTCCCCATTATATTCAATATTGAATCAATACCGACAAACCAAATACTGATTTGATATGTTATCTGATCCTGGATAAAACAGAAAATTTCATAATTTTTCAATTCAATAATACTTTGAGTTTCATACACAAAATAGTAACATTTTGTCTTTTACTTTTCTATATAAGCACAATGGAAGTTTTTTTTCTTTTGCAGGAGAATTCGGTCTTATTGAGGATTCTTTGGTTTCTGATCTTTCATTCAGACAATTAAGCAAAAATACATCATGGTCTTGGAGTGGCCACTGTGGTCATGATGTCTATTATAAACACTTGTCATTAATGTTGTGTTTTGGGCCTAGCATGGGACAGAGGGGCCCCACGGTTGCAGCCTTGACACATATTCCTAGAGTTAACTTGCTCCTTTGTGGCGTCTGGCTCCCGGTCCCTGCACCTGGGGACACCCGGGGCTCTCAACGTTTCCAAGCACAGGCGAAGATGCTCTCTCTACTGACAGCATGTTGTCTAGTCCTTCCTGCATGTGCACCGAGCACATGGCTTCTTCCCTTTGTGCATCTGTTGCCTTTTTACTTCTTTCGAAGGAGCCTAATTCTGCTTTGAATTATGGTTATATCCCTGTTTGGACAAGTTCCAATACAGATATGTTCCTATTCCTCTTGATAAATTGTAATTCCTAAAGACCTTGGCTGTCATAGATAGACATAGATACAGAGGGGTAGATAAACAGATATAGCTAATTGGATAAAGATATAAATATAGATATAGAAAGAAATATGTAGATATAAATGCAGAGATGTAGATTTATAAAGCAGGACAGATACAGATAGACACGGAGATATACAGACACATCTAGAGATACACAGGCACAGGTAGACAGAGATACAGGTGGAGATGGGGGTAGATAAGGGTGGATACAGGTGCAGACAGAGACATAGGCATGTGGTTAGATACGGACGTGTTAATAGATACAGATATGCCCTAGTCAGTAGAATG
>NW_012139191.1:4931467-4933746 GCF_000956105.1 Propithecus coquereli | reverse complement strand
CGAGTTCCCACACGAGGTGTCCGTTTATCAGAACCCTGCCAGATTCCTCGTGATCTCCCATTCCCCCCTGGAATTTTAAAAAAGACAACGCCTCTGTCTTTTTTTTTTTTTAAAAAAACAATGACAGCATATTTGAGGGCTACATGTTTAAATTTAGAGTTTAAAATATGGGCTGCAGAGAAGGAATAAACAGAGATAGTTTGATAGTTTATGTCCCCCTTTGATATGTGGTACATGTTAAAAAAAAACAATGGCCTGTGCAGTGTGCACACACACACATGCACACACATGTGCACACACACACAGACGTACACACACACGCACACACACGTACACACGTGCACACACATGCACACAGACGTACACACACGCACACATGCACAGGATACTCCACAATGGGGCTCCCTGCAGATTCTGGAACTCGCAGGCCCTGCTTCTGCGTGAACCAGGGCAAACCGGCCGGCTCGCCTCCCCTGGAGCCCGGGGGCCTGTCCGCTGTGGGCTGCGGGATCCAGGCCACGGCTGCCGTCCTCTGCCTCTGTGGCCCCCTCCCTCCTGCTGTCTCTTCCATCTCCTCCTCCTGCCCGTCTTCCCCTGGAGCTTCCTTTCTTCCGAGAGCCGCACAGGGGAGTTGAGGGAGTCTTGTCTTTTTGCTGTGCACACCCCGAGGCCCGATCTGTTTTCTGGTCTGGAATTTGGACTTGGGCTTCGGGGTTTTCCTTGTTTGAATGAAGCTGTCGGGTCACTGGGTGCGTGGGGTCATCTGTGCGTCCCCTGCCGCCTCTCTCACTTGCTCGGAGCGGCTCAGTCCGTTTGTTTGTTTGTTTCAAATCTCCTTTCCCCAGACTGAACCGTGGAACCAGTGGGTCTCTAAAGCCCTTTAGCTCCGCCAGGTCTCGCGGGCCCTTTCTGGAGAGAGGGAGGCGGCAGGAGGCAGGGCGGGGCAGTGCCTGCGGTGCGACACTGAGGTCCGCCGGGGCCCCTCTGAGGCCCGGGTCCACATCTCCTGGGCTCCGTCACCCTCCCGACCCAGGGACACCCGGCACCTGCGGCGACACCTCAGTGGCCCAGGGCGTGTAGGAAGCTGTCGCGTGGACCGGGAGCTTCGCGTGAGATCTGCAGGCACAACCTGCTGTCACTCCACATGTCTCGCTGGCACGTTCGTCTTGCGCGATGTGTGTTCTCATTGTGGTCAGACGCATGCAGCGCACGGCCGACCGCTCCAGCCGTTTCTGCGCGCGGTTCGGGCACTGAGTTCGGCGCTGCGTGGTGCATCCCTGCGGCCACCGTCCGCGGTCAGTTCGCAGTTGAGTGCGCACGCCTTTACGTCCACGGTAGGTCATCGCCACCATCCTGTGCGTGTCGGTTTGCACGTGTGCTTTCCAGCGAACTCGCTCCTGCACCGTCAGTCACTGCGGATGCTCCTGGGCCATCATGAGCGTGAGCCCGAGGTTTGAGCAAAGCTGCTCTGCGGGAATCGCGGGACTCGGGCTTAAGTGGCCGATTTTCAACCAGGTCGTTACCCCTGGAGGCCAGCAGAGGGCGCGAGTGGACCGACCCTGGCAGGACCGTTCCCACGCCTGGCCCTGCCGCGCCCAGGGATCAAGCGCCCAGGGCAGGTGCAGGAGAACAAGTCAGCGTTTCCTGAACAAAAGCACCACGTTCTAGAAGGAACATGCAGCGAAACAACATTTGACTTGTTTAAAGTATTCTTTTCACCCATTTTGAGTGGTGAACGGACTCACCGAAGAAGAACAATGATTATTCCCTCTCTCCCAGCCTGCCTTGTCCTTTGGTCCTGGTGCCTCTCTTGCTCCAGGGGGCAGTTGGCAGCATTTGGGGGTATTTTGAACTGCACGGGCAGTTCTAGGGTGTCCAGTGCCACCCAAGGCAGGTGCAGAGACCCGTGGTGTGTTGACAACCCTGGTGTGCAATTTAATTTGATTTGGCGACAATTAAGAAATCAGGGCGCATTTCCTGCACCTGGAATGGTCTGGCGCGAGTCGTACCCACCGGGAGATGGGGACGGCTGGGAACGCTGGGAGTCGCCACTGCTGCGTGTTTCTCCGTGGCCCTGCAGTCAGTTGCTTGTTGCATTATTTGGAGAAGACAAAGAAACCAGGGCTTCCAATCTCCAAGTTCCTAAAGTGGGTCCAGCTGTGACTAGCAGAAGGCCGCTCCTCTTGCAGGAAGACTTCATACGGAACAGCCGCGTTCCACTGTCCGCAGGCAGCTCGGACATTTTTAGCAAATTACCAAGAGTAAACGGAAGAATTCTT
>NW_012139191.1:4930862-4931417 GCF_000956105.1 Propithecus coquereli | reverse complement strand
CCCCCCAGTCCGGAATGGGGGCAGATAGGAGACTGTAGCACAAAGAAAGATCTTTTTTTCCTGGGACTGGTTTGCAATAATAGTTCGAGCAGCCTTGAACAGGTGGCTGACCTGGTGCCTGGGGGCCTGGCACATTTTCAATAGATGTTTCTTGAATGAAACCATCTCGGTGAGAATATAGTTCTGGAATGTGCTCCAGAAACATGGGCTTCATCAGTAAATGTGAAGCTTATTTATACGACATAAACCTTTCTGAATTAAATGCAGAAAATGTGATTTTGAACACGCTGTTACGGGAGATGCTGCGTCCTGTTACCATAAAGTTTGCAAAAGGTCTGTGGCTTGGATGGGGAGGTGGTTTATATGTAACATGATGGAGCTTGGGTGGGGTCAGTCTTAGCCAAGTGACTGGCTGGACCACCCATGTGGACACCTGCCAGGGCTCAGGGGTGCCCCGCCATCTCCCGGAGGTGCTGCAGACCCACTACCCCGGCCGGCAGGGCTCCCTGGCACGCTCCGAAAGCGCATGCTGAGTGCGTCTTTCCATGTGACTGT
>NW_012139191.1:4925771-4927727 GCF_000956105.1 Propithecus coquereli | reverse complement strand
AAGAACTATGAGATACTCTGTCTCCTCTGTGGCTTCCCTGGGGTGAAAACTTGATGCTATGTTAACACTGAGGTTTACCACATATGTCCCTGGGTGGGGGTAGGTAACATATTGATTTACGTCCACACTCAAGAACGTGGCTGATATAAAATGCTTCTCCAACAGTCGATGTGGAAAAGTTCCATGTTAATAATTTTAATGAGCAATCGCTCTAAAACTATAACAGGAAAGTCAAGGTAGTGTCTGTCTGTCGTAGACACATGCAGAGCCACGAGTCTCTCTAAAGCTGTGGCTGTTCAAGGATGACAGTGACGTGGACTGTGGACATGTGGCATGTTGAAATGGTGCGTGAACACATGTGGGTCAAGCCCTAAGCAACATACGGACAGAAAAGGATTTTGAAAGAGGCAGCTGGAAGCCCGAGTTCTCCTCACCCCTAGTCACTGCATGACTCTGCATGATTACAGCAACTCTAAAATGCTCCTTATTTCTGAATTCATATGAATCCTAACAACTTTGTTCTATTTTGATTATCATACACTTAGAAACAAGACCACGTTGCAGCCATTTTTCTCTTGGTATATTGTGTGAAGTCTTTTTGGCTCCAGGCCATAATATTCTGTGGTGTTGATCTCTGCTCAGATGTGAGCACTCATTTATTCAGTCGACAAACATTCATTGGAGTAGGAAGAGGAAGAAGACAGTTCTCTGCCCTTAAAGATCTCACATCCTATCGGAGATGCCCACAGCCCTGGACCCAATGACAGTTTGTGTTTTTGTGTAAGGGTGAGCGGGAACTTGGGTCAGGGTTTTAACAGAACCATCTTCGGACTAAACGTATTTCTCCATGGCTTTCGAGCTGCTCTGGGTGCCCCAGAGTTGAACACAAATCAGGTTTGAATTATGTTCAATTAGAAATTTCCCTTTTCCCCTTGGTCTGGCTTAGCTCATTGCTAATCTCATTTCTTACTCTCGTGCCCATCATCTACCCTGGCATCAACTTAGCAGACCAATGTCTATAAAATTAAATCCATAGCCTTGGCGGCTGATTCCGAACCCAGTCCTGGTGCAGGCCCTACCCGGGACTGCGGCCAATCCGGTGTGCTGTGACAGCAAACAGAGCAGGAGACCGGCCTTTTGAACCTTGTCTGTCAGGGGATGGGGTGGCAGGAGGATAAGCCCTGGGCCAAGAAACTCTGGGGACAGTTAGAAATCCTCAACTTGCTTCTTCTGGAAACTTAATCCCCAGCACTTAAGTAAAGAAGGCTGAGAGGGAGTCCAACCTTTTAGATGAAATCACACCCAATACTTAGGAAGTTGCTGCAAAGCAACACCCAGTGCTAGGAGGCCAGGATTCCCAGATGGTGTCCAAGATCTTTTTGTTCTACCAAGTTCCTTATAGGATGACAGCCTCCACCGCCCATGTGTTTTATCCCACACCCCTTTTATTGTGCTTGCTGAATTATTAATATTTGACCTGTGTAAAGCAGAGTGACAAAAGGTGACTGTTTGGGGCCTTTTTTGGCGTTGGCTGCATAACAGGCCTCTTAATTCCCATAAAGTGTCTTGTTCTCTGCAAAACATACTGTGCCATTCACTTCTCGGCCGAGCCACTCCCATTCTGACACAGCTTCCTTTCGAATCTGACATACAGTGTGTAAATGTGCGCCAACAACCAAAAACTGCTTTCTAAAATTGAGACTGTTCATATTTCTCTTTGAGGGTTGTCACCTCCTTCAGACAGAAAATTACTGTCAACCTTCCCGCTACCTGGCGGGATAGGTAACTGAGCTTTTTCTCCCATCTGTTGAAAGGAAATATTCTGCTAGGGACCATTTCTAGAAATCTGTCTATATTTAAAGATCATTATCTTCAAAAATTGGTCTCCAAAGGCGTAGAGTGTGTGGGATTCACGTCAAGTAGTCGGAGCCCAGGTTAAACGTCTTTCCATTGTGT
>NW_012139191.1:4884377-4924671 GCF_000956105.1 Propithecus coquereli | reverse complement strand
GCTCTTCTAGGTCCTGGAGATGCACACAGTGGAGACCCACAGAATTCCAGTCCTCGTGGCGCTTAGTAGGGAGGCAGAAAAAAACCAAGTGGGACGAGTAAACACGCACACTGTGTGCAGTGAGGTGTTCTGCGCGCTGCAAACCCATGTGGGGGAGGGGTGGGGAAGCAGAGAGCCAGGTGGGACCGGCGGTCGGGGAAGCTTCTCTAAGCCACAGCATGAGAGCAGAGACGCCGTAAAGTTGGGCATGAACCCTGGGAAGGCCGGAAAGACCCCGGTCTCCCCAGCGGGCCCAGCAGACGCGCAGGCGCAGAGGCTCTCGCTGAAGCAATGGTGAGGCCGGGGAGCCGGGTGGGAGCCTCGGGGAAGGGGCCGAGCTGGAGCCGTGTGCACCTTCGCGGGGAGCTGGGGCTTTCACTGCGGCTTGTCTTTTCTGCCTGGGCTAGGAAGTCACAGCAAGATTTCTCGCAGGAGGAAGACAAGATCTGATTTTTGCTTTTTTTAAAAGGAAAAGTGCTACTGTTTGGCTGCTGTGCCAAAACCAGACCGCGGGCTGGGCAGGAGAGGACGCCAACGAACAGTCTGCGTCGTCCCCCCTCGTCCGAGGGGTCACGTTTCAAGACCCCCAGTGGATGCCTGAAACAGCAGATAGTGCTGAATCCTATATATGCTGTTTTTCCTGTACATTTCTATGATAAAGTTTAATCTGTGAATTGGGCACAGCAAGAGATTAACCATGATAACTGATAATAAAATAGAACGGTTATAACAGTATACTGTAACAAAAGTAAAATAAGGACTACTTGAACACTAGCACCGACTGTGACACCTGACAGTCGATGTGATCGCTGAGATGACTATTAATGCTAAGTGACTAACACGAGTTCGAAATGCCAGACGAAAGGATGAATCCCGTCCCGGGCAGGATAGGCGAGATGGGGAGAACTTTCATCAGGCTACTCAGAACTGCATGCTATTGAAAGCTTAGGAATTGGTTATTTATGGAATTTTCCACTTAATATTCAGACCTTGGTTGACCTCGGGTAGCTGTAGATAAAGGAGGACCATGGGTACAGAATATTCAAGGTAAAGAATGATGGCGGCCCAGGTGTAGGTATTTTTGGTGGAGACCGCACAAAATACCAGGTGGCTTCTGGGCATGTTCTGAACGGAGCCAGCAGCCTCTGTGGAAGGGCTGGTGTGCCGGGGCGGAGTGGGGGAGGCAGACACCGTAACTGGGATTTTGGCTTGAACAACCAGGAGAATGGATTTGCTGAGGTGGGGAAGACTTTGGGAGTAACAGGGCTGGAGTTGATGCATCAAAGTTCTTCTTTGGGTTTTCTTTTTCTTATTGTTTCAGCATATTACAGGGGTACAAATGTTTAGATTACATATATTGCCTTTGCCCCATCCAAGTCAGAGCTTCAAGTATGTCCATCCCCCCGATGGTGTGCGCCCATTAGGTGTGAATATACCCCTCCCCCCCACCTGCCTGACATCCGATGAATGTTACTTCCGTATATGCACGTAAGTGTTGATCGGTTAGTACCAATTTGATGGTGAGTACATGTGGTGCTTGTTTTTCCATTCTTGTGATACTTCACTTAGTAGAATGGGTTCCGGTCTATCCAGGAGAATACAAGAGGTGCTATATTACCATCGTCTTTTGTGGCTGAGTAGAACTCCATGGTATACATATACCACATTTTATAATCCACTCATGTATTGATGGGCACTTGGATAGTTTCCACATCTTTGCAATTGTGAATTGTGCGGCTATAAACATTTGAGTGCAGATATCTTTATTATAGAATGTCTTTTTTCCTTAGGGTAAATGCCCAGTAGTGGGATTGCTGGATCAAATGGTAGCTCTATTTTTAGTTCTCTGAGATATCTCCGTACTACTTTCCATAGAGATTGTACTAGTTTGCAGTCCCACCAGCAGTGTATGAGTATTGCTATCTCTCTGCATCCACGCCAGCATTTGTTGTTTGGGGACTTTTTGATAAAAGCCATTCTCACTGGAGTTAAGTGATATCTCATTGTGGTTTTGATTTGCATTTTCCTGATGATTAGAGATGGTTTGGGTCTTCTATATTTGAGGTGCATGTCTGGCACCCGAGTGGATATACTGAATGGGTGGTTGGCTCTACAAGTCCAGCGTTAGGGAGGGAGTTTGAGCTGGTGATATAGATTAGGGGAGTAGATTGCTGGCATGCAGGAGGCATTTAGGGTGGGCAGACTGGGTAAACCCATCAGAGAGTAAGTGTAGGGAGAGAAGAGGTCTGAACACTCAGCTGGCAACTCCTGACTTTGATGAGCTGGCAGAGGAGGAGGAGCAGGAGGGAGCATATGGGCTGAAAGAGGCAGCCGAGGGGTCGGGACAGAGCTGGGGAGGGGAGGTGCTGATGTGAAGGGAGGCAGGGAAGGAAACGTGGAAAAGGGAAGCATGGTCACCATGTCAAAGGCACTGAGAAGTCAGGGAAGATGCTAGAACTGCCCATGAGGCTGGGAAGGTAGAGGTTACTGTCCTTCTTGACAACAATGTTCCAGAGTAGTGTTTGCCGACAAAAACCCAAATGGAGGAGGTACAACAGGATAGGGGGTGAGGGGGTGGAGACAACAAACAGAGACCACTATTTGGGGAAATTTTGCTGTAAGTGGGATCAAAGAAATAAGGTGGATGCAGGTGAGCACGAGGTCAAGTGCAGGTGAGCACGAGGTCAAGTGCAGGTGAGCACGAGGTCAAGTGCAGTTGAGCATAACGTCAAGTACAGTTGAACACGAGGTCGAGTGGAGTCAAGGCGTGTGACATGCACAGTCACAGAGAAACGTGGCCGCAGAGCCGTGCTGCCCCCTGGCCGCCTGACTCCCAGCCAGTGCTCCTGTTTCAGGGGCTCTGCACTCCAGATCTGGCATCTCTCCCTCTCTCCTCCTTCTCTCCTCCTCTTCCTTCCTGTCTCCCAGACAGCAGGACTTTCAATCAGCTCCACTGCCCAGGGCCCGTATCTGTCTCTGACAGGCAGTGTTTCGTTCTGGGTTTTGCCTTTGTTACCCTACATGGCAAAAAGGACTTCGCAGATGTGATTAAGCATTTTGAGACAGGAAGATGATCTTGGAGTCATCACAAGGGTGCTTCTAAGAGGGAGGTGGGAGGTGAGAGTCAGCAACAGTCAGAACAGACGGTGCCGCACTTTGAAACCAGAGGCAGGGCCTGCAAGCCGGGACTGTGGGCAGCCTCTAGCCGCTGGAAGAGGCAGGAAACGCTGCCCCTCAGAGAGTCGGGAAGGAACATGGCCGTGTTTACGCTTTGATTTTAGTCTCGTAAGACCCATTTCAGTCTTCTGACTTCTAGAGCAGTAGGAGAATAAATTTGTATTTTTTAAGCCACTGAGTTCGTGATCATTTGTTATAGCAGCAACAAGACACCAATACATCTTTTGAGAGTATTTGCCGGGTCTGAGACCCATTCTTTCTGGGCCCTGTTCCCACTCGTGTGTGCACTAGTTTTTGTGAACGCACCGACGGTACTCATGGCGACCCTGCTTTGGGAGAGGAAGCAGGCTGGCGACAGAGCAGTGGTGATCGAGATGGCATCTCGGCATCTGTCACGCCCCAGGCACAGCTACACTAACCCCAGCTGCAACTTCCCTTTGACCACGCTCCTAGTCAAGCCAGGCGTTTCAGTAGCGCTGTCACTGTGACGGAGGTCACTCATGGCCCATGTGCTCTGCCCTAAGCTCTAGTGGCCAAGGCACAGGCCCCATCTTTCTGCCTCTTTTTACAAAGGGAAGGACTGTGCATCTGTGGGGCTGACTCAGGCTTCGGAGCAGGAGAAGTCAGAGGCCTTCAACCTCGTCTAACTTCAGTCTAAGTGTGTCCCTCTATCTGTAAAGTCGGGACTTCGCCAAGGTCATCCCACGAGGGCTACCATTAGGTGGCTTGGTGTCATTTCTGTTGATCTTGAGCGAATTTAAGCTGTTAACTGCCGTCCTTCCCTCATGCTTTTGCTGCTAACGTGAACGTGCTCATTTTCACCACGTGCGCCCTCAGGCGACGTCTTAATGGTGGCAGTGAGAAGTCAGAGTTGTGTGCGCTGTAACAGTCAAAGGCTGCAGTGACTCTCTGGACTGTGGACTCAATGAAATGTTTCCCACAATACTCCAGAAGTATTTTCATTTTCTTTCTATTTTTTTTTATTATGTAAACTTTCTACTTCCAATGCTAATGCCCTTTGTGGTTAGAAAAGAGGAAAACAACAGCGATCTACATTCTCTCACTCCTAAGTCAGACACGAAGCCACAGACACAACGTGAGAATGGAAATGTCGTCCGACCGCAGTTGGGGATCAGCCGGCCGTGAGGCCTTGCTAAGTATTATGAAATGCGGCCCATTCTCCATCTCAACTAGAGCTCTGAAGTGTTCCAGTTGTGTCCATAAATTATAGCAAAGAAGACAGGAAGTGGATATGATGTGGCCAAACTTGAAGGGTGCCTCTGAGTTTAGCCACAAAGCAGACAGGGGCCCGAGGATGGTGGCCACCTGCCTTCATGATCCTCACTGTGGCAGGCCTGGGGTGGGGGCAGGGCCCAAAGCCTGTGGTGCAGTTTACTGAGGACGGGGGAGTTCAGAACTCCAGCCTCGTACATCCATGAGCATAGGAACCCAGAGCAGAGACGGAGGGACCGGGGGCATGGCCATGGGAAGCTCCAGCAGGCAGGGAGACAGACTGGGCTGCCACAAGCCTGCCAGGGAGGCAGGGGGGGGCCTCTGGGAACGCAAAGGCTCTATCTGTGGGTCAGCAGCCTCGGAGCACCTGAACCTTTGCTGAAGTCTCTGTTTACACTATGCCCACCTGGGGGCGGGGAGTTGCTCATGCCTCTGGGTTCTGCTGTACCCCTCTCATACTTTCCTGGCTCTCCTGTTTACATGTTTACATGTTAGTCCCTTCTCTCCCCGCCCCCACATTATGCTGCAAGCTCCTAAATAGCTGGGCCAGTGTGCGGTTTATCCTATGGGCCCAGGTGCCTCCCGGCGCCTAGCTCACAGTTGTTGCTCAGCAAAGGTTGGATACAGGAACAAGGGGAGGGGATCTTCCAAGTTGGAGGTTGGCCCCTAGTCTGCCTTTGTAAATAAAGTTTTATTGGAACACAACCACACTCATTCATTCACATATTGTCTACACCATACTACAATGGCAGAACTGGGCAGTTGTTATTATAGGGCCCACAATGCCTAAAATATGAACTCTTTGTCCCCTTACATAACATGTTTGTCGACCCCTGCTCTAAGGCAATTACATCTTCCCTTGGTGGTTGTATCTTAAAGCATATTACAATGACACATTGTCAATCTTCTAGAAGACTCCTAATTTATCATTTGAAATAATCAGCAACAGCCTCAGCCAAATCAAATCAGGATTGAGAATTAACACCATCTGTTCCCATTATCCGGGGCTGGGCTGTCCTTGGACTCTGCAGGACTGCCTGGCCCTGGAGGCTGGAAGGGCTCGGCAGGCCAGGGCTTTCTGATCCCACTTATTTCCTTGTGTGCTTGTGCGTACCACCTGAAATTTCGTCCAGTACCCCTGTGGAAATTAAGGGTGTTACTGCTTTATGCTTTATTTTCCAGTCAAAGTCCTCTCCACTTCGTTCTGGCCTGAGATGGGCAGTGGTGTTGAAATAGAGGTTTGAGAAGGGGCGTGTGTGTGTGTGTGTGTGTGTGTGTGTGTGTGTGTGTGTGTGTCTGGCGGTGGGGGTGGGGGTGTTGCAGAAAGTGAGGACGACAGCAGAGTTATTTTGGAGTTGGGACTCTATGGAGAGAGGAAGGCCTGGGTGGCTTTTTAGAGTTGGGACTTTATAGGAGGAGAGGGCAGCAGGGCTGAGTGCCCGGAGGTGTGGGGAGAGACAGGGGAGGACGGCTGAGCAGGACACACTCTCTACTTCTGAGTTGTGCCTAGGGTCAACCACTCACTCACTGGGCGAATACGTCCAACCCGATGTTCTCAACAGCAGACGATTTTGCCCACAAGGGCACGTTCGGTAATGTCCGGAAACATTTTGGGTTGTCAAGATGTACGGTGGTGGGTGCTATTGTGATCTAGTGGGTAGAGACCAGGGACACTGCCAAACACCCTGCAATGCACAGGGCGTCCAGCCCCTCTGCACACACACACTGGCTCTGTGCGTCGTTGGTGCTGAGGCTGAGAAACCCCAGTCCAGCCCCGGCGTACCCACACACCTCCTCTGGGCTGACGAGAGCTGCTGGGGAGAGGCCATGCTTGGAGAGGTACACACTTGGCTGGGGCCGAGTGAAAATTTTTGCCTAGAAGATTGCAAAGTAATTAGATGGGGCAACCACATTCTGTTTGGGAAGAATAGGAAGAATTATCTTGTCATCACAGGGCAATTATCCCGTGAATATTTTGGCAGCACATTGTGTTTTGCTATGTAATTGCAATTAACACGTAAGCGATCTAGTACTTCTGGTGTGTGTCATTCCTCTGAAAAAATAGATGACTAATGCTACGGTGACAGCTACGCACGTGTGACATATATCTAAGGGAAGAAATGGCACTGGAATCAGCCTTGTGGTTGCCAGGCTCCGAGCTCTCATCTGGTCATGTTCTTAGGAGAATTTTAGGCAAGAACGGACAAAGGGAGCTTCGAGAGCAACTTCGGAAGATCCACACTGAGAGTGGCCCTGTGATTTGTGTGTCTTGTGGAAACACTTTCAGGTCCAACATTGGTTCTTTTGGGAAGTCAGTATAATACCGATGGCAAAGAATAGTCTCTCTCTTAAAACACTAGTTCAAATACAATTTCTCTTCCCATCCTTTAAGTGTTCCAACCTGGACTTTTAATTTTTTTATTTGTTTTTTACAAATGTAGATTTCATTTTGCTATTGGAAGTTTTAGGAGTGTCGATTTTTCTTCATTGCTGAACTCTGATGTATTTCCTGCAGTTGTGTGCATTTGAATCTCTAATGCAAGTGTAACCTTTACTCTGAATTTTCAGTAAGGATTTGCTAAATTTCTTCAATGACTAAATTTCCAGAAAATGTCTTATTTTGAATTGGGCTCTTTTTCTCCTCTTGAGTCATTTCTAGCAGCAAAACAGAGACATGATCGAGTGTGTTTGAGTGGTGAGTGGAACTCTGGCTAGACCCTGGACTGCCGGTGTGGGGTACGAGCCCCGACTCTTGGTGGGCAGCGGGAGGCCATGGCTCGTGTTAAACCTGGCGCCCTATATTGCCTGTGGCTGAGGATCAGGCTGGTGGGGCTTCCACCTCTGCTTCCTTCTTTGTGGATCCAGGAACCCAATTTCATCAGGACCGGTGGGGATTACCGGGCTCTTGGAAACGTACTCATACCTGCTAAGCCTGCACAAGCTAGATGGACAAGCCCTTAGACAAAGATGCTGAATTTCAGTGACTTGAGTCCTCTGGCTCTTCCAAGGAGACTGAATCTGTGATGGTCCATCGCCCCCCTGGCCACATACTCCAGCCTGGCTTCATGCCAAAATGATCCAAAGTTTTGCTGATGACGGCAACGTCTCTTAGTCACACAGGCCCATTTGGATTGTCTCCCGATGCCCGAGGTCTTTTTCTTCTGTGCACAATCAGCCTCCAAATTGTACCTTTTGTTTCCACTGTTTCTTTGTCAGGCACCTGTAGCTGAGCTAAGTCAGGTCTGGCTGCTGGAACAAACTTGTTTCTAGGCCAGCACATCCCAGATGTGGCAACTGATTCATCTTCCACAGCACAGACATACAAAACACAAAGCACGAGGAAAAGCATCCGTTTTACACGAGAGTTCGTCATTTGCAAAAGACATAATCATTATTTATTTTACTATCATTGTAATTTTACATATTGAGTTTTTAGCATCAAATTAGAGCCATGGTCACAGATTAGCCGTGTAGACTTTGTTATCATTAACAACTGACATTTTTATGCTTTAAAATTTTTCAAAGCAATTGTCTACGCATTATCTCCCCTGGTGCATTTAAGGCATAATTTTATTTTCCAAAAAGAATTATTTGCACACAATTTTTCAGAAGTATACAGAATATAATTACACAAAGTGATATATGTGCATTCTACGTGAGTTTGAAAATATGTTCTTCGTTATATACATTTTTATGGTCACGAACAGGGTCAAAAATGAGGCCTTGCTGTGAATTCAAACCACTTCTCCCGATGTGTTTATTAGCCTTGACTTCCCGTCAGCCTCCCGTACCTTGCCTAATTAGGCTCCGATCCGCCACTGTCCCTCCCGTACAATCATTTCATAACGGTTGCATCTAAGCTGCTAGTTTAATAATCTAGATAGTAACACATTTTGTACAGAATCATTGATAATAGCTGCATATTTATAATCCACGCTGTGAATGTTTTCATCTTTAGAAACAATGACATATTCCTCATACCAATTTTGAATCCCCACATCATCTTGTTTTCTTCTTAACTGCTGAGTTCTCGTTGCTGCCACGGCTGCCCCGCCCGTCACAGCGCCGGCTGCTTTATCTACCACACGTTTATGGGATCGTCACTCGCGTCTCCTCAGGTTTCACTAACGCTCATTCGCCTCATTCCGCACTGATTGCATTTAGGGAACATATCCAAACGCGCTGCTTTTATCTAGCACATTCCAGTTCTTGGAAGTACGAACATCCACAGTGCACTTTCTGTTCATCAGTGCTCCCCTTCGCAAGCACCGGAGCGGCTCCGAGTCCTCTGACAGGTGTGCCAGCATCCTCGCCCTGCCCAGGGCCGTGGTGGGGGTGTGGACTAAGAACTTACATAAGAGGTGGATATCATGTGGTTTGCAAATAAAATGAAAGAGAAGTGTCCATGCTCCGCAGCTAAATGGGTTTGCTCCACGCACACCAGGTCAGGGGACGAGATGCCCCTCCCAGGAGTTGGCTGGGTATGTCCTGGAGAAGCAGACCTTGCACTGTCTCTTCCCCTTCCCTTATTCATGTCCTTTTTAGGTTAAATGTCTTCTGAAACTGTGAAATTTTAGTGGAAATAAATCATTAAAACCAGGTGAGAGGTGGACTACTGTGTGCTTTAGAACAGCAGTTCCCGACCTTTTTGGCACCAGGGACCGGTTTCATGGAGGAAAATTTTTCCATGGATGGGGGTGGGGGGTGATGCAAGCCATGGGGAGCGGCTGTAAATACAGAGGAGGCTGTGCTCGCTTGCCCACCGCCCACCTCCTGCTGCGTGGCCGGTTCCTAACACAGGGCTGGGGGACTGCAGCTTTAGAACACGCAAACTTAGAGCATCTGCGATCAACAAGAGGGACGGAAGACAGGATGACCGAATCACACATTCACCTTACAGATGTTTACCTTTGTATTGCAGAAATGCTCGCTTATTAGAGCATTCTCTTTCAAAAGTAGAAAGAGCGTGAGAAAGTAGAACAAGTCACCGTAAATTCGTGACTTTGTAACAACCTCTGTCCACATTTTGTGTATTTCCCTCCTGCTTTTTTTCTCTTTTTTTACATACGCTTTTTCCTTTTTAAACATAGTTGAGAATTAACATATGTATTGATCCTGACAGGCAAAAATAGTGGCAGAAATCAGCAAAATAAATGCAAATAAGGACAAATGGAAATTCTGATATTTTGTTCAGTGAATACTTTTACAATTACAAATTTAGGGAGGATGGGCTTAACATAAGTTTAAGTGAAGAATATCTTGGTTTTTCGTTGATTGCAAAGTGAATCTGAGGGAACTATTGCCAAAGCAGTCTTCAAATTAATAGAAGAAAACAGAGTGCCCTGATCAGGGAGGTCATCTAGAGCATTTTTTGGTTGTATACTAGCATCTGGAAAAAATTTTGAGCACGTGCTTAGAGATACATATACACACACACGTGTATTTTTTATTAATTACATACATATAACCATAGTTATATGTTACATATGTATATGATGGATAAAAATGATAATAAATAGAAACTGTCATATTTATTTGCCACATTCTGATTAATTTTTCATCCCTGGGAATTCCCAGGTTGTGCTGGAAATCATTGATCTAGAACAGCCGCTCCACTCTGGACATCCCGGCATGTGACTCTTACTGCAGACTGAGGCTTGCAACGGTGAGAGGCGAGAAAGCTGAACCAGTTGGGGGCCGATGGGAGACTGGATCTGCTTGGCCAACTCTGTTAGACACTCGAGACCCCAGGGGTCACCAAATGTCCCAGTGCAGTCGTACCGAAGATTCATCCCTCCCGCCGGGGCTTTTATCTGCTTCTGCCACCATTCCACATGTGTGTAATGTGAGATCTATAACTGTATCCTCGCATTGCCAGGACACGGGAGGCCTGTTTGGTCATTCTTGATATTAAAAGAACCAATTAGAAACATTACATAATTGCGAACGTGACCTCAATTGGCCAATCATCCAGCTACGAGTGTAGGTGCTAATCATAGCACATCCCATGTGTGTGATCAGGACACTTATTTTAAAAAATCACAATCTCATTTTTGGTAGTTTAGGCATAACAAGGATGGGAAAGTTGATACAAAAGACCTTTGATATGTCTTGAGATCAAGACTCCAGAGTGCAATAGCAGCGTGTAGTTCCCCCACGGGAAGGTACACGGAGGGCCAGCCACGTGCCTCCTGGGGCCGCCTCTCTTTCTCGTCAGCTCCATCTGCGGCACTGCCAGTGGCCGGCTTGTGCAGCCGTTTGTTCCTCTAGGAAGAAGAAGAGTTTAATCATTTTGCAAGAGTTACTAACAAGCGACATGGAGCACAGAGCCGCCTGGGCTTTTGCAAATGGGGCTGCTGGTTGGGCAGCAGGCTCATCCCCTAGCCAGATGGTTTGCTCCAACATGCCAGCTCTCTGCATGGCATCCAAATACGGGTCTCAGCAAAATCACAAATGATCATCCGTCATGGACACTGGGAATTGGGAAGAACTTCCAGAAACTACATTCTTGAATGTGGAAGAGCAAGTGCGATCCCTGCTATTTCCTCTTAGTTACCTGACTTTGTGGGACTGTCCCCGATCTCCTTGAGAAGACGCAGTCATATTGGAGCAAAGGCCTGCGGTATCTTAAAGATAATTGCGTCATAGCTTCTCACTTGGCAGAAGAGGACTTCAGGGCTCAGGGTTGTCGTGCCAAGTTAGCGCGAGCACTCCAGCCCGACGATTCAGGGATCCTGTTTCTTTATCTGCACGATGACACGGTGCGGAGAAGATTAGAGGTAATTTGCACGATGTGCCCAGAGTTGATGAGACAATCTATGGACAAATCGTCCCTTCTAAAGCAGGACTAAAAGTCAGAATTCCTGAGTCACGATGCTGGTTCTTCTTCAAAGTCACAGTCATGGCCATGGGATATGCTGTTCACAACTGTTCGTGACACAGTGGCACTGCTTTTCTAAAATCACTATTTTCCCATTTCAGTTCTTTCTGCATGATCATTTTTCTTTTCTTTTTTTTTTGAGACAGAGTCTCACTGTGTTGCCCAGCCTAGAGTGCCGTGGCGTCAGCCTAGCTCACAGCAACCTCAAACTCCTGGGCTCAAGCAATCCTTCTGCCTCAGCCTCCCGAGTAGCTGGGACTACAGGCATGCGCCACCATGCCTGGCTAATTTTTCCTATGTATTTTTAGTTGTCTGATTAATTTCTTTCCATTTTTAGTAGAGACAGGGTCTCGCTCTCGCTCAGGCTGGTTTCAAACTCCTGAGCTCAAACAATCCGCCCGCCTTGGCCTCCCAGAGTGTTAGGATTACAGGCATGAGCCACTGTGCCTGGCCTGCATGGTCATTTTTGAGAACTCCAAATTCAGAGGGAACAGTGCCATGTGTGAGTTACGCAAGTCGTGCACATAATTTCCTTGCAGTGAGATATGAACATAAAGTCTCTCTGTAATAAACAAAAAGCATTGTGCATAATTTCCCACTGGTCATTTTTGTTGATTGGGCTCTTACTGTTGAAGCCGTTAATGCAGAGAATAAATGAATAACTGGCTTTCATGCACAGTCTCCTCTCATTATGTACAAGGGCTCAAAATTTAAAGTGAACTATTTTTAGATCTTATATTAGGACATAAAGGACTGTTTATTGCTGGTAACGCGGGAAACACGTTGCATTTCTACCTCTGCCTGGCTTCTCTGCGGTGGCCGCTCGGGCTTCCGTTCTTGCTGATTCATTAGTTACATCCAAAAACGACTGGAGTCAAGTCGGATCATTTTTTACAGGGAATGTGGTTCTCAAACATTTCTGGTACAATTTGAGTTCAGGTTCTGCTTTGACCAATCAGGATAGTGGTCCTTAGATGAGTCAAATTAAATTTTTTTTCTGTGAACCCCCCTGGGGTGAAGCAGGAGGTGGGATTCCAGGCCAGAGGGAACAGCTCTTGCTTCAGAGGTTGGTCTCTGTGCCCTCTTTCTTTCCCTCTCCTCCTTCAGATCCCTTCTGCCTCTCCAGCTTTTCCTCTCTCCTCCTTCCCCTTCCGACTCATGTTCCAACATCATGGCTCCTTTTTAATGTGACAAAATGTCACAGGCCTTCACCTTACAGTTTTTGTACTAACGCTTCCGGTATCTGAGGGAGTAAACGTAGAAATGCCACACAGAGAATGACTATGAACTCACAACCCCTTAAAATTCATCATGATGGTTTCTATGTATACTTTAAAAATTATATATGAACACATGAAGAATTATTTTTTTCTGTTTATGCCAGATATGGGCCCAAGGCCACTCACAATAGAGTTACATCAGCCCAGAGGTTGGGAACGATGAACTCACAATACATATGTTTTTGTTTATTTAGTCATTGCTGCCAGTGACCTCCAGGGCCCTGAGGGTAAGCAGGGAACAAGAGATCATGCCCGGTTTTAGGTGGACACACCTGAGCCAACAACAGGCTCATCCCGAGAGGCTGGGCGGGGCGCTGCCTGGGTTGGATTCCTCCTCCCAGGGCTCAGTAGCTGCGAGAAGTCAGGATGTCAGTTTTCTCGCTGATAAAATGGACACAACGTTAGCAGCCTCTTTCATGGGCCACAGCAAGGACTGGGTGAGTGACGGTGTGTGAAGCATGTACAAGTGGCTGGTGCACACCCATCCCTCCAGCCTTTGCCGTGATGACCTGTGCACAGCGGCACAGGAGTGGTCCAGGGGTCCCGGTCCCACTGGCCTGCGTGCGAGAGAAGAACCGCACCGTTGGATAGATGACGGCTCTCAGCCTCCTCTCCCTGTGCAGGATGGGTCCCTTCTGGTCCTCTCGGAAGCGGCCAGCAAGATGGAACAGGAAGTGCAAGAGATGCACTAGGGGAAGCCCTTTTGTGGGGACAGGGGAGGGACCACAGACTCCTGTTCCAGGAGTCCTGCGTGGGCCCCAAGGCTCAGCTCTGACCCTCCCGCAAAGCTCAGTGGTAGCTGGGAGCCCCCCAGGAGAGCTTGGCCTGAGGCGGCCGCCACAGAGAGTCCTGAATATGCCATGGCTGGAGGCTGGGGGCTCCCGGTGCCCCTGTGCAGGTTCTCCGGGGAGGGTGGTGCATGTGTCCTGCCAGGCCCTCCACTTCCCCGGTACCCCCTGAACTTTTTTGGAACCCCCATGTGTGTATCAGGGGTGGGGGGATGTCTGCCCAGAGCTGTGCCCCAGCCCTCTTCAGGGCTTTGCTGCCACCAAAGCTGTTGCCGCCTGTGGCCAGTGGTCTCACACTGGCTCTGTCACACAGCAACTCTGGTTTGGTCCCCGGGCCCTAAAGAGAGGCAACTGTGCCCGAGTCTCCCCAAGTAAATCTCTCGTGAGTCCAGCTCCCCTCCTGAATGACTCCAGTGCGCCCTTGTAGTCCTGGCGTGTTGGGAGGCGGAGTTTGAGGCTGCAGTGAGCTATGATCGTGCCATTGCACTCCAGCCTGGGTGACAGAGTGACAATCCTCTTGAAACAACAACAACGGGTCCTCCCCGTTAGCTTAGGAACAGGCACTAGCCCATCCCCTTCCCGCCTCCCCATCTCTCTTGCCTCATCCAGGCCCTTGGACAGCTCAGACCCTGCCAGACCCCAGCTGAGAGCAGGGAGGGGAGCAGCCCCCACCATGAGGGGCGCAGGGCTCCTGGGAAGCCTCCTGCGAGGGACCTTCTTCCTGAAGGTGACGGGAGAGCAGGCGCAGGCAGGGTGTCCCAGGGAGATGGCCGGGCAGGGGAGGTCCCGGCCTCGGTGTTTGGGGACCGAGTAGTCCACATATTGTGTGGACAAAGCAGCCAGTTAGGCAGCTGCCCTGTACAAGGCTGGGACCTCAAAGAACAGAGAGCATTTCTGCAGCACGTCTCTCCGAGGGCAGGTGTTGGCGTTGCGCAGCGGGCCAGGCACAGGAAACCCAGGAGCCAGCAGCAAGGAGCGTGCTCAGAAGCCCTGTGCATCCCGCACGCCGGCCCATCCCCAGCTTCCCACTAGGGCTGGGGAGGTCCTGAGAATCTGTTTTTAAACAAGCTCCCAGGTGAGGCTGCTGCTGGGCCAGGGCCAGGCTGTGAGAACCGCTGTGGACGCCAAACCCCGGCCATGGGGGACTCGGGGACTTTTCACAGGGGACAACGCTGGCCTCTTGCGTCCTTAAGGCTACTGCCTCCGTGAGGACACCAAAGTCTTCCTGCCTCCCTGGGGAGGGCTGAGTTACTGATTTATAAAGAGCCCTTTGGCATTTTAAGTTGCCTCTTTCTCACCAGACTATCCCTCTTCCGGGGCTGTGTAGACAGTTTGTTTTCCTCTTAGGTTACAACAATGAAGGGGGTTATTGTCTCATGATTCTGTCAAGTCTTATTTGCCCCTTTAAGTCCTCCAGATTCAGGGTGTGGTTGACTGATGAATTCGATCCCTCAATCCTTTCCACTCTCCCTGTCTGTCGCCCCAGATGCACCCTTCCCCGTCAGAACAGCGAATTCCCATCCCCGCATTGGCCAAGACACAGGGAACGAGGTTGGCCAAGTTAAGTGTTTGACAGGATTTGACTTGAAGCTTCATTTGTCTGGGCTGGGAGTCCAGGTGCCAGTCTGACCTGTCCTGTCTCCTTTTCACGTTCTCCCAGCCCTGCCCTTTCACGGGCGTTTCTGGAAGGCACGATACTAACCTGAAGGGCCAGTGTTGTGGTCTTCGCCTGACATCCCTCAAGGAAAAAGAATATCTTCAGCGTCCAAAAACAGTGAGATTTTTGTACATCAAAACATTCCCCCACCCCAAAGAGTAGCAGCTGGACTCTTTCTGTTGTGTTTCGTGAGAAAACATAGTTATTTCTGGACTCGGTGGAAGATCTTATTGAAAATCGCTGCAGAATTGACATCATGAAATATTTACCAGCCGTTCCACAACTTTCAGTTCTTGTGACAACCCAGAGCTACCAGCAGAGAGACAGATACATTTTAAAAGAGAAGTACCTGATGTGAAATGATTATACTAACTTGGGGCTGTTTCTGTGCCTCATTTTCGTTTCCAAATGAAAAGAGAAAAAATGGAATCTGAGGGGTCGGCCAAGCCCTGCAGACGGCCAGGTGCACCTGCATTTCAGGAAACCGCCAGCAGGTGGGAGAGAAGTGTGACTGCCTCCCCGCAGCTGCCACAAGAAAGGCCTACGTGACCAAGCAAAGCGGCGGGTGCCTCCGCTGGAGAGCGGAGCGGAGCAAACTGCTTCAGGATGCGGTAGAATATGGCAATCCGGAGCGCAGTGTGGGGATCTCGGGCTAGGAGCTCCCCGCCCAGGCTCGCTCTGCGCTTGAAGCCATTTTGTCCCTCTGACTGCTGGCCTCGCAGCCGGCTGGCAGAGGCAGAGTCCCTCGGTCCACCTGCAGCTCTATCCCTGTCCTCCTGCTCTCCCTGAGCCCCCTCCTCCCAGCAGAACTATGCATCCTGCTGTCCTCCCTCCTGTCCACATTCCACCCTAGTTCCACCTTCATTAAAATTTAAATATCAAGTATCCATGAAATAATATAAAATAATACAGCTGCCTTTAGCTGAGAGGACCTCATGGCTGCCTTTTTTATTTGTACCAGATTTGTGGCCACACAGGATTGTTCTAAAAGGACTCTGAGCCACACCACGCATCAAATGAATGCCAGCGTAAGCAATTAAAATGCGCCGTGTTCCAGAGATACCCAGCGGGGCCGCCCCAGCCAGGGCTCTGTCAGTGGCTCAATTATAATGTCCCTCTCCAAGACTGGTCATTGCCTCTCACTCTGGGCAGCGGCATAATTGGCCACGGTTTTGCATCCTTGCAGTTTTTTTGAATTTTGTAAATGCCAGCATTTGTCTATTAGAAACATGTGATTAGAAGTACTTGTTTGTTCTTTTACAAGAGCATGAGATGATTTAAAAATTCTCGCTGAGGGAGGCATCGCGTTCCCATGCTCACCCTGAGACTCGCTGCTTCTGCCGCCCCACCCCCTCCAGAGCCTTCCCTCCGCCCCTCCCCCCAGGAATCTTTGAAAGCAAACCTTGATCCCGCGCCGGCACAGTGCGGATTGTGCCTGGCCTGACTACATGGGCAGAAATCGTTTGTTGTTTTTAAATTCCATGCGAAGTTCAACTTCATTACCATGCTCCTTCATGGGGAGGACTCACACTACAGAGTTAAAGGATTTTTGACTCTATTAAAGGAGGCCTGGGAAGGAGATGCGAACTTCTCAATCTGTGACAAGGCTAGACACTTTGAGGGTATGATTACTTCCTTCGCCCGACACATGTAATTTTTGGAGAAACGCGGGTGGAAAATCGTTGTCTGTATCCTCTGCTGCCGTGGCATAGCAGGTGGAGACTGTCGGAACCGGATTTCTGCTGTGTGTCTCCACCTGCTGGGCGGTTTGTCCGGCACCTTCTCCACTGGATCTCCTGAGCCCCGTGCACCTGATGGTGCGATTCCAGGCACTGCCCCCGTGTGTCTGCACGCGCCTCTCCGCGCCACGCCTGGCGGTGCCCCGCTTCACTGTCCGCACGCTTCCCGGCGCTGCTGGCATCGACTGCCATTTTCTCTCGCTCCTCCCATTTCTCCTTCATTTCCCTCCTTCTCCTTCGTTTCCATTGGATGAACTCCTACCATGAGCTTCATAGCAAGCTTCACCACCTCCATGAAGCTTTTTCCTACCCCTGCAGGGCAGAGCTGACGGCCGACTCCTTCTGTTGGGGCATTTATCTGTTAGGAATGTTCGTGTCTTCTTCTCTGGGAAAATGTAGCTGCTTGGATCAATAATAAGCTGCTTCACAGAAGTTGCACAGAGGAGAGGCTGAGTGATTTGATATTGAGAGAGAGAGAGAGAGAAAGAAGAAAAAACATTTCCACAGGTGCATGAGAGAAAAGAGAGCGGCCCCAGAGAAAATAGATGCAGGTAATTACAAGTAGTGAACAAGGGCTGGGGCTCACAGAGCTTGAAATGCCTCGGAAAGGAGTCATTGCGGTCCGGGCACCTCTCTCGCAGAGGGGGCGGGCTCCGCAAAGCTTCCCGAGGGCGTCACGCATGTGGGTGTGCAGCTGCGTGCAGACCTGCCACTCGGCGACCACTCCTCTTTCCACTGCGTCCCTTTGGGTGACCCTCGTTGGTCAGGGGCTGTGGGGTAACCAGGGTCATATCCTCAAGATGTTACTGCTGAGCTGTGCTGACCAGACTGGCGTGCACGGGGAGACGTGCTGACCCAACAAGAGAAGGGACAGGCCCGGGGCCCCGGTGCTGCCCGAATGGGACACGGGGAGGGTGCTCATTCTGGCCACAGTGCACACAAGCCGCTGCTTTGTACGTTACGGCCGCATTTCCCCAAATGAACACGGGTGCCCTGCCACCAGCAAGGACTGGGTTTCGGGGACATGGGGTTACCCTAGCACACAGCTTTCCTTTTTAGGCCCAAAGTGTAATCCTGACCCCTGGCGATGTGTTTGGGGCCAGGGGCCTGGCCTGGTTGAGTGGCTTGTCCATGTTTAGTCCCTGGGCAGGAGCCTCGCTGCACACGACAGGGCTGTTTGCCCCGGTATAATTCCCCCTCCCTTGACGCCGATATAACTATTGACTTAATCTTAATAACAAAGCGATTAGTAAATACACAAACACAGTACAACTCCGTGTAGTGTACAGGAGAGGCCTATCACATGCATCAGGCTTCACTCATTAGGTGGGTGGTTGGGAAGATGAAATGGGTTCATATGTGTAACACTTTACCCCGTGCCCGGTGTAGTAAAGCTCGCGGTGCGTTAGCTACGCTGCCGCTGCTGCGGTGAGATAGGAGAAGGGGGAGAAGGCGGGGAGAGGAGGGGGAAAGGAAGCAATGTTATATGCTTCCCCTTTTTTTTTTGAACTTTATCATTATTGTCTTTTCTACTCTCGGGGAATGTATATACTATAGACTGAATAATTGAAGTGGAAACATTTCAGATAATTCCAAATATACAACATCCGATTTACAGACTGCCCTGCTACATGGCGACCAGGAGCCATTAGGAGTGGTCAGTACACACTCCCTTCAACAAATTCCTCCAGGGACACACACAGAAGTTATCAGCACACAAAGATTCTTGGTACGCTGATGTCACCGTCTTCTGCGCACATCCTCGCTTCGGTCTGCTCTGGCGCCTGCGAGGGAATTCTGGATGGGGATTGAAATGTCAGCTAAGTCTTTGCAGCTTCTCCTCTAAAGAGGCAGAGTCTATTCCTCCACCCCGTGAGCCTGGGCAGGGCTGTGACTTGCTTTGACCACGGAGTGCCGTGATGTTACAGGAGTTCTGTCCGGGCCTTAAGAAGTGTTGCAGCTTCTGCTCTCGCTCCTGTGAAATTCCCACCGCGTGAGGAAGCCCGGGCTGGCCAGAGGAGGGCTCCACTGCCTGCGCCGTGGGTGAGGCCAGGTGGATTGTCACCCCGGATGAGCTATCAGATGGCTGCAGCCGTGTGCCTGACCTCATGAGAGACCACCAGAAGAACTGTTCCGCTGACCCCAGCCCACCTCGCTGGCCCACAGAATCAAGATCAGATGAAATGGTTGTTATTCTAAACCACCAAGGTTTAGTATGGTTTGTTAAGCAACCAGCACCCTTGGTTCTTGTGGATCGCAAAGTCTTGAGAGCAGTCCTTGCCTCTTCCTGGCCTGTGGCTGGTGGCAATCGTTGACATCCTTTGGCTTGTAGACACATCACCAGTCACATGGCATTATCCCTCTGTGTCTTCGCATTGTCCTCCCTCTGTGCACATCTGTGTCCAAATACTCCTCTCCTTATAAGGATTATAGACTCCTTCCAGGCCCAGCCCAGTCCTGCAGGACCACATCTTAACTTGATTACACCTGCAAAGACATTCTTTCCAATAAACTCACATTCACAGGTAACGGGGTGGACTTCAATGTGTCTTTTGGGAAGACATATTTCTATCCACTACATATGGGCAATTTCTTCTTGAGATTAGGATTTGCGGCTGGAGGAGGGACAGAGGACAAGCAGCAGGGAAAGGCGTCTGACAGCAGCTTGGTTCACAAGCCACGGTGCCACGAGCTCCAGAACCAGGTCATTTGCTGTTTGACTTTGGAGAAGCCGTGGAGCTGCAGATTCCATATCTGGTCAATGGGACGCTCCCAGGCATGTTGCTGTGATAATGCACACAATGTGTGTAAGTGGCAACCCAGTACAAACTTTGGCCACAAATTTTTCCAAGATTTATTGAGATATAAAAGACAAGTCAAAGTTGCATATATCTAAGACTCACACTGTATGATTTGATATACACATGCAGTATGAAACGTTCACCGCATCAAGCTAATTAACATGCCCATCACCTCACGTAGTTTCTATTTTGTGTGTGATGAGAACGGTTAAGATCTACTCTCGTAGCAAGTTTCAAGTACACAGTAGAGCATTATCAACTATGTCACCTGCTGGACGTTGGATTCCCAAAGCTTGCTCATCTTACAACTGAAAGCTTGTGCCCTTGACCAATTTCCCATCTCCCCACTGCCAGGCCTTGGCAATCACCACTCCACTCTCTGCTTCTGTGACTCTACTTTTTTAGGTTCCATGTATAAGTGATACAACGCAGTACTCGTCTTTCTGTGCCCAGCTTGTGTCACTTAGTATAACATCCTCCAGGCCCATCCATGGTGTCACAAATGGCAGGATTGCCTTCCTTTTTATGGCTAAAAAATATTCCACATATATTAATATCTCACATTTTCTTTATCAATTCATCTGTTGACAGACACTTAGGTTGTTTCTGTATCTTGGCTACTGTGACGAGTGCTGATGTCTCTTCAGAAATCTGATTTTGTATCCTTTGGATATATACCCTGAAGTAGGCTTGCTGGATCATATGGTAATGCTATTTTTAATTTTACGAGGAACCTCCATGCTGTTGTCCATGATGGCTGTGACAATTTAAATTCCACCAACTGTGTGCAAGGGTTCCCTTTTCTCTGCACCCTGCCAGCACTTGTTATTTCTCATCTTTTCGATAATAGCCATTGTGACTGTGTGAGGTCATATCTCACTGTGGATTTGATTTGCATTTCCCTGAGGATTAGTGACGTTGAGCACTTTGTCATGTACCTATTGGCCATTTGTATGTCTTATTTGGAAAATATGTCTTTTTAGGTCCTCTGCCTAGTTTTTGCTTTTTTTTTTTGCTATTGAGTTGTATGAGTTTCTCATATATTTTGGATATTGGCCCCTTATCAGATATATGGTTTGCAAATATTTCCTCCCATTTCACAGACTGCTTTGCATTTTGTTGATTGTTTCCTTTGTTGTACAGACACTTTTTAGTTTGATACAGTTTCAGTTGTTTATTTTTTATTTTGTTGCCTGTGCTTTGGTGTCATATACAAAAAAAATCATTGCCAAGACCAATGATAAGGAGCTTTCTCCCTTTTTCTTCTAGGAGTCTTATTGTTTCAGTTCTTAAAATTAAATCTTTAATCAATTTTGAGTTAATTTTTGCATATGGTGTAAAATAGGGTCCAATTTCATTCTTGTGTATATAAATATACAGTTTTTCAAACACTTACTGAAGAGGCTATTCTTTCTCCATTCTGTATTCTTGGTACTCTTATCAAAGATGAGTTGACTGTATATGTGTATGTTCATTTCTACTCCATTTATTTATTTGACTGTTTTTATGCCAGTACCATACTGTTTTGATAACTGTAGCTTCATAATATAGTTTGAGATCAGAATGTGTGATGTTTCCAGCTTTGCTCTCCTTACTCAAGATTGCTTTGGCTATTCAGGGTCTTTTGTGATTCCATAAAATTGTTAGAATTGTTTTTTCTACTTTTATGAAGAATGACATTGGAATTTTGATAGAAATTATGTTGAATTGGTAGATTGCTTTGGGTAGTATATACATTTTAACAATAGTAATTATTCTATCTATGGATACAGGATATCTTTCCATTCATCTGTGTCTCCAATTTCTTTCATCAATGTCTCATAATTTTCAGTGTATAGATCTTTGACCTCTTTGGTTCAGTTTATTCCTAAATATTTTATTCTTTTTGATGCTATTGTAAATGAGATTATTTTCTTAATTTCTCTTTTGGATAGTTCATTGTTATTATATAGAAATGCAACTGATTTTTATATGTTGGTTTTATATCCTGAAACTTTACTGAATTTGTTTATTAATTCTAATAATTTTTTAGTGGAGTCTTCAGAGTTTCCTTTATCTAAGGTCATGTCCTCAGCAAACAGAGACAATTTAACTTCTTCCTTTCCAATTTATTTCTTTTCTTTTTATTTCTTTTTCTTGCCTAATTGCTTTGGCTTAGACTGCCAGTACTATATAAATAGAAGTGATAAGACTGGGCATTCTTGTCCTGTTCCTACAATTAGTTTCATCAATGGTGAAAGCTTTTAATCATTGAATATGGTGTTAGCAATGGGCTTGTCATATATGGCCTTTATTATGCTGATGAACGTTCTTTCTATACCTGATCTGTTGAGATTCTTTGAGATGATCATATGATGTTTATCCTTCATCCTGTTAATGTGGTGTATCATAATGATTGCTTTGCATATGTTGAAACATCTTTGTATCCCAGAGATAAATCCCAGTTGACCATAGTGTATGTTTTAATATACTGTTGAATTTGATTTACTAGTCTGTTGTTGAGGATTTTTGTCATTCATCAGGGATATCAGTCTATAATTCTATTCTCTTACAATGTCCTTATCTGGCTTTGGATTCTTTTTCAGGCAATTCTTAGCTCTCCAGTTCCTTGGGGACAACTATTGGATCTTTACTTCCTGTGGTGGTGAGGTGCTATGTTTGTCTGATTCTTCATTATCTGTGTAGCTTCACATTAGTATCTGTGCATTTCAAGGAGCAAATATCTCTTGTTGTCTATATAGACTGGTTTTGGCAGGTAAAGACCTTCTCCTGTCAGACCCCAGGGCTGATGGGATTGCCTCTGGGATCATAGGTGAGTGGCTTGGAGCTGGTTCATATGTCTGCTCCTGAGCCTGCAGTGGAGTCTGCAGTTGGTGGCCCTGTTACCAGAGGCTTGAGTAAATACGAGTCCTTCCTAATCCCTGGGTGGACAGGAATGCTCCTAAGGCCCTAGTCATGTCCGGTGCTATGACAGGGGTCCACACTGGGGTCTTCAGTTGGGTCCACAAATGACAGGCTTGTTACCAGGTGCACAGATGGGTGTCTCCTGTTAGTTCACTGGGAGATCTCCTCCCAAGTCACTGGGATGGTCCCTATGTGGGCAGGACTGGCCCTGGCCTGTGGCTGAGAGAGGCTGGAACCATGTTACAGGGCTGCTAGGGGTCCACAGCTGGGAATTAGGTCATTAGGCCTGCATTTGGGGTACGGATGGGCAAATCTCCTGCCAGGTTCCTGGGAAGGCAGACTGCCTGCAGGCCATGGCTGAGCAGGGCTGGCACTGGGTTACAGGCCACTTAAGGATTTGCAATCAGACCAAGGTTGGTAGGTTTGTCTTTGGAAACACAAAGGAGTGTGTCTCTTGCTGGGTCCCTAGGTAGGCAGGATTGATTCTGGACTGTAGTTGAGAGGAGCTGGAGCAAGGTCGTGGGCTATTTCATGGTCCACAACCAGGATTGAGGTTGGGAGGCCTCTTACCCAATCCATGGGCAGATGTGGCTCTTCCTAGGTTCCTTAACAGCTGGTGCTGGTGGCAGGACAAAGGCCAAATGGAGCTGTAGCTGAGTCCATGGGCAGGGAAGGGAGGTCTGCTTTTGGGCCTGTCACAGGGACCACAGTAAGCAAGCCTGTCACCTGGCATGGGCCTGACTTCTCAAAATAGTCCTCATTGGTCTTGGGCTTCACTGGGATTTCAAAACTTCCTACTTGGATCTCAAAGCTCTCACAAAGGCACTTTTGTCTGTGAATGGCTTCCAAATGATTGTTCTAGGGAGATGTGAGCACAGTCTCCTTATTCTGGCATCTTGCTGACGTCACTATCACGTTAATCTTTGTTTCACCATTTTCCTTGAGCACATCCCTGAATGAAATAACCCCCATGTGTGGTGATACCCAAATTCTTGTCTGCAAAGTCACAAATTTTTAAACTGTTTCACTATCAGATCTGAAGTAGCTCAAAAAAAGAAAATTTAGTGAGTTGAGTAAAAGTTCTCCAGAATAACATGCAATAATTTTCCCAACAGTCTGTGAATGGTGCTAAGGAATGGAGTTTGTGTTCGGCTTAGAATTGATCAGATCTGTTTTAAATTGGGCTTTGCCCTTCCGTGTCAACTCATTCTGACAAGACGTGATGTGTCTGACAGGCCCTTTTAGTTGTGCTTGGGACATTTTATGTCCTTTAATAGCTGCAGTGAACAAGCATATTCTGGCAAAATAACAAAACGCTATAAAGAATGAATGCGAAGTTGGCCTCTTTGGTACAAATATATTCAAAGGCACAAGTAATTTTGGGTGACTAAGTTGTTTGGATTCACTTGGTAAACATTCCCTTTAGGATAGTACCAGATTTTAAAAATTTATTGCCTGAAGATAAATGTGTTGAAAGGTTTTCAATTATTCAAAATATGGGCTTATGATGGAATCAGGTTTGAAAACTCCGTAACTTTCGTTCAGTATCCATGAAGTCTCGCCACGTTGATGGTGAATGCCATGGATAAATGGATAGGTGGCTGAGCTTTCTCCTTAGATGCTCCCAGTTTGGAGGTAAGTATGAGTCAGTTGTCTTTGGTAGAACATTTAAGGGAATATAAAAGTAGGATGAATATTTAAGGCATTATCTTTGTGAATAAAGGGTAGTTTCTATACATATGATCTTGCTTTTCTTAGTCTTAATGAAATATGAAAACTACTCTATTTTATTAAACAGTTTCCGTAGTTTCATGAAAAGGATATTTTCTACTTCACCGCTTAGACTCATTATTTAACTTGTCAATACTACTCCTTGTTTTTGTCAAGCCATTTTGAAATCTTCAATACAGTATACAAACAGGTAGTTATCAGATATTTAGAGTGACTGTGTTGCAGGGTTTATCGAGCATCAACCTCTGTGAGGAGTTTTGATTGGTTGGTTGTACCTCCTGGAACAGAATGAGTACATTTCGCGTATCTGGTTATAGCTCCTTTTTAGCATGTGCATTTTAAAGGATTACCTTGGAGGTTGTGGTGCTGTTATGTTTGGAAGGTTCATTTCTACCTGTGACCAGAGTGTCCTGGAGATGGTCTGGGAGGAGGAACACTAGAGCCATAGTGTTTCTTTACTTCAAACTAAGTTCTGAGACTTTGCAATAGACTGAGTCCAACACATTTCACATTGACTCATGTTAGATCAGACATTTTAAATCCAGGCTGGCCAGGGATCACACAACTCTGCTGTAGCAGGATTTTTTTTGCTGTTTTTTTTTTTCTGGGTTTTATCCCCAGGTATAAAAATTAGTGACGACCAGTCAGAAGCATAAATGAAAGTGATGTGCTGGGTGGGGTGGCCACGGCCATGCCAGGCTTTCCATGGGGAGAGAAAGGAACAGCAAAGGGGCTGCTCCCTTTGATGCCCTGCAAAGCCTCAGGGGTGAGAGCAGGGCCTGGGACACAACTCGGGAGTTTGCACTCTCGCCCTGAGATGCAGCAGCAGCACGATTTGTAACGAATGACATCTTCTCAATGAGATTCAGCTCCCTTATCTGCATAACAAGAAATGGGAGAATATCACCCATCCAACAGGGTCATCACAGGATCAAATTAAGTAACTGAAGGAATTTCAAAGTGTGTTGAGGTTTACTGTGAGGCCTTGCAACCATGCTGGCCTCTAGTACAATTCTTGTACATAGTGAGTGCTCAAAAAAGACTGTGGAATCAATCCATGAATATGTACATGAAAGAACGAACGGCCCATTCTGCACAGGATTAGGTTTCCGGTGTTCTTGATTAGCATAATGGGGAGTAGATGTGAGCAGGATATTTCCAGGCTCAAGATTCATTGTTGGAGCAGGAGGAAAAACAGGGAAATTTAATTCAGTCAGTATTAATAAGGTGCCTACACTGTTCGGGGCCTGTGCTGGACAGGATGGGAGGGAGGTGAGTCTCGTAAGACATGGTGGCTGCATTTGGGGCAGGATCTCCTTCACCACCTCTGAAAGGAGGCGAGAACAGCACAAGTCACAAAACTATGCTACTCAAGTTGGGTCCTGCCAAGCAAGGAGTGTGCGTACCTTGCACTGGTGATGCTCAATTTTCCCAGTAAAATTGATGGTGAATTATACAAATTTGGAAAAATGTGTATCTGAGGATTAAAATAGTTTCTTCTATAATGACTCCCATAATTCCTCAGCATCCAAGTGTGCCACTGTTCACTTTGTGCCATATCGAGCTATAGACACATCTGCGTCCAGCACAACTTTGTACATCTCAGGAGCGCAGATGTTCTCTCTGTCATCATTTATCCCCAGCGGGCTGGGTACAGAGCAGGGATACGTGTAAAACGCATGTTGGGCAAGGGGGCAGGGCACACCAGGGACAAGGGACCTACAGGAAAGGAGGTGATGAATATTTCCTGGGGGTATATTTTGTGCCCAGCACTTGGCATGGGGAGGGTCTCATTTCATGTTCTAACCAAGGTGTCTTTTTCCCACATATCCTATAATCACTCATCTGACAATCCTATTTTTTTAAATAATTATTTTTAAATTTTTGGTTAAATATACATAAATAAAATTTCCCATTTTGACCACTTTTAAGTGTACAGTTTGGTGGCATTAAGTTCGTTCACGTTGCTGTGCGGCCACCACCATCTGTCAACAGCACTTTTTCCTTTTGCAGAACACAGACCCTGTACCTACCAGATGACAACCCCTCCTTCCCCAGCACCTGGCAACCACTGGCTTTCATAATTCAGGTTAAAAAATACAAATAGTGAAGCATAAATCTTACGTGAATAATGGATACATTTTTATACAGTTATAAACTATGTAACCACCATCCAGGTTGAGGTTAAAAAATACATCCTCACTCCAGAAGCCCAGAATGATTCTTCCCAGTTAACACTCTTTCAAGACATAACCACTCACCTCAAGCACTGCCGATTTGTTTTGTCTCTTTGTAGACTTAAACAACTACTTCTGATGGTGCCTTTTTTCCAATCAATATCATGTCTGTGAGATGTATCCATGCTGTTGTGTATGTCAGACAAGTGGTTCTTTCTTATGGATATGCCACCATTTGTTTCATCCATTCCCCTGTTGATGGACATTTGAGTTTTTTCCCAGTTTTTGGCTATTCTGAATAAAGCTATTATGAACATATGTGTACAGGTCTTTGTGTGGACAGACGCACTCATTTCTTTTAATGTAAACCCAGGAGTGGCATGGCTGGGTTGTCAGGGACTAGGGGTATGTTTACCTACTGTAGAAAATTCCAAACTGTTATCTAAAGTGATTGTACACTTTACATTCCCATTATCCAAGTATGAGAATTCCAGTTACCCCACGTCCTTGCCAATACTTATGCGGTAGTTTCATTCTTAATACTAACCTTTCTGGTCAGCGTGTAACGGTGGCTCATTGTGGCTTTATGTTTTGGAGAAAGCAATGATATTCAGTACATTTTCATGTACATGTTGGCCAATTTGATATCTTCTATGGGGAAGGATCACTTAAGGGCATTTGGCTACTTTTTGTTGAATACTTTCTCTTCCTTAATTGATGTGTAGGTGTCTTTAAATATCCTTGACGTGTGTGCCCTTTGTCAGATATGCCCTGTGAATATTGCCTCCCACTCCATGGCTTTTCATTCTTTTAATGGAGTTTTTTGATCAACAGAAATTCCTAATTTAAGTCCAATATATCAGATATCAGTTGTTTGTTTTAAAGTCAGTGCCCTTTGGGTCAGATTTTTTTTTCTTTTATTTCAGCATATTATGGGGGTACAGATGTTTGGGTTACGTAAGTTGCCCTTGATCCCGCCCCCCAAGTCCGAGTTTCAAATATGTCCATCCTTCGGGTGGTGTGCATTGCACTCCTTGTGTATACAAATACCCGTCCCCTCCTCAGATTTAAGAAATTTTGGCCAAGGTCATAAACACTATCTCATATGTTTCTTCTATAACCCTAAGAGTTTTAGCTTTTGCAATTCGTCATCTCAAATTAAAGTTTGTGTATAATATTAAAGGTAGGAGTCTCATTTATTCTTCACAATAACATCCAATTATTCTAGTACCACTTTTGTTTTTTTAAAGAGCATCATGTCTTCATGGAATTGCACTGGTGCCTTGCTATAAACCAGGGATCTGAGTATGTGTGGGTCGGTTTCTGGACTCCGGTTGCTGTTCCGCTGGTCTATTTGTCTCTCTTTGAGTGAACTCCAAAATGTCCTAACTGGTGAATTTTTGTAGTAAGACTTGAAATTGGGTAGTGTAAGTCCTCCAACTTTGTTCTTCTTCCAGATTGTCTTGACTGTTGTAGGTCTTTTGCACTTTCATATATATTTTTAAATCACCTTGTCAATTCATGTCCTCTCCACACACACACACAAACCTATTGGGATTTTTACTGGGATTGTGTTGAATTTATAGCTCAGGTTGGGGAGAATAGACATCTTAACAATATTGAGCTTTCCTGTGTGATCATGGCATGTTTTCCATTTATTTAGGTCTTCTTAGTAATGTATTTTAGCTTTCACTCTATTGCTCTTACATAGATTTTGCTAGGTTTATTCCTAGGCATTTGATGTTTTGGTAGATAATATTTTTTAAAATTCATTTTAAAATGATGAACGTTTGTTGCTTTAGAAGACTATGCTTGAGTTCCATCTCTCCCATTAACTAGCGATGTGCCTTTGGACACTCTGCCTATCTCAGTTTCCTCACTTGTAAAATGCAGTGACAACAGGTGCTGCCTCTCTGTATCACGGAGAGGACTAACTAAGACAGCAGCGCCTGGCTGATGAAGACTTAGGCCTTGCCCTGCTGATGGAATACCCTGGGCAAGTTGTGGGCTGTTCTGAGGCCCAGCATCGAAGAAACCTTAATAAATATCAGTTCCTTTCTACACGTTTCCTGGTAAAGCCCATATTCTCTCTGCAAGAGAATCAAATTGTCAAATCTTCAAAGTGAGAGCAGCCTTGCAAATGCCTGAATGAGTATATGCTATTGGCTGAAGTGTTCAAATTTTTGGAAGGGGAGAGTGGTTTTCTTGATTTTGTAATTTGTTTTTTTTTTGCAATTCCTAGCAGGGATGCTACTATAGGAACCCAAAAGTGGCCTTTTGCAGAAGCCTTCTGCCTCATTTCCACCATTTAGGACATACTTAGTGCTCAAACGTGCTGAGCAAATGTTCTGCATGAATTATTTTTCTAAGTAGATGGTGTCGTTTTGATCGCAGTAATTGCAACTCCAGCCCCCTTAAGGGTTTTCTGGAAAGTGTGCATTTAGCGGACAACTGCTCACAGAGCAAGGAGAAACCGGCTGGGAGGCTGTGCTTTCCGGTGGATTATTTATTATGGAAAACAAGCTTCCTGCAATGATTTCCTCAGCTCAGCTGGCCACTTTGCCAGTCAATCGCCCACCGCCCTGTCCTGGTGGGGCAGGGCCCTTGCTTCTCCCCTCCCCCACGTGCTCTCTGGGCTTTAAGTGCCCAGTGTACTGCGATGCTCAGGCCACTGAGGGGATGACATGCTGAGACCTACCTTTCCCTTGTCCAGAAGTGTCCTTTTCCCATCCATCCGCAGACCTGCCTGGCAGCTGGGGACGCCCCGTCCCCACGGCGCTGCCTCCCGCAGGCACACTGTGGCCGGCACTGCCCACGGGGGCGTCAGCATTTGCTTTGCTTGCATATTCCTGTTCTCACGCTCTCTTCTCCCCTCTAGGCCCCAAGAGTCTCTGCACGACCTAGGCCCCTCCCGCTATAGCACGAAGCCTCGGAATCTCTCTAGGCCTGCTTCGCCCTTTGCAGCACCTTTCTAGATCTGACGTCAGTGTTCCATTCCTGAATAGGGAAAAATGCATCCCCCAATTTGAAGTTTAGGGACTCGGAATTCGAGGGCCAATTACATCAAATTGCTCCTCACTTCTAGAAGAAAATTTTCAGAAGTGCTGCTCAATATGTATAAAGCCGCGAGCTGCCCAACTTCCAGGGGCTGCTCGTTACGCAGGACGCCTCGTGATGCGCGGCTGCTTGTCCCGGCGTTCCCGTTTGGGAAGCTAAGGTGGTTCTCAAGATATTTTATGAGTCCTTCCTGCCGATGGGAACGGTTACAGATGGGCTGTAAATCACACGCAACGGCTCAGTAACACACGGCACCGCGGGGCAAGGGCAAATCGTCAGGCGCTCGACAGCTCATAACCCTAATCAGATCGCACCTGCCTCAGCCGCCTCGGCCCCCAAGCCGGCCCTTCCCCAGGAAGTCGCTGCGAGGTCTCCCCCAGAGCAGGAAGGCTGTGGGAAGAGGGAGAAGGGCCCCGGCAGTAGAGTTTTCCTGTGTGACAGGGAAGCAAGGGATCCGCCTTAGTCCAGGACACCTCGGAGAAGGAGCTCTGAGCCTGAATCCCTTTGTCACAGGGATACCGTTGCACACTCAGAAACGTCTATATTTCTCTGTGCCTGGAGAAGGCCCTCGTTATCTTTAATTCCCAGAGTACACTTGACTCTCGGTAAACGTGAAATAACTGCAGGAACGGTCGAGCTGAGAGGGGATCTCTGCGCCTGCCTACATTGCCCCCTTGGTTTCGCACCTGGCTGCAGAGCAAGTCGATGGTGATGACCAGGCCTTGGGACTTCCTGCCCAGTTCGCCTTTCCCAGGTAGGCCACACGGCTTGCGAGAGTCCTGAGCAGAGGAGAGTCACTCCACGGGCTGGGTCAGTGGGTCAGGATGAGCCACGTCTCCCACGTGCCTTTGGTGCCACGGCTGTTGCATGGAAGAGGGGGAAGAGGACGGAGCCAGACTCGCGCTGTGGTGACAGAGGGGGGCGAGGTCTCTGTGGAAAGTCCACCTAAAGGGTTCGCAGCGATGTTCACAGGATCCTGTCTGTGCACGGGCCCTTTCTCTAGAAACAAGGGCACTGCGGTGCTCTGACGCGTCCCAAGAGCACACACAATCTTACCGGGGCCTCCGTTTCTTCCTCTGTGATAGGGAGGACAATAATGCCTCATTCCTAGGGTTTTTAAGGATGTATGGCACTTTGATCAGCGGCCGGCACAGAGCAAGCACTTGGTAAATATTAGCTGCGTTTACGATTATTTGTTACAGAACCACTTGGTCAGCACATACTTATTTCCAAAGGATTCGGAGTTGGGAGAGATTCTCTTTGTCAAGGGCACTTGGAGGCTGGTCCGTGTCTAAATACCTGCAAATGGACTGGACGATCTCTAGGTGCGTCCAAGTCTCTCTGCTTACAACAATCAGTAAAACATTTTAAGGAAAAAGAGAGCTCACGTTGCCCAGGGCCTCCCCCACCCCGTGTTTAAATCAGATGCTGTGGCAAATAAATGAGATACTCCACTTTCTAGTATTGGGGGTATTTGGAAAGTTGAAATAATTCCAGCTTCTGATTTCCTAAAAAAAAAAAAAAAAGCTAAAAACTCGAAAAGTCTTTCTCTCAGTTTCTACCCTCCTTCTTTGCTAAAGCTAAATTTTAAATCACAGACTTAGATTATCAATGTTCACTCAGAGGATTGTAGCAGAGTCATTAAATCTTATTACAAAGCGAAGTGCAGAAAGTAATTGCACATATTTGTAAGTAGCTTAGAATTGATTAAAAATGCATAAAGAAAAGCTGTGAAATTCTCCGCAGGCCCAAGGATGCTACCCCCTGAGGGAAACATCACAGCTGCTTGTTCTCTGTAACCTTCCCCTTTCCCTGTGAAGGTGGAAGGGCAGCCACCCCGCTCTGCAGCCTCTGAACGGAGCACAGGGAGGTGCAGACAGGTTGCTACGGCTCAGCAAGCCTCGGAGAAGGGGAATTCATGCTCCTTCTGGGAGGCATCAAGGAAAGCTCATCACATTGAATGGATTGAGGCTCACCCAGTCATTGTCCTTCCTCTGAGGCTGCATTTTTGCAAGGTGGCAATTGCTACAAGGATGGGCAGGAAGGGAAAAGGTGGAGACGAGATATTGAGGTGTTTCTGGGAGGCAATTTCCCCAGATGCATATTGCAAGCACAGCAGATTAGCTGAAGTTTTTAGTGGGATTCAGCAAATTTCCAAGAAAATCCACTGATATTTGTCTCTCCTGTTTACAGTGTTTTGGAAATCACTTCCCGCAGTAGTCAATCAACCATGATGTTGGTTGAGGGTCTACTACATACAAACCGCTGTGATCGGCACGTGAAGGTTAGAAATTACTTCATTAAACATACATTTAGTGAACACCTATTAGAAGCCGGGTACTGTTTTAGTTGAGAAGCAACAGCTCCTACCCTCAAGGAGTTTACATTGTGGGAAAGGGAGGGAGACAGCACACAGGGATAGCTCATTTTATTGCACTTTGCTTTATTGCCCTTTGCAGATATTGTGTTTTTTACAAATTGGAGGTTTGTGACCACCCTGCATGGAGCAAGTCTGTGGACACCATTTTCCCAACAGCACGTGCTCACTTCACGTCTCTGTGTTCCATTTTGGTATTTCTTGCAGTATCTCAAACTTTAAAATATTATTGTATCTGTTATGGTGATCTGCAATCAGCAATCTTTGATGTTACTATGTAATTGCATTGGGGTGTCACCAACTGTGCCCATGTAGGACAGCGAACTTAATTAATACATGTTGTGCATGTTCTCACTGCTCAACCAGCCTGCTGTTGTCCCATCTCTCTCCCTCTCCTTGGGCCTCTCTATTCCTTGGGACATAATAATAGTGAAATTAGGCCAAATGGCAACCCTACAATGGCATCTAAATATTCAGATGAAAGAGTCTTGAGTCTCACTTAAAGTCAAAAGCTAGAAATGATTGAGCTTGGCAAGGAAGGCATGTTGAAAGCTGAGACAGGCTGAAAAACAGGCCTCATGCACACTTAGCCGAGTTGTGAATGCAATGGAAAATTTCCTGAAGGAAATTAAAAGTGCTACTCCAGTGAATCCACAAATGATAAGAAAGCTAAACAACCTTATTGCTGAGATGGAGAAAGTTTGAGTGGTCTGGATAGAAGATCAAACCAACCATGACATTCTCTTAAGCCAAAGCCTAACCCAGAGCAAGGCCTTTATTCTCTTCAATTCTATGAAGGCTGAGGGAGGTGAGGAAGCTACAGAAGAAAAGTCTGAGACTAGCAGAGGTTGGCTCATGAGGTTGAAGGACAGAAGCCATCTCCATAACATAAAAGTGCAGGTTGAAGCAATAAGTATTGATGGAGAAGTTGCAGCAAGTTGTCCAGAACACCTAGCCGAGATCATTGATGAAGGTGGCTACATTAAACAACAGATTTTCAGTGTAGACAAAACAGCCCCATATTGGAAGAAGATGTCGTTTAGGACTTTCATAGCTAGAGAGAAGTCAATGCCTGGCTTCAAAGCTTCAAAGGACAGGCCGACTCTCTTGTTAGGGACTAATGTAGCTGGTGACTTTACGTCAAAGCCAATGTTCATTTACCATTTGGAAAATCCTAGGGCCCTTAAGAATTATACTAAATCTAGTCTGTCTGTGTTGTAGAAATGGAGTGACAAAACCTGGATAACAGCACATTTGTTTATATTAATGGCATGGATTATTAAATATTTTAAGCCCACTATTGAAATCTACTGCTCAGAAAAAAATGTTTCCAAATATTACTGCTCATTGACAATGCACTTGGTCACCCAAGAGCTCTGATGGAGAGGTACAAGGAGATGAATGTCGTTTTCATGCCTCTAACACAGCATGCATTCTGCAGCCCATGGATCATGGAGTAATTTCACCTTTAAGTCTTGCTATTTAAGAAATACATTTTGTAAGGCTGTAGCTGCAATAGACAGTGATTCCTATGATGGATATGGGAAAAGTCCATTGAAAACCTTCTGAAAGAATTCACTATTCTAGATGCCCCTTAAGAACATGTTGTGTTTCATGTGAGGAGGTCAAAATATCAACCTTAAAGGAGTTTGGAAGAAGTTCATTCCAACTCTCATGGATGTCATTGAGAGTTTCAAGACTTCAGTGGAGGAAGTCAGTGCAGATGCAGTGGAAATATTAATAGCTGGAGAACTAGAATTACAAGTAGAATTAGAAGCATAATTAGAAGATGTGGCTGGATGGCTACAGTCTCATTCTAAAACTTGAAGGGATGAAGAATTGCTTATGGATGAGCAAAGATGGAAGCTACATCTGGTGAAGATGTGGGGAACGGTTGAAATGACAGCGAAGGATTTAGAATATTCCATAAACTGAGTGGCTAAAGCAGCAGCAGGGTTTGAGATAATTGACTCCGATTCTGAAAGACATTCTACTCTGGGTCAAATACTGTCAAGCAGTATCACACGCTATGGAGAAATCTTTCATGAAAGCGGGAGTCAATTGACGTAGCAAACTTCACTGTTGTCTCACTTTGAGAAATCGCCACGGTACAGCCATCCCACCCTTCAGCCATCGCCACCCACGCCAGCCAGCCGCCTTCAGCACGGAGGAAGACTTTCCACTGGAAAAAAGAACATGGCTCTCTGAAGGCTCACATGATTGTTGACATTATTTAGCAATCGTTTTATTTAAGGTGTGCACATTATTTTTAGACAAAAGGTGATTGCTCACTTAATAAACTATAGTATAGTGTAAACATTACTTTTATATGTGCTGGGAAAGCAAAAAAATTAGATACCTGGCTTTACTGTGGTCATCAGAACCCAAACCCACAATATCTCCAAGGTGGACCTGCAGTGAAGGTTGCTGTAATGGATGTGTGAACACCGTACTGTGGAAATGTGGAGGAGGTTTGTTAGTTAGGTTAAGTGACACTGTGCTGCGGTGACAAAATACACCTTCAGATCTCAGTATATTAGTGCATAAAACTAACTTCCTTCCTTCCTTCCTTTCTTCCTTCCTTCCTTCCTTCCTTCCTCCCTTTCTTCCTTCCTTCTTTCTTTCCTTCCTTCTTTCCTTCCTTCCCTCCCTTTGTCTCTCACCCCCAGCCACAAACATTTATTGAGCAGCTACTATAGGCCAGGCAATGTGTGGGGTGCTGGGAATACAATAGGGAACAGCCCCTGTTTCGAAGGAATTCGTGGTCTGTAGCCTAGATTTTCCCTTTGGGATACATTCTCAAAGGGAGGGATATTTGAACTATCTTGTCCTCCCTTTTTCTTTTTCTTTCTTCTTTCTTAAATAGATGTGTTGTTAAAATGTACATCAGCAACCACACAAATCCTAAACTAAACACACCCCTGTAACAGCACCCAGATCAGGAAATGAAACATTTCCTACATACACAGCCCTCACTTGTGCCCTCTCCCAATTATTATTCTCCTTAAGTAATACTAGAGACTATTTTAAAAAATACTTTTGACCTTCATAAAAGAGGATTACAATGAGATACCCATAAAATGTCTTCTTCTGCCCAACATTGTGACATTCACCCATGTTGTGGTAGAAATAATTCATTCGTTTTCAGTGCTGCATAATGTTTCATCACATGGATACACCCCAGGTGTTCAGCCATGCTGCCACTGATGGGCAAGTGACTATCACACATAGTTCTAGTATGGCAATCCTGTACATGTCTTCTTGTGGACACATATATACATATTTTCTGAGCATATTTTTAGGCACAAAATTGCTAAGTTAGGGGAATGTGATGTTTAGCTTTGGTAGAAGTTGCCAGTTTCCCAAAGAAGTTGTACTAGTTCATGTTCCAGCCAGGAGGGTGTGAGAGGTCCAGCCATTCCATGGCCTTCTCAACACTCAGGAATGTCAGTGTTTTCCATTTTAGCCATTCAGGCAGGCGTTTCCTTGTGGTGTTCACTTGCTCTTCTCCGGTGAGGAGGGAAGTTGCCTACCTTCTCGTGTGCACATTGGCCACTCAGATCCTCTTTCGTGAAGTGACCATTCAAGTCTTCTGCCTATTTTACTGTTAACTTGTTTGTCTTTTTCATCTTGATTTGTAAAGGTATTGTTTTGTTTACAAGTTCTGCTGCAGGCCCAGGGGCTCCACAGGGCAGCTCCCTTCCAAACAGAGACTTGGAGGTCCAGGCCACTCTTGTCCTGTGGCTTCTGCAGTTGAAACACCTGGCATCTAGGCCGGTGGGTTGGGAAGGAGAGCTGGAAGGTCGTGCACCTGCAGGTGATTGCTTTGGCCTGGCGGTGACTCATGCCACTTTTAGCCATCCCTCAGGGGTCAGGAGTGGTCAGATGTCCCTGCCTGATGCGAGGGGCGTGGAAAGCGTGGAGGAGAGGTGGGTAGCAGAGATCCACAAATGTCTCATCATAGGTGGGATCCTCCATCTGTGCTTAAGGAGCTCGGAGAACTTAGGAAAAGGGACAGGTTAGCAGGACAGGTGCTGGCTTAGCCGAGTCTGGAAAATAGGTACGAGTTGCTGAAACAACCAGAATGGCACAGGGACAGAGAAGGGAGAGGAGGTGGTATTCCAGGGCAGGGCCTTGAAGACTGGGCAGGCAGGAGGAACTCACGGCTTTTACATTAGTCAGGGGAACGCTGATGGCACCGTTTGTCTCCTGTGGGTCTCGAGAGAGAGGTGAAGGACTCTGGCATTAGCCAGTATTTATTTCACAATGTCCAAAGTTCTCATTTCTGTAAAAAACATGAAAGTTAAGAAAAAGAGTATTCCATATGGAGAGTTTGAGATTTTTTTTCATGAAATGCAAAAAACCCAGTGTTGTGTAACAAATGCACAATCCTCATGGGTCCAAGGCTACCATTAGTGATGGTGTTTGCAGTCAAATTAGAATGTCGCACTAAAAGCTGTATGTGGTGCATTCAGATATATTTACTCATTTCTTAAAATCAGCATGCAGTCAAATGTACAGTCCGAGTGTGATGACAAATGTCTGTTATTTCTAGCAGAATGTAAAGTCCCTGGGGGCAAGGACCAAATCCTACTTTTTGCATCGCTTAGTCAGTCAAGCACTACACTTTGAGCAAAATGGGTACCCCAGAAAATGCCATGGAATGGAATTAATTGATTTTTTAATAATTAACTACATCTAATTTTTCTTTGGGGAATTGCTTCCTTCAAAAAATGGTTTCCAGTTCAGGAATGACAGGTGGAACACATATTTTTTCTCTCTTCCTCTCAAGATCCTATTACAAAGAGAGTAAGGGAATAAAAAATGCATTAGTTTACAACCATAAAGAGAACTAGAGGGGAACTGTCAATGAATGGCAGCTTTCTATACATTTCCTGGAGACAAAAGTAGGTGGATTCATGGTGACCGATACATCAGGGCAAGGAAGACCCAATTCCACATCTGCCCATGTGCTCAGTAGAATCCCACGGAGGCACTGAATTCAGAGACACTTTTGAAGGTGGGAGTGAGGTATAGGAGGGTTAACCAAGCCCCACAAACCCCTTCCTACCCTTTGAGCACAGAACAGCCAATAGGCAGATGTTTACCCCTCAGGGAAAAAAGTAAAGAATTCTCCACTAAGCCAAGAAAATTGTCTGAGGAGTGGCGGGGCCTTTGAGGGCTGGTGTCCCAGAGCTCTGCATTCTGGGGCCTCAGGGGTAAGGCTTGTTTCCATCCCGATCATGCTGGAGTGGAACCTCTGCGTGAGGTGCCTCATTTACAGACTCAGAGCTCACAGCCTTGCAATTTCTGTGTCTTAAAATATGAATGGAAAATTGGGTCACAGACATTTGAGGAAAGTCTACAAAGACCACGATAAACAAGGAGAAGAAAATGACCCAGGAGGAAACAAATAGTTCAGAAATAAAATTATACTTTAAAAATTCCTAATGGGTGTCCCCAGAGAGATTTGAGAAGGTATAAAATCTATAGTACATAAATAGGATGTTTTTAAAAAAGACTATTAGAGAATAAGAAAGATCTCTTGGAAAGAAAAAAATCACACTCAAACTACAAAATCCAAAGGAAGGTTTAACAATGGATGTTAAGGAAATTTCTTATCAAGTAGAACAAAAGCAAAACAAAACAAAAGGGATACAAATATGTGCAAACACCTAAGAGGCAACAAATATCTATTTAAAAGGCCAACATACAATTAAAATAATTTCTAGAAAGAGAGACCACAGCAAACACAAGGGAATCAGTTTTTGAAGGAGTATTAGAAGAACATTTCCAAGGGCTAAAGAAGGAACATACTTTTGAACTAAAATGATCCTTTGATCCTGGTGTAATGCATGAGAAACATGGTTACGAAGGTTCAAAATATATCAATTCATAAAATATTCAGAAAGCTTCCAGAGAGTAAGAACTGTTCACATACAAAGGATCAAAGTTTGGCTGGCTGAAGAATTCTTACCAGCAATACTTAATGTTATAAGACAAGGATGGAAATTTTCTAAGTCCTGAGGTAAGTGATTTACAGCCTAGAATTGTATATGCAACATTTTCGACTAGGTGTGAAGACAGATTACGCAAGAACCCAAGAGTTTTATTTCATGGGCAACCTTTGTGACAAAGCTGTATGAAGATGTGCTCCAGCAAAACAAGGGAGTGAACCAAGATAAGATGACTTAAGATCCAATAAGAGCAGATTGTATCTAGGCTGATAGCTCTGAGACAGAATGAAAGAGGGATTAGTCTAGAGCAAAAGGGCTCAATAATGATGGGGAAAAGGAAGAAAAAACAATTCCATGTATTTGAAAATGTCTTTGAAACATTAGGCGATGGTAAGGATCTGAAAAAGGCAGACATCATAAAATAGATAGAGTATTAAATACTCCAGGAGAAATAATGTCTATGCAAAAAAGCAATTAATTTTGCCTTATTTTTGATGTTCTTGGTTTCTATCTTTTAGGATCAAACTTAAGACCAAGCAAAATTATGGCTACAGAACAAAACGTTTATACTGAAAAGCTTGACAATGAAAAAGTAAAGCATGTGGATGATATTAAGAGGAGGATAAGTGGAAGGGGAGAGATGGAAAGGGCATTCTGTGCTCATTTTAAGAAGAAGGAATTGTGGGATATTGTCCATAGTTGATCAAATAGGAGATAAATTATAAAAACTGTGAAGGCTACTTATAAAGGAACAAAAACCTACGATATAACCATATTGAGAAGAAAAAGGAAGAAGAATTTAAAATGCTTTTGTGAACTTAGTCCTCAACTCTGATTGCAGGAAGCCAAATGATAATGCCTAAATTTAATAACTAAAGATGTCAGGTCTGCAATCTTATTCTTGGTTCTTGGTGTGCTCTTGGCTGAAGAATGACCAGACACATCGAAAGCAAGGTAAGCAAGGTAAGCATGAAACAAGTTTATTGAGGAAGAGTCAGACGGGTTTATAGAGCAAGAGCAAGATACATTCGCCACAGATGACGAACTGGCCACGTGTCATAACAAGAGACTCTGGTTATGGTCTGAGGTCCTGTTTTATACTGTCCAAATTGGGCCCTCCCCATGGCTCAGACATCACCCTGGAACCACTTTGATGGAGAGTAAATGACATGATAATTAGCCTTAGGTTACTCTAGGTCACTTTCCAGATGCTACTGTGCCGGGGCTGCCTGGCCTGTGGGCTTTTGCAGATGGGCTGAGTGTTCCTCCTTCCCTGGGTGTGGCAGTTGCTTGCGGCAGGATTAAGATGGGGCAGCACCAAGATGGGGCACCTGCCCTTGCCCTTCTTCCCCAGGTGAGGCAATTGCTTGAGGCAGCATGAAGGCAAGGCACCCGCCTTTGTCCCTAGGATAGCTGGGGGTCCCTCGCTATCTACCTAACAAAGAGATACAAAATGGAGGTTGTTATAATATATAGAGGTAACTCTATAAAACAGTGGTCCCCAACCTTTTTGGCACCAGGGAACAGTTTGGTGGAAGACAATTTTTCCACGGATGGGGGTGCTGGGAGGAGGGGGAGCTCAGGTGGTGATGCCCGTGATGGGGAACAGCTGCTCACCCATTTGCTCACCCTCCCTCCACTCATTTCCTGTTGTGCACCCAGTTCCTAACAGGCTGCAGACTGGTACTGGTCCACGGCCCGGGGGATTGCAGTACTTGGGGTTGGGAACCGCAGCTATAAAGAACTAAATATGGACACATTTTAAAAAATTAAAAGTTAACTTTTTGGTAGGCAGGTTCAGGGGTGGGGAGGAGTTGATTAGACACTCTTGTTTTTTACTATAGACCTATTGATACTATTTGACATTTTAGACATGTGCATTTATTACTCTGAAAAAATAAAATACATTTAAAATTCTGCCTGACAACTGAAGTGTCACAGGGTTCATAAATTTGGAAAGGAGAGTTTTTTTTTTTGTCTCCTTTAATCTTTTTTTTTTTATTATTTCAGCATATTATGGGGGTACAGATGTTTAGGTTAGGTATGTTGCCCTTCCCACCCCCAAGTCCAAGTTTCAAATATGTCCATCCTTCGGGTGATGCGCATTGCACTCTTTGTGTATGCATATACCTGTCCCCTCCTCCCTCCTCCCCCAGGAGAGTTTTATTTCTCATAAAAAGTTGCAGACTGCAGATGGCCCTCTTGCAGGCTGGGAAGTGTAGCCTCAGGCAGAAGCTGAGAACAAGCATTTTGGGGGAGGGGTAAAGGGGACGGGAATTTATGCTGGGTAGCTAAGTATACAATTTCAACAGGTTTTAGGAAGAGCTATAAATATGCATGAAGGGGCAGTGCACACATGCATGCAACATATATGCAACATGTATACCATGTTCACTTTGGGGTGGAGACTTAACATTTGAATGTATTACAATTAGGCCTTATCCATCAAAAGGTGACGCAGAAGACACCAAGGCTCTCTGTGAACAGACTCCATAGA
>NW_012139191.1:4854685-4883027 GCF_000956105.1 Propithecus coquereli | reverse complement strand
GGGGGTGCTGGGAGGAGGGGGAGCTCAGGTGGTGATGCCCGTGATGGGGAACAGCTGCTCACCCATTTGCTCACCCTCCCTCCACTCATTTCCTGCTGTGCACCCAGTTCCTAACAGGCTGCAGACTGGTACTGGCCCACGGCCCAGGGGGTTGCTGTACTTGGGGTTGGGAATCGCAGCTATAAAGAACTAAATATGGACACATTTAAAAAAATTAAAAGTTAACTTTTTGGTAGGCAGGTTTAGGGGTGGGGAGGAGTTGAGTAGACACTCTTGTTTTTTACTATAGTACTATTGATACTATTTGACATTTTAGACATGTGCATTTATTACTCTGAAAAAATAAAATACATTTAAAATTCTGCCTGGCAACTGAAGCGTCACAGGGTTCATAAATTTGGAAAGGAGAGTTTTTTTTTTTGTCTCCTTTAATCTTTTTTTTTTTATTATTTCAGCATATTATGGGGGTACAGATGTTTAGGTTACGTATGTTGCCCTTGCCCCCCCCAAGTCCAAGTTTCAAATATGTCCATCCTTCGGGTGATGCGCATTGCACTCTTTGTGTATGCATATACCTCCCCTCCTCCCTCCTCCCCCAGGAGAGTTTTATTTCTCATAAAAAGTTGCAGACTGCAGATGGCCCTCTTGCAGGCTGGGAAGTGTAGCCTCAGGCAGAAGCTGAGAACAAGCATTTTGGGGGAGGGGTAAAGGGGACGGGAATTTATGCTGGGTAGCTAAGTATACAATTTCAACAGGTTTTAGGAAGAGCTATAAATATGCATGAAGGGGCAGTGCACACATGCATGCAACATATATGCAACATGTATACCATGTTCACTTTGGGATGGAGACTTAACATTTGAATGTATTACAATTAGGCCTTATCCATCAAAAGGTGACGCAGAAGACACCAAGGCTCTCTGTGAACAGACTCCATAGACTGACAGGACCACCCCATGATAGATGGTCTCTAATCAAGAAGGAACACTGGTTGGTGGTTGTGTCAAAATTGCAAAAAGGGAGAAGTCACAGGTTGGTTGAAATCAGCAGTGGAGAAAATCTTTCCAAGGGGCCAGTTTCTGTAAAACCCTTAGGAATGGAAGCCTAAGGGTGATTAGTAAGGGAGAGGGCATGACAGGGTGTGTCTGTCCTCCCATCCTGTCATGGCTGGGAATTCAGTTTTAATGTTTCTCTGGGGTCCCCTTGGCCAAGATGGGACCCATTCAGTTGATTGGGGGGGCTTAAGATTTTACTTTTATTTCTCATGGCCCAAAGTGATCCTCCTTTGCTTTTAATTATATGCAAATCTAATCCCAGTTTGGAACATTCAGCAGAAGTCAAATCCTTTGATTTTTTCCAAATACTACATTTCTGAAGGGACACCTAGACTCCCAGCTCAGAATAAGTCTTTTCTGTTTGGATTTATATTTAAGAGAACTCTGTACAAGATTAAATTCAAAAAAATTTGTTGTAAAGTGCACGAATGACCTCTTAGACACTCCTGGAAAAGCAGCCTAGCTTAGTGCATTAAGCAAAGCTGTGGCTAATTTTCCCAGTCAGGGGCAGCCAGAATGCTGGGTTTGTTTTCCATGTGGCAGATCACGTAAGCCACTTTCATGTCAAGCTGAATTACTCAAAGCAAAAATGACTTTCTGACTTTTTCTGTGTGTTAACTTGCAAAACAATGGGACCAAACCCCTCACTTCTTGTCATGCACACAATCTGCAGTGTGACTTTGCAGTTCCTCCCATTAAGAGATGGGCCCTGTGACTTGCTTTGACAATAGAATGTAGCAGCAGTAGTGGTACATGGGTGCCACGCACAAGCCTCAGGAGACCTTGCTCACCTCCAATTGCTCTCTCGGAGCCCTGTAGCTTCCACGAGAGCAAGCCCAGGCTAGCCTGCCTGCCACAGGATGAAAGACCACGTAGAGCAGAGACGGCCACCCTAGAGGGGCCAGCCCCCAACCAACCTGGCAGTTGACAGTCAGATACATGAGTGAGCCCAGCCGATATCAGATGAATCGCCCAGCTGAGCCCAGCCCCACCTAATCATGAGCTAAATAAATGGATGTTGTTTTAAGCCACTGAGTCCTAGGGTGGTTAGTTACAAAGCAAGAACTAACTGGTACACTCTCTTTCTTCCTTCTTTCCTTTTTTCCCCAAAGAGACAAAGATACTAAAAATACACTTGTAATGACATCAATTTCTATCTACTTTGCTGTTGTTTAAATATATTCTTTCATAGCATAATTAGAAAAAAATAAAGAAATAGCATCTACTCTATTGCTTCCTAGACACAGGTTCAGAGAAAAGAATAAGTTATCTTGAAAATCATCAATTTCTCTTCCATGTAGAATTCCACTGGCCTCATACTTCCTTTCCTATTCCTTTTCTTCCCTTGCCTCTTAATTTCATCTCTATCTATGTCTCACCATGGACCTTAGGCTCCAGGACAGCTCTTTCTACCTGGGATGTGCTGCCTCCAGCCCTCTGCCCTGAAGTTTCCCCAGAGCCTAGTCACAAGTCCTATAAAATAATCGACAAACTCCCTACACAACTCCAACCCTGAAAACAGATCCGTGAAAATAAAACTAACCTAGATCAGTTTAACTGTCTGGAAAAGGGTAAGAGTGAAACCCAGATGTAAAATCAATCCCTGACTTCCTAGTCATCTCCTTGTTGTTCCACAGTAATGAGGTAAGTGTGTTCTGATGATTGTGTTTTCTTGGATGTTCTCATTGTGCGCTAAGGACACTACACAGCGGCAGATTTGCACCTGTAGTTCTAAAGGTCTGCAGAGACGTCCCTGTTTCTTCCTAACAACTGTAGTTCTGCCTGGGAAATATTGAGCAGGCTTCATTTGGGGTATTTCACTCTCTGTCATCCTCAGATTGTGTCCAAAGCGACTATTTCCCTGGCTTTGTCTGCCTCCTTCTTTTTAACTGTTTTCTACCCATGCAACCTTCTTGCTTAGGGCTTTAATTTTCTACAAAGGCTGTATTCCCTGAACATCTCCATGATGATGGCCCTGTATTTCACAGTGCGGAGCTATTCCCACACATGGAGGGAGGCTGCAGACCTAACCCCTGCATCTGGCTTAAGCCCCAGCACTTCACCGGGGCAATGAATAATTACCTATGTTGGCCAGATTTTCTCTTCAGGAAATGTCACGTTCAAAATGGAAACCTAAGGAGATGATTATCCAGGTGTACTGACTGACGGATGCAATTGTATTCCCACAGTGGGGTAGTGGAGGTTACTGGGTTTCTTTGCCTCCATATTTTATTATCTACATTATTAAATATTCTTTCTTGGTATTTCAGACTGGTGTTTGCTGGGCTAAATAATTAGGTATGTATGCAGCATAAAACATCATGCTCATAATTTCTGTTTTCTACATGGAGTAAAAATGGGCATCTCTAAGTGCATTCATCCGGACCCCGGGGTGGGATCTAGCTCGGCTCCCTCAACTTCCTTCTGCAGGACACGATTGTGGCAGGAGCTGGGCAAGTGTGACAGGCCAAAGACCTGAGGAGAATTATATGACCTTTGTGTGACCTTCGGGAGAAGGGGAAATGTCCTCCTCCCTGATGCAGGAATGGCCCCTTCCTGTGACAGCCGAAAGTGGAACTGGGGCAATCTGGTGAGACTTCCACAAAGAAGCAAGGGTGGCCTTGGAACCTGGGCCGGGGCCACCCCCTTCCTTTCCTATCGTAGATGTGCGATGTGCACACGTGCCGCCCGAACGTTCAGGCGAGGAAGGACCAGGTGGTGCGGGGAGGAGGGTGATAGGGAGGGGAGGGTGCAAGGGGTGTGTCCCTATTAGATAGGAGGTCGCAGGTATTGGCATATCAGCTTCCGAATTTGCATCTAAATACATATTTTTTCTATTAGTTTTCAAAATATACATGTTCATTGCAAAAAGTACAAATCCTTCAGAAGTACATTCAAACATCATGCACAAAAGGCAACTAGTCTTCATAGTTCAGTGTATATCTCCTAGACGTTTTTCTCTTCTTGTTCTGAAAGTTCCCTTTTTATTTTATTTTGTTTTTTGTTGTTCTGTAGCATTCTTCCCATTGGCACGTCTACATCTAAAGACGGCTGTTTCCCGGGGTTCCCCTTCGTGGGCGCGTTAAGACTGCATCTCCACTTAGCTGTCCTTCCTCAGCAGCCTGCCTAGTCTCCAGCACTGCGCCCCACCACTCTCGGGCTCTGGCTGGCAGCCCAGTGATCACCAAGACCAGCAGTGGGCAGGGCTGTGCGCAGAGGGGACATCTGGTTACCTCACCGTGGTGGCGCATTGTCCTGCTTTTCAAATCCATACTAAGTAATTTCCTTGCATCTTAAAAGAAGGCAACTGGTGTGTCAGTGTATGTGTGTGCATGTGTGTGCATGTGTGTGTGTTTATGTGACAGCTTTGGAAATATCTAAAACAGAATCGAACTTTCAAACACACACACACATGCACACGCACACACACACACACACACACACACACACATACACGCATGCATGTTGAAAGACACGAATCAAACGAGTTCCTGAGAAAAGGCTGCAGCTCCCTAAATGCTGGGATTCCAGACAAGACTTTTTGAAGTGCTAATATTGTACATTATGCTCAAACTAAATGCTCAGGTGATTTCCCAAATATTCTGAGCCCTCCTACAATCTCCCAAGTTTTATCCTGGTCCCCACAGTGCCGCATCTGCTTTCTATTCACTGGACGGAGGGATAGGCCTGACTTTTCAGAACATGATAACTGGTGTGGAATTATACTTGTTGTGTTTCTCCTTCCTTCCCTCTGTGCCAGCAGAAAATGTCAGAAAAAAAGGGTGATGTCCTCATCTACCTGAGTATAGAGCAGGTGTTGGCAAGATAAACGTTATCCTCATGAGTTTCCGGGAAAAGCCTGCTTTCTCCATGTGATTGCATTTCATACCTGAGGCTTTAGCCAAAGGTCTGCCCTGGGCGCAGGCGCACCCAGCACACCCGCAGTGGGCGCCTGTTATTATGAGAACCCGTCAAAGGTGGGTCCTGAGGTCATGGTGGTGATGATGGTGGTGATGACAACGGTGATGATCATGATGATGGTGGAAATTACCCAGCTGGAATCTAAATAATTGTGTTAAGGACACACCCCTCCCTCTGAGTTTGCCATGAGCACATTTTTCTTTTGTTTCTGGCAGTAACTATCAGTGCAATAAAGGGTAGCCAAGAACATGTTTAGTCACTTTTCTTCTGCCTATTATTATACAATAAAAACAAAATTATTATTGTAAATAGGCTTATTAGATTTACCAAAATTTTTTGAACATTGAAGAACATATTTTGTTTCCTTTTTACAAAAGCCATGCATCTTCTCAACAGAAAAGAACCAGAAAATAAAGACAAATAAAATAAAATAACATTCATTACCTCCCCCATTAGGCAATCTTACGTATTTAGTTCTCAGCTTTTACATACAAACCGTCCCGAGTTGGACCTTGGCATAGAGTTTCATAAGCTGCTTGTTCATGTTTTCACTTGAACGTTGTTCTACACCATTGTCAGTATCTGCAATCATTTAAGGATATTCCATAATTAATTTTAATCCATTCCCTAGTTGCTATTAGTTATTTGGTTTTTCAACGTGAGAAATGAATTAGATAATATTACTACAATTTAAGGAAAGACCAAGCCCAAATTCTACTTCGACTTCAAATACCAGATAACAAAGGGAGGAAGAAAAAAGTCCCAGTGAGCGCCTGCGCGTGCGGAGGGAGGAGTCTGCTTTTTTGGAGAAGGCACTTTCTTCAGCCTTCCTGTTTACCAGATCTGGTGCCTTGGCTGCCTTTTGTTCTCTGGGACCTGGAGATGGGGCCGGAGGGAGGTCCCTGTACCGTGATGTTCCGATGTTCGCACTCCAGACACCTGGCAGGTTTTCCTCCGAGCGAGGTGCTGTTAAATGAACTCCGTGCCCCTCCGCGCAGTCTACGTGCCACCCTCCCTAGTAACGGAGCAAACCAGCCTTGATGAGAACTCGTGACTTCAGCAGAGCCTTTAAACGCCGGGATGCTGCCGAGCCCTTATAACCCACGGACAAGAGTTGTGCGATTCACTCACTGGAAATGTGACGCTATTGCTAGCTGAGGCCAGAGGTTTCCGTAGCAACCGAAATGATGCGCCAGCCCTGGGAGCAGGGTGTCAGGTTGGGAAGCTCGTCTTCCACACCTTCCTGCCACTGCTATGTCCTCCCCCCATCCTACCCTGCTCGGGCTGCTCAGGAATCTCCACTTTGGCACCTGGACCTGGGAACATCCGTGGAGCAGGCCTATCCGCTCCGCCTTAGCTGCCTCAGGCCCTGCCCCTGCGCAGCCTGTTAGGGTTCACGGTGCTCCCGTGGTGCTCCCCTGGAAGTGCCATTGTGCTAAAGGCCTGGGGACAAATGTGCTCCCTGCCGGCTTTTACGTGAGTGGGAGATCTCCATGGGGAGGACGCTTCCTCTCAGGTTGGCACTTAGGTTTCCTCCAAAGTCCAGATCTAACCTTGGTGGCCCGTGTGTGTGTTGAGAATATGAGACTGCGCCCAGGCCGAGCAGGTGGGGCGCCGTGACCGACGGTGGCGTGTGCCGTGTGTGCAGGAGAGAAGCTGGCATGGTGCCCCAGCTCTGTGCCAACTCCCAGACACCAGGGGCCAGGGAAGAAAGCTAAGCATACCAATTGAGCTCTGGGGGCTGTCTGTGTGTAAGGCATTCTTGTTTGCACACCAGTTGAAACACGCTTCCCTTATGATATATTCTCCCGTCATCTGAGTTCTGGGAAATACTGACAGATCAGATGATGAAGAAAAAAGAACATATATGTATCTGTACAACTCATGTCTACATTAGATCTTGAGTCCAAAAAGATGGATTTTTCTTATGTCTTGTCATCTTGACTATTGTCTCAAATCTTACCTTATGAGAGTATGTTCTAGAACTTGGCTCCGTGGAAAGAAAAAGCCTCTTTCGTTAGCAGCCATAAGTCAGAGGAAATGCATAGCCTCGTGATAAGAGTGTGCATGCTCTTCAGAGTTCGCTTCTGATTTGCACAGACGTGCAGAAGGTAGGGCCAAATGTTTCCCCGGTTAACTTACATGTGATTTCTAGAACGTGGTCTGTTAGAAGCAAAAACTTTATGCTCAAATTTAGTCACTATTTTGTTTTATCTTTGCCAGAAATGGAGTGTGGACCTGAAAAATATTAATCATAGTCACATTTCAAAAATATTAATATGTTGTTTGGGATTGAAAAATCAGAAGTCTGGGAAGGTTTAATCAGCCTTGCTGGTGGGTTGGGGGAGGACATTTCTGTGTGTCTGTATGTGAGTGACAGCCCCCGAGGGAAGCAGCAGATACCGCCGAGTGTGGAAAGGGCCTTTGGACCCTTTCTCTGCGATCTCACGTGTGTTCGTTTCCTACTGCTGTTGTGACAAATTTCCACAAACCTAGTACGATATTCAGATACTGTCTTACAGCTTTGGAGGTTGGTAGTCCCAAAACCAAGGTGTTTCTTATGAAGTGCCTAGAAGAGAATGTGTTTCCTTGACTTTTCTGGCTTCTGGAAGGCATCTGCATTTCTTGGCTTGGGGCCTCTTGCTCCATCTTTAAAGCCAGCAGGTGACATCTTCCTATCTCTCTCTCTGACTCTGACCTCTGCTTCCATTGTCACATCTCCTCTCTGTGTCTCTGGCTGTCCTGCGTCCCTCTTATAAAGAGCACTGTGATTATATTGGGCCAACTCAGGTAACCCAGGGTAATTCCTCCATCTCAAGATCCTCAATCACACCTGCAAATTCCTACATCGTTGGGGGCATTATCTTTCCCACCACACAAAGGATCAGGAATTGTCTGATCCTTTGTGTGGCCCGTGGCCCGATCCCAGAGGGGTTTGGGAAACCTGGCCAAGGTGTTTGCAATCCTGGGTTATTAGTGGCTGAACTACGGAGTGAAATTCTCCCGTGGATTGAATGACCTACATTCATCTTGAGGAAAACAACAACAATGCCCTTCGATATTTTGAAAGAGAATAAAGACCATCAATTCTATAATTAAAAAGAAATGATTTCCATCCCCGGGGCTAGCAGAGGCTCTCCATGAGTTAAGGCAACTAGATCTTCAGAAACAATATGAGCACTCTCATGACAGCTTCTTCAAACATGCAGGTTTTCTGAAATTACAGTCCACGGAGATATTTGCACCATTTGCTGGTTCTCCAGCTGCAAAGGAAGCTGCTGTTGTCTTGGCGTGAGCCAAGTGATGCTTGGTTTTCATTTCCTCCCCCCAAAATTCCTCCTCTGATATTGGGGGTCTCCTTAGGGAGTTCAGTGAACGGGTGGAAGCAGAGGGGTGCGGCACCTACTGGTTTTTCACTCTTCTCTGCTCTTTCCTTTCCTAGAGCTTGAGTCACTCTCAACAAAACCACGAGAGAGGTGTGACTACCTTCGGAAGTAGCAGGCTCAGGTATGCAGTCAGGGCTTAGTGGAAGACCCCGAGTGCCAAGTCCGGCCCCTCCATGAGAGCAGATTCCCGCCAGTGGAAGGGCAGGTACCCACTTCCTTGTGGGGCTTCTCGAAGCCCTCCGTGCTCACAACAGAAACTGAAAGCTCGCTGGATGAGCCCCTCTGGGCAGTCCACACAGTTGCTTCAGCTGCACAATTTCAACAACTCTCAGTAAACACAACTCATCTCTTTAAAAGATACTGAGGGAGAGAAAAGAAATTTCATTTTGAATATCCTACCCAGAGCCATGGGCACTGGGCGCACTAGGGTGGGTGGCCTGGAGACAAAGCAACCCATGCAGGCAGGACCAGTGCGGCTGGTCTTGGCCACCAGGCAGGGTCCACCGACCAGTGTGCGGGAGGCTACACATTGCAGCTCAGGGAGGACCCCAATTCTGGTCTCCCTGGGTCGGTGTGGCTCCAGGGCTGGGAGGAGGCCTGTGTCTTCTGTGACCATAGATCAGTTTTGTCTTTGTTAGAACTTTATGTTTATGCAATCATCTAATACATATTCTTTTGGTCTCACTTCTTCCTTCCTTCCTTCTTTCCTTCCTTCTTTCCCTCCCTCTTTCCTTTCTTTTCCTCTTCTCTTCCCTTCTCTTCTCTTCCCTTCTCTTCTCTTCCCTTCTCTTCTCTTCTCTTCTCTTCTCTTCTCTTCTCTTCTCTTCTCTTCTCTTCTCTTCTCTTCTCTTCTCTTCTCTTCTCCTCTTCTCTTCTCTTCTCTCCTCTTCTTTTTTCTTCTTTTCTTTTCTGACTTTTATTGCATTGTGTAGATGCCACTGGTTTATCCATTCACCACTTTTGGCCATTTGGTTTGTTTCCAATGCTTGGCTATCATGAATAAAGCTGCTATAAACATTCTTGTACAAATCTTCATGTAAATATACATTTTATTTCTTTGGGTGAATATAATACTTAGGAGTGGAACTGTGGGTTGTATGGTAAGTGTGTGTTCAGCTTTGTAAGAAACTGCTAAACTGTTTTGGAAAGTGTTGGAACTATTTTCCTTTCTCACCAGCCGTGTATGAGAGTTGCAAATGCTCCACATTCTTGCCAATATTTGGTATTGTCTTTTTAATTTTGGCTATTCTACTGGCTTGCAATGTATTGTTCAGTTTCTCTCTTAAACTTTTTTTTTGGTTGCTCTAGCGTTTGAAATATTTATCTTCAACTCATCCAAGTCTATTTTTAAACAACATCATGCCACAACTTAAGAAACTCATAGCAGTATATTCACTACTCCCATTAGTTGCACGATTATTCATATATACATTATTTCAAATGTTATAAACTCCACAATACCTTGCTATTTTTTTGCTTTAAACAGTTATTTCTTAAAGACATTAAAACATAAGACAAATTTATATTTACCCACATATTTATCATCTCTGGTGCTGCTCATTCCTTTGTGTAAAGATTTCCCTCTGGTACCATTTTCATTCTGCTTGAAGAATTTTCTTTAACACATCTTTTTTTGTTGTCTGATGGAGGTGAATTCTCTTGGATTTTTTTTTCCTGAAGCATTTTTATTTTACCTTAATATGGAAAGATATCTTTGCTGAATATAACATTCTGAGATGTCGCTTTGTTTTTTATTCAGCACTTTAATGATGTTGACTCATTGTCTTCTGCTTACATAGCTTCTGACGAGGCACACGTGCTTTTCCTCACTTTTGTCCTTCCTCTGGCTGCTTTTCTTAATTTGTCATTTTGTCACATTTAGCCATTTGTCAGGCTAGATTTCAGAAATTTGTTTATTATATGCCTTGATGTGGTTTTCTTTATGTTGATCCTAATTTGGGCTTTTAGATCTTCTTAGATCTTTGAGTATTTTGTTTTCTTCAAATTTTGTAAAAAAAAATCATAGTCATTACTTCTTCAAATTTTTTTTGTCCCTCTGGTGTCTTTTCTATTTCTGGGACTGCAATTATCTATATGTTAGATTGCCTGGCATTATCATGCAACTGATTGGGGCTTCGTTCATTTTTTTTTCAGCCTTTTTTCCTTTCTCTGTTTTATTTTGGATGACTTCTATTCCTATATCTTCAAGTTTACTGAGCCTTTCTCCTGCAGTGTCTACCCTCCTGTTACCCCCATCCATTCAGTGAAATGTTAATTTTAGATCCTGTATTTTTATCTAAAAGTTCCCCCTTGGTCTTTATTTTGTACCTCTTCTGTCTCACTCATCACATTTATGTTTTCCTTTGAATTCTTGAACATCTTTATAATATTAGTAGTAACTGTTTTGATGTCCTTTTTGGCTAATTACATCATTTTCATCATTGCTGTCACTAACAGACTTTCTATTCTGATTCTTGATCATGTTTTCCTGCTTGTTTACGTATCTAGTAATTTTTTATTGGAGTTAGACATTGTATTTTGTGTTACTGAGTGGTGGATTTTGTTGCATTTCTTTAAAGAGCACTGGACTTTGTTCTAGCAGGCAGCTAAATTACTTGTAGATCTGCTTAATCCTTTCAAGTTCTTCATTTAAAAAAATGGGTTTGGGTCTAGCGTAGCCTTTCTTCTAGGTCTAGTTTGCTACCTCTACTAAGGCACAGCCCTCCATGTGTCTGCAGTGCATGCCCCATGTGCTTGGTGAATAATCTCTGCCTGGTGGGAATTTGAGTGGTTCCCAGCCATGTGTGGGCTCTGGGAAATTTTCAGCTTATTTCTACCACAAGTAACTTTCCTTTCCCCAGCGGTTTGTCTTAGCCTCATGGAATTTTACTTAGACATGTGCACGTTCATATGCAAGGAACTCCTGGTGCAGACTTCGGCGGCTCTTTCTCTGCATAGCTTCCTCTCTTGGTACCCTGTTCCACGAGTTCTAGCTGCCTCAGGCTTCCTGAACTATCAGTTTTTTTTCTTCAGTTGAGCAAACTGTTGGGATTTATTGGGTTTCTCCTCCTTTCTGTCCTGCAGTCTAGAAACTGTCTCCAGGCAGCAACCCTGGATGACCACCACGCTTGCCTTGTCTGGTTCCTCTTTAATCAGGGATCACAGTCCTGCGGTACGTATTGTTCAACATCTAAAAACATTTATTTCATATATTTTTTCCAGTTTTTTAGTTGTTTTTAATGGCAAGCGTGCAAGTATTATATCAGTTACTCTTTCTTGGGTAAAAGTAGGCTTCTATGTTTTCATTTTAAATTTAATTCTTATAATGATGCTAAGAAGTTAGTGTTATTAATCCCATTTTACATTTAGGAAAACTTAGGCACAGAAGGCTCAGAAAATTGATGATATCACTTAGCTAACAGTTAGTCAGCATTGTACCAATGATTCATTCATTCACTCATTCATTTATTCAACAAATACTGAGCACTGACCTTGTTCCAGACAACGGGTTGAGTGTACAATGCGGAATAAAGCATGCATGGTGTTTGTACTCTCTGAGCTTGCAGTTTCCTGGTAATGCCCACCACAGTGTCTGGCATAATAAACACAATTGATGCCATAAGGGCTGCACCTTATGTGTGGGTGGAGGACCTGAGCTCTGCTTCTCCACTCAGTGCCCTTCCACAGTGTTCCTGGCTTATGGTCACGCAGCTTTGGCTTGGTTGCCTCCCATCACATGCAGCTTGTTATTACACAAGGCGGTACGTCCCGCTGTAGAACTCTAATTAACTGCAAAGTTTTCCAGCCGGGTTCAGGTGAGTATGGACCAACGCAAAAGTGCAGAGGAGAAAGGGCAGAGGGGAGGGAAGGCGGCAGCCATGAAGATAGGCTTCATTGATTGTTTTTTTCCAGCGCTGGCTTAGGGGCTGTTTGTCCTTGAGTCTCCTAGGCCCCTGTCTCCACGTCCTCCTTCGGCAGTTGGCTGACAGCTTGTCTAAGACGCCGTGTGAGTGGTGAGCGGGGGCGGCGGGGACCGAAAGACATGAAGGTTCTGCCTGCTTCTCAGGGCCTTTGGCTTGAGCTTTCCCTCTCCACTTCTGTTCTTCGGCAGCTTTATTCATGGTCAAATCTAAGAAATAAACAAGCTGATCTGCAAGTGCACCTTCATGCATTCCCTCCAGAGTTCATAGCGGGTTTATTTAACATCTCCCCAAGATTTTCCTCTGCACTGTATGACCGAATCCCATATAGATTGTTTCTGCATTTTCCTTTTATATTCCTGAGTCCTCGCTTCCACCCTCAAATCCTATCAGGTGAGGCTGGTCTGGAATCTCAGAGGCAACAAGACTATTCTCCGAAGTGGGGGCCCTCAAAATCCGTGCCCTAATCTGTGCCTGAAATCAGTGTCCATTTGGTCCTTGGACAGATAACCAGGAAATACAAGTCTATTGTGTATGTGCTGTGTTTGTAATCTGAGAAGGCTCTTAAGAAAGTTTTATTTATTTTAATAAAGCATTTTAATTTACCTTGGAACAAACAAAAAAAAATCTAATTTAAAATACGGAATAAGATTACCCTGTGAACAACATTCTTCTACCATGGTGATTCCAGGCTTTGAATAACCGTTAATTCAATTCAACTGTGTGCCTGGGCTAGCTGAGCTGACACTTAATCCGAGGAGACAATGCAGCAATTGGATTGCCAGGAGCTCAGGCTCAGGTGGGTCCCACTGGCCTGCCTCTCTCCAAGGGCATGCACATCACGCCAACCCTTCAGCTTTAGCCCTAGGTAAACCACCGACTCAACTAACTAGAGATATATTTACCTGTGGGTATGAACCTTCATATGAAATGTTATTGTACATTGCTTTTCATATACATATTTTTAATGAAATGTCTAAGACAAAAATATTCATTGCTAAGACTGATAGTGTTGAAGGTGAGTCTCTGCCATGCCTAAGAGTAGACAAGCCCAGTCCAATCGTCCAGGTGGACTAATCACTCAGAGGCCCAGTTTGCAGCTGCCCGGTCAAGGATTTGCATGTCTATCAGCAATTGTAGTAGATGGTCCAAATTTCTGGAATATATACTGACTTTTAAAATGTCGTATGATTTGATGTTTGAAATGCGTGACTCTGTATGGTTAGAAACCTTAAAATTCACACAGTCTTCCGCTAATATTATTTTTGCTTAATTTAACTACTGTGGCTGTAAGCACCTCTCATTAACCATGCATGCATCTTAACCCTCAATATCAAGACATTGTTTCAGTAAGAAACTCCTTTGACACGGCTTTGCAGGAATAGTGCTAATTATTTCTGCTTTACACCCTTCCCCCCAGGCCATGTCCTGACCTTTTATCCTTTTTTTCTTCTAAAGACTTAGCCCTGCACGTAAAAACAAATTTAGTCTTTGAAAAGGAAGGTAACTGAAGATTATCCAGTTTATTGTTATTTTTTTCTTTTTTAAAACCTTTTATTGTACAAATGGGAGATCCAGAGAAAACACACAAAACACACACATAGCTTCCTTACGTGTTATCACACGAGCACACTAGTGGCCAATACCCGGGTCCAAAATGGTGCTTTTTCCAGCCACCCCAGAGGTGCTCCGCGTACCCCACTCCAGCCACACCAAAGCCCTGAAAGTAACTGCGCCCTGGCTTTTATATTAATAGTAATAATTTCCTTGTATTCCTTTATAGTTTTATTTGGTTACCCAGTAGTTTAGTTTACAAATAAACAGTAATAAATTCTGTATTTTTCCTTTTACTTACCAATTTTCAAGACCAATACAGTTTCAAAATTTTAATGATACGTGCTCTTTCTTCTTACTTAGCAGTTTTAAATACTGGTTATTTATCAATATCCAAAGGTGACCAATTAGCTTTTTAAAAATATCATTAGGAAATAATAGATTTAAATATATTTGATAGGTTTTAATCCATGGTGATTGTTATTCTTATTTAAAACCCAAATTGTTCCTCTCTGGCCAGTGAAAACTTCTTTAAGTTACTCTTTGTTTGATACAATCCTAGTCATTTTTAATAGCCTCCATACTTTATAGTGTGAGAAAGCATTTTAAGCTTATCTTGTGTATTTCTTGCCCCAAACTTGGAAAAAACAATTTCTTTAAGTATCTCCAGTTTCTCTTACTGGGAAATGTTGTTTCCAACCACAAAACAACAATCTGAGTGAAGGATGCTGATGCTACTGCAGTTGGCCATTGTTTCCAAGGCCTTGGAGCCTTTTTTATAGAAACATTTAGCAGATATATCTACATATCTGTATAGCGTATATATATCCATATAGTATACACATGTGTATGTAGTGTATATAGATATATGGATATGTATGGTATATAGGAGATATATGCATCCTACATATACACACACTATACAATACGCACTATATATATAGTGTATATATGTGTAGTATGGATATACAGGCATAACTTGGAAATGCAGGTTTGGTTTCAGATCACTGCAATAATGTAAATATTGCAATAAAGTGAGTCACACACAAAGCTGTTATTTTCCCAGTGCATGTAAAATTTATTTTTACACTATGCTATAGTCTGTTAAGTGTTCAATAGCATTATGTCTAAGAAAACAATTAAAATTTTAAACTACATTATTGCTAAAAAAACGCTAACAATCATCTGAGCTTTCAGGGAGTCACGACCTCTTTGCTGGTGGAGGACCCGCCTGGATGTGGGTTGGTGGCTGCTGACCGATCAGGGTGGCGGTTGCTGAAGGTTGAGGTGGCTGTGGCGATTTCTTAAAATTAGAAAACGATGAAATTTACTTCATTGATTGACTCTCCCTTTCACAAAAGATTTCTCTGTAGCATGTGATGTCATTTGATAGCATTTGACCCACAGTGGAAGCTTTTTCAAAATCGGAGGCAGGTCTCTTAAACCCTGCACTACTAAATCAAACGAGCTTCTGTAATGCTCTAAACCCTTTGTTGTCATTTCAACAATATTCACAGCACCTTCACCAGAAGTAGATCACATCCCAAAAAACCATTTCCTTTGCTCATCTATAAAAAAGCAGCTCATCTGTTTAAATTTTATCATGAGATTGCAGCAATTCAGTCACATCTTTAGACTCCTCTTCTAATTCTAGTTCTTTTGCTATTTCTACCACATCTGCAGTTACTTCCTCCACTGAAGACTTGGAACCCTCAAAGTCATCTGTGAGGGCTGGAACCAACTTCTTCCAGACTCCTGTTAATGTTGATATTTTGACCTCTTCCCATGAACCACAAATGTTCTTAATGTCATGGCGTCTGGAATGGTGAATCACTTCCACAAGGTTTTTAGTTGACTTTGCCCAGATCCATCAGAGGAATCGCTATCTATGGCAGCTATAGCCTTACAAAAGGTATTTCTTAAATAATAAGACTTGAAAGGTGAAATGACTCCTTGATCCATGGCTGCAGAATGGTGTTGTGTTAGCAGTCATGACAGCATTACTCTCCTTATACATCTCCACTGGAGCTCTTGGATAACGCGGTGCATTGTCAATGAGCAGTAATATTTTGAAAGAAATTTTTTTTCTGAGCAGTAGGTCTCAATAGTGGGCTTAAAGTATTCAATAAACCATGCTATAAACATATGTGCTGCCATCCAGGCTTTGTTGTTCCATTTCTGGAGGACAGATAGAGTATATTTAGCATAATTCTCAAGGGCTCTAGGATTTTCAGAATGGTAAATGAGGATTGGCTTCAACTTAAGTCACCAGCTGCATTAGTCCCTAATGACAGAGTCAGCCTGTTCTTTAAAGCTTTGAAGTCAGGCACTGACTTCTTTTCTTTAGCTATGAAAGTCCTAAATAGCATCTTCTTCCAAGAGAAGGCTGTTTCATCTACACTGAAGATCTGTTGTTTAGCGTAGCCACCTTCCTCAATGACTTTAGCTAGATTTTCAACTTCTCCATCAGCACTTGTTGCTTCACCTTGCATTTTTATGTTATTGAGACAGCTTCTTTCCTTAAGCCTCATGAATCCACTTCTGCTAGCCTCAAACTTTTCTTCTGCAACTTCTTCACCTCTCTCAGTCTTCATAGGGTTAGAGAGAGTTAGGGCCTTGCTCTGGATTAGGCTTTGGCTTAAGGGAAGGTTGCAGCAGGTTCGATCTTCTGTCCACACCACTAAAACTTTCTCCATACCAGTAATGTAGCTGTTTTGCTCTCTAATCATTTGTGCGTTCACTGGAGTAGTGCTTTTAATTTCCTCCAAGAATGTCTCCATTGCATGCATGACTTGGCTAGCCGGTGCAAGAGGCCTTGCTCTCAGCCTGTCTTGGCTTTCAGGGTGCCTTCCTCACTAAGCCTCGTCTTTCCTAGCTTCACTTTTGATTTAAAGTGAGAGACCTGCAATTCTTCTTTTCACTTGAACACTTAGAGGCCATTGCAGGGTTATTCATCTACCTGATTTCAATATTGTTGTGTCTCAGTGGACAAGGATGTCTGAGGAGAGGGAGAGAGGTGGCGATGGGCTGGTTGGTGGAGCTGTCAGAACACACACACAATATTGATCGATTAAGTTTGCTGTCTTATATGGGCACCCCCCAACAATTACAATAGTAACATCTAAGATCTCTGGTCACAAATCACCATAATGAATAATAATGAAAACGTTTGAAATACTGCAAAAATGACCGAAATGTGCCACAGAGACACGAAGTGAGGAACTGCTGTTGGAAAAATGGCTCCGGCAAACTTGCTTGATGCAGGGTTGCCAGAAACCTTGAGTTTGTAAGTAACGCAGTATCTGTGAAGTGCAGCAAGGGTGAAGTAAAATAAAACAAGATGCGCCTGTGTATAAAATCTTATGAGTGCATGTTGACACTTCTGATTCAGACTAAAACTAAAACTATGGGAGGTTCACCAAACCTCTCCTACACTACATTTGAATCTTCTTTCTTCCAAACTGAGAATCCTGGTTCTCAATGACACTGAAACGATAGACTTAAAACTCCCATAATTACATAATTACGTCTTTGTTCATCCCACGTTACACTCACAAAGTCTCAAATAGCAATACAAATACTATCACTGCCAATATCATTACTGAACGCATTAATCATTTTTCTGTGTGCGGATGTTCCTCCCATTTTGGCCCCATTTTTCTGTGATGCTGTATCTATTTTGTCAGAGCACAAAACCAATGCATACCGTGCTCTCTCCCTTTTAATCCACGTTATTAAGACTTGGCTGTATAAGTAACTATTTAGACTGGCTACCAGTACTTTTCTCTGTGCCTCACTACTCATTTTGGTTTCCTGAAATTCATTCCTTAGCAAGTTTCTTGAGAGCTCATGCATGCTGAACACAGATTCTCTGTGCCTTTTATACTTGGAAGGCAGTTTGTTGGCTACAAACCTTGGGCTCACATTTTTTTTTTTCCATATTTTAAATGTTACTCCATTTTCCTGTGGCATAAATCATTGCTGTCAAAAAGCCTGATGACAATATTGTATTTCCCCTTTTAGAAAACTTGCTCATTTTGTCTAGATGTCTAAATAATCTTTTTGAGTCCAGTGATTTTACTAGACTATATCTTGGTCATTCTGGGCCAATATTATCAGGTTCAGGATGTCTTTTTCAATGTGTAGCATCCATGTGTGTTGTGCGTATGTAATTGTTCACAGAAACAATATTTTCATGTGCGTAAGCATCCATCTACATTTTAGTGGAACAGTAGCATTGGTTTTTGAAATTCCAGGACCCATGTCTGGGAAGGGTTTTGGTGCAAGGATCATTAAACTGCAGTCCATGGACCAAATTCTGCAAGCTACCTGTTTCCTTGCAGCCAGTAAGCTAAGGATGGTTTTTACCTTTTTAAATGGTTACATTTAAAATGGTTGTGTAAGTTCCTATGTAAACCTTCCAAGTTTTCTCTGTGCTCTCGGGGTATCTGTCCTTTTAGGAAAGAGCATGTTGACCCTGGTTCTAAAGACCCCCTTGCAATAAACAAAGGAAAGTCCCTGTGGAGAAGGTGGAGTCTCCAAGTCAGGAATTGACACGATTTGTCCTACACACCCCAGGTTTCATCTCCTGGTATCGCAGACATCCTCTCTTAGAGCTTCCCACGGGACCCACACCCTTCCTCCCCGTCTCTGTCTCCCCCTGTAGCTGCTCCTCTCACAGTGGGGTGATGAATTCACTCACATCCAGGTGCAAAAATCTCCTGGGAATTGGTGCCCATTCAGAGAATCTTTCATTTTCATAGGGTAATGCTTTAAGGCAAAGAAGTGAGTGTCCGATTTTTGAATTCTGAGATTCAGCCAGTCAGTGTGTGTGAGTGTGTGTGTGTGTGTGTGTATGCATACGAGTGGGTGCGAGTGTGTGAGTTTATTTGAGTGTGGGGGTGTGTATGTACGTGTGCATGTGTGTGGGTAAGCGTGTGTGAGTGTGGAGTGTGCAAGTGTGCATTGAGTGGTGTGCGAGTGTGTGTCAATGAGTGGGTACGTGGGTAGTGTGTGTGTGAGTGTGTATGTGGGTGGTATCTGAGTATGCGTGTGACTGCGTGTATGTGTGAGAGTGGAGATTGTGTGAGTGTGTGAGTGTGAATGAATGTGTATGTGAGTAGTGTGTGCGAGTGTGTGTGTATGTGAGTGTGGGGATTGTACAAGTGTGTATGTGGGCGGCGTCTGAGTGTGAGTGTATATATACGAGTGTGAGTCTGGTGACTGATGCAGAGACAGATCAGGGCTTTCCCGAAGTGCTTGCTGGTTTCTCTCCTGACTCATGGAAGGATCTGGCCTCTGGACCTGGTGGACAATTCACAGAGCGTCTCCCTTGTCCCCATCTGCAGTTGCAATTCGCACCCCTCCCCTGGCCCGGCTGGTGGGTGCCTGGGGCTCTGAGTGTGGCCTGGGGCTCTGCCTGGGTTCCGTTGAACAAGCCCCGAGTACATGGAAAGACAGATTGTGTTCTTGGGTAGGAAGACATACTGTGATAAAATTATCATTTCTCCAAAATTGCAATCCCAACAGAATGGCTGTTGGAATAGAATTAAATGATCATATGGGGGAAGCCTGAACGTGACCTGGAAAACGGTTAGAACGCAGTGAGGGAGGCTTACACTGCACAGGGAGAGAGCAATCAGATCAACATTGTTTCGATACAGGAACAGATGAATTAATTAAGGTAATAGAATAGATGATCCAGAAATAGATCCTAATATATAAGCAAATTAAATTCATGATAAAAGTAGAATTGACATTTTATTTGGAAAAATTGGCTTGTTTGCAAAATTATGTTGGCACAACTTACTGACTGTCCATCTGGAACACTATAACGGTGGACCCCATGTCAGACTGCACCCCAAAAATAAAATCGCAGATGGATTGAGGACGTATGTTAAAAAGAATCACTAAAAATTATAAAAGCCGTTTTAAGGGTGAGGTGACATCGTCAACAAGGGAAACGGAAAAGCTGTGGGATGAGGGATACGCACATTCCACAGGAACACTCTCGGCAGAAAGATGCCAGGAACAAGATAAAACGATGACAGTTTTGGAAAACGTGTTTGAATGGAGATGACAAATAGAGCTCCGATGTCTCGTAAAAATGACGAGAAAAAAGGGGATGAGGCAATAGAAAAACGGGCTGAGGGTATGAACGAGAAGACCTGGGGCTCTCCCTGGAAGCAGGACTACGGATGTCAGAAGCTTGGGGTGGCATGGCTGGTGGTGGCAACTGTCCCTCCTCCGCTCAGGGACCCTCCCAGCTCGTCCTCAGTGGACATGGTGGCCCCAGCACCCGCAGCCCTGCCCCGCCGGCCCCCGCGTTCCTCTGGGTCCGGGCTGCAGCCGCGTCCCTCACCGCTGCCAAGGTCCCGTGCCCTGCGCCCCTGCCCGGCCAGCGCTCACAGTTTATTGCAGCGACACTTGCCCTGTCCCTACCAGACCGGAAGCTCTGAAGGTCGGCATTCTGTGTCCGGTTCCGGGGACACCGCGGGAAGCTCCGTCAACATCCGCTGTAGAAGTGGGGCATGAATTGCCCGTACGACAGTCCTCGCGCTTTTACAAATTGAAGCAACGTTTAAAAACTGGTACATCTAAAAAAATGCTTTCCTTTATTTTCTTTAAAAATGGGAAGATCTGGCAGCTCTGCGCCTGCACTCTGGGTGGGGCGGTGGCCATCCCTGGGCTGCGCGGTGTCTCCCAGCCAGCTCAGGAGGGCGCCCCTGGCCCTGCAGGCATTGGAGTTTGAGACCCCGGAATCCGGCTTCTTGTGGGTGCGCTCTCTGTGGCTCTGGAGCACGGCCCTGTTTGGAACCTGCCATGTTAGGTGCTTCTGAGGTCCCTGGGGCAGTGTTTACCAGCCCTCGTGTGAACTTTGACTTTGCCTAAACCTAAGTTTGCTCTGATGAGTTTGGCCCATAGACTCAGCGCACCTGGCTCCTGTATTTCTAGCTTCTGAAAATGCCAGCTGTATGTTTTACATCTATCTCTGTATCCATCCATCCATTTATCCATTTATACATGCACACACATGCACACACACACATGTATGTATGTCTTCATATGTATGTATGTCTGCATGTGCATATAGATACATATATGCATGTGTGTGTGTGTGTGTGTGTGTGTATAAAACTTTTAGGCTATTTCCCTACGAGGAATTAAGACTTGGCTTTCCTACAGTCTGGAAGTGGGCAGGAATAGTTACAGGCAGACCCTTCTGCTGTTGCTTCAGGGACTTAGGAGCTGCATTCACCACACCCTCCACGTCCTCCTTGTTCAGGGCTCTGCCCAGCATAGCAGCCCTGGGCACCCCGGCAGAAGCAAGGCCCTGGGAGGGCCCCGTGCCTGTGGGTTCTGCTCAGGGGCTCTGGTCTTACTGGCTCTTGCGAGGGGAAAAAACCCCAAAACCTTGGAACTCATATAAAAAACTTGGACTCTTTCTCCTATGATGGGGAAGTGTGGGTAAATTTATTTTTTAATTACATGTGCTGGGCATGGATGTCAACGAGGTGAGCGACCAGCGAGCTGGGCTTTCCCCCACGTGACCTGGAGAGTCTCCCCGCACGGCTCCCACCGCTGGTTTTCGTACTGGCAGGTGTCGTGGACACACCTGCAAGACCCCCTTGGCTGACTTGGTAATTTCTTGTCATGCTCTCAGGGGGAAAGCTTAATGGGGCTGTTTTCTACATGTGCAGGGAGCAAACAGGCCGAGCTCTCTCCTTGAGTCTTTCTAGATTCTTCGGCAGGTCCTGAGCATCCGTCCCCTGATCCACTCTAGAGGTCATTTCCAGGCCTGGTGTGAGGACGATGGCTATTTTTCACAATTTGCTCTTTTTAAAACACTCAGGGAGCCAGTGGTTTTAATAACCCCAAACCTGCTGCTGGGCTTGGTGGCTCCACCTGTCTGTCCACCTGCGGGTCTCACAGCAACGCTGCTCCGAAAGGCAGCTTTCCCGAGAGCAGCAGGGATGGATTATTGACCTGCACAGGGGAAAACAGGAGCTCCCTAAACTTGGGTGGCAGCTTTGAAAGGTGGGGACTGAAGCCTTGGGCTGAGGAGAACCACAGAGACCTGCCCTAAGCGGAGACAGGTGCCTGTAAGACTGGCTTTATTTCTCGTTTCTGTTTAATAGGCCCCCTGTGTGCGACGACGTGAGCCCCAACCGTGTTCGTCCTCGCTGCTCTCCCGGCGAGTGACAGACAGTGCTGGCAACTTTGCAGGTGCAGCTCAGGTCCTCACCCTGAGCCGGAAGAGCTTCCACGTATGCGTCATTTACTGCGGGCCGGCTCTGCCAAATGCTTTACTTTTGACTCTAGCAGCCATTGTACGAGGTGGATGCTGCCTCTTTCCACACGTGACTGATAAGCAAACTGAGCCTCTGAGAATTTAGTAACTGGCTGAATTTGAATTTAGGTAACTGGCCAGAATTTGGCCGCAGAGTGCCTGACTCCCAGGCCAATGCCAGCCATGTGGCGGCCTCTAGCAGGGCGGCCAGGTGACCGGGGATGGAACCTTGTCTCCCCATTCCCTGGCTGGGTGATCCTTACCTCTCGGGACCTGTTTCCTTTTCTACAGAATGTGAGTGGTAAAGTGCCTCTTTACAGGGTTGGTGCAGGCAGTAAAGAGTTAAAATACCAAAGCTCTTAGGACAGTATCTGTAATAGCTCATGTGGGCATGAGAAGTGGTTGCTGTCACGTCATCTCCAACGGAAAAAGAAAATTCCTTAGTTAGAAACTGAGCTGATCATTTTTTAGAGGACCGTTGGATCAGTGTCCCCCTTACATTTTTTGCATTAATATTTTCTCCTCCCCCCCGCTTTTTTATTGCACTATAGATTTCAACTGTGCCCGGCGTATATTCTTTGCAAACTCCCCGCGTCCATTTATCACTACATGCACACCGCAACACGGTGTGGGCTCCTGCGCGTGCTTGGAAGTCTGCTACTCACATGGTGGTTGCCCTGCCTTTGGGGAGATAGAGCCTTTGAGGAACAGCCCTCATTTTTCAGTGAGCGCGTGTTTCCCACAGCGACAAAGGAGGCATCTCCGCACAGAACTCTGCTCTCTGCTCACCAGCGGGCCACGCAAGAAGCAGTCCCAGCTCTCATCCTTCCTTATTCTCTTGGTGTTTTGGGCCTCCTGGGGCCCCGGATTCTGGGAGGCCACCTCTGCCGGCTACAGCTCCTGTTCTCCCACCGCCACCCCCCGGTCTCTGCTGGGCATCCCCTCTTGGGTGGACCCAGGAGTCCCCGATGAGACGCTCACGCAGTCCCCTCTTCTGCCTTCGCCGGCCCAGGCTCTCCTGGGAGACTGATCCTTCCCGTCCGCCTCCTGTTGCCATGTCAACATGCCTCCCTTTTTGGGGGCACTGTTAGGGGTGGAATTGTTTCCCCCAAATTCATACATTGAAGTCCTAACCCCCAGTACCTCAGAATGTGACTGAATTTGGAGACCGGGACTTTTAAGTGGTAACTGAGGTAAAACGAGGTCACGAGGGTGGTCCCTAATCCAGCGTGACTGGTCCCTATGAGAAGAGGAGGTGAGGACACAGACACGCACAGAGGGACGGCCCTGTAGGGACACAGGGAGGAGACACCGTCTGCAAGCCGAGGAGAGAGTCGTCAGAGGACGCCGCCCTGCCGCACCTTGGCCTGGGACTTCCGGCCCCAGGACGGGGGTGGGGGGGACCAGTGTCTGTCGCTTCTGCTAATTCGTCAGTGGCCCAGCCGACTCGCACAGGCGGTAAGTGCCAGTCGCCAAGTCAGGCTGATTCCGGCACTTGGCATGGGCAGAATGACAGAGGCAGCCCACGGTCAGCAAGTGTCCCCCATGCTTCTGCGTTGGGACAGACATGTTTAGGAGGAGCTCTGGAGGGACAAGGGTGAGCACGTTGACTCAGAATATTCCTACATGGAGTACTCCCCTGCCCCCCAAGGCAAATTAAATACCTGTAATTACATTTGCATAGATGATATGTACATTTTGGTGAGAAAATAGTACTTTCTTTGTTCATAGTTAGACATTCTCACTTTTTTTACTTTTGAGAAAAATGAGCGTGACGGAGTTCTGGCAATAAATCATAAGGATTCCCGTTGACGTCAATGAGAACAGCCCTTCGCTTGGTGCCTTTTTGCTCTCGGTCCTGCACCTGTGAGTGACTTAAGGAAAGGTGTGCACAGAAGGCACCTGAGGCAACGAGCAAAGTTCATTTTAACATTCACGGGTTTTTCAAAGAAGCCACACAGCATCGTGTTAACTTCCTTCATCCAAGAAAAAAACACCTTTCAGGAAAATACTGGGGTCTCTTGAAACACCAAATGTTGTATCTCCAAGGTGCGTATTTCCACACCTCACACCCTGGTGTTATCTGCTGAACGTTCTAGAGCTGTAGAGGAAATCGGGCAAGCAGGTCTCACAGCGCCACGTCCAGCCCCACAGGCAGGCCAGGTCCTCGGCGTGGGTGTGCTCGCTTCCGGCTGGAGCATGAACAGGAGGGGAAGCTGGAATGACCTTCACTTGCTCACCATCCTGGATATGCCAACAAGTGAAACTGCAGCCTAAACACTCCGCAGCTTAAGCTGCGCTCTACATACGAGGGGACATGACTGGATCTAGAAACCCGGGCTCATTAGTGACGCCACAACTTCGCTTTTCCTCCTGTCAAAATAGAAATCACAGGGTGCTGTTCCCACTGCAGAGCCGGCAAGGTGCTGGGGACACACCCCTGCTGGCACCTTAGCCTTGACTTAGAGCACCTGTCTTAATGGACATGGCCCCAAAGGCCATGGTTGAGGTTTTTGATCATTCTAAGCCCTTTTCTGCTTCAGAATTTTTGAGTCTTTGCACTCGATCTTACTTGCACCTGGAATACAGTTCTTTTCCTGTCCTGGCCTCCATTGCACAAGCGTGTACGTACAAATAGCATGCATGTGCACACACATGTGCATGCACACACACAGGTATGTACACACAGGTACATACACACATGCACACTCTCTCACACACATATATGCATACACACATGTACACACACATTCACACTCTATCACACACACGGGTATACATCCATATACACATACATGCATGCACACACGCTCACACACATATGTGCACACCCCTCCTCTGTCACTTTCCACCTGGAAAATTTCTGTTCCTCCTTTGGGTCACAACTGAAATATCTTGTCCACAGGAAGAGGGAGGCCGTTCCAACCTCCCAACTGCAACCCTAAGCCCTGTTGAATTGACTCACAATTTTTATACTTTTTCTTTACGGCACCTGCCTTTGTTATGAAAATATGTAATTTTGTGTGATCATTCAGTGTCTGTCTCCCCCTCTGCGAGGGAAGGTCCTGTCTATTTTGTCTGCTGCTGTTTACCTCCCAAGGAATGTCCATCCTTGCTGTCCCACTAGCCACGGAATATGCAAATTAATGAAGCACAGGACTATTACCTGACACCTTAATTGTTGTTTTAATGAAAGTGTATACAGATTTCCTGAGCTTTTCTTCTGTGGGGAGCGAATGCTATCTTGGGATACCCCATAGTTTGCTAACTGATGTTCATTAGCAGCCGGGAATGAACTGTTAAGCAGTTTCAACTGGAGGACACAGTCATCAACAAGAGGAGAGGAGATGACTCCTCCGTAGTCTAAAATGAGGTCTCCTAAGAACGCTTTGACCTTAGACAGCTCCCTTGACCTTGGGCAATGGTGTATTTTTCTTATATGCAAATTAGGTAACTTAGATACCCTTTTGGCGGCCTCAATATTAACATTTGATAAGATCATAGACAACCGTAATCGAATGCCTTGTGTTTATATAGCATTTAATAGTTTACAAAATGGCAGTTTCAATTTGCAGCGTCTGTTGTGAGGAAGAAAGCATGGTCTGGGTGCCCCGTTATATTTAGTCTCTCTCTTTGAGGGCCTTTCAGCCCTGCTGAGCACTGCTGCCCACGAGCCCCTCCTTGCCTGAGGGCCAGATAAGATCGGCTGCCTGTGTTTGTGCCATCTGTGAGCTCAGAATGATTTTTACATTTTTAAATGATTGAAAAAAAATCAAAAAAATACTTTGTGACACACGAAAATAATACAAAATTCAAATTTCAGCATCCATGAATAAAGTTTCATTGGAATCCAGCCACTTCCACTTGTTTACTTATTGTCTGTTTCTGCTCTAATGGCACAGTTGAGTAGGTGACAGATATCACCTGCAAAGCTGAAAATGTCTCCTAGGTGGTCATTTGTAGAGTAAGTTTTCTAATGCCTTGCCGGAGTGATGACACCCTCCTTGGGTTCCCACCTTGCCCCCCTGTCAGCTGAGCTCTCCCCCGTCCTCCAGGGTCTCAGACCCAGAGCAATTTCTTCTGGAAAGGCGTCCTGACACCCAGCCCGGTCCAGGTCCCCATTCCCTATGTGCTTGTGACGTCCCTGGTCCAACTGTGTTTTTCCACCCTAACCCCTGCTGCAGCTAATGCTGGTAGGGTGAGGGGTTAAAATCTGTCCTCCCCTATAGACTGTGAGCTTTGTGAGAGGGGGTCCATGTCTACTTTTTTCACCGTTGTGTCAGTAGAACTCAACACAGCACAGAATGTTTCTAGATTAAAAGATTGAGACTTAGAACGCCTCCTCATACGGTGGAAGAGAATAACTTCATCTATTATATGAGAGAAGGCACCTCTAGGAACTTGGCTGACCAGAACCCATTCTTTGTACCATCCACTGTCCACGGTCACAGGCCACGAGACTGTATGCATGGCTAATTAGATCTGTGGGCAACACACCTCCGACTTTAGCCCAGGAAATCTCTTAGGGATCATTAATCAGAAGCAAAACAGTCAACGTTATCATATTACCAGTTGGTAGAAATTTTACCAGACCGTGGAGCAGGCAGCAGCAAGCCACCCAGGTGATGGGTTCATATGGGTTGGGCACTTCTGCTACACACGTTGGGACTAAGTTTCATGGCATTAAGACACAATTATTACTAAGCCCATTTTACAGACTCAAAACACAGGCAAATGAGTTATATCCTTGTGTGGAGCCTGGATTAAAATATATATCTGTTTGTCCCATTGCCCCATACAGGGCCAAGTAGCTCCTGAATAGCTTTGGGTGTAAGTCTCCTGCATTAAATGTTCATTCCAAAAGTTTGGCAGTATATCGGCATTCCCGGGGGCCGCAGGGTGCCATCAGCGACATGCAGATAGTGGGCTTTGAAGAGCAGCTGAGAGAACATCCTAAATCCAGGACCTGCTGCAGGCTGCAGAGTGTCTGACTCAGAGCCTAGGATATGTCTATAACACAGCACTGTTAAAAATTACCCATGTAGAAGGTATTTTTCTAAAGATTTCCCTTGGGTAATTCTGAAGGACAAAGTAATTTTGAACCCAGAAGCATAGGGTTTGCCGTGCCACCTGGAAATGGAAATAGTGTCAGCTTAACTGCTTGGGGCCTCTGAATTCAGAATTGAGCTAAAAGATAACATGGACTGTTTTGCTAACACCACATAATGTTTATGGACATCAATATTGTATACTAAACAACTTCCAATCGGTTTATTTTTCCTCACCTCCATATCCAACCCAATAGGAAACCTGAATTTTTTTTAACCTTAAAAAAATATATCGAGGACTTCTAGTTTCAGCTTTAAAATGTCAAGAGCTTGAAAGTGGCTACTCCCCATCCTTCCAAGAAGACAAAAGCTGAAAAAGTTGAAAATCAAAAACCTATTTCAACCCATCAGAGAACTAGAAAGATACAGCCACTCAGATCTGCTTGCCTGAGCAAAATTCACTGGTGCCCAAGGGGAGAAGCCCTTACAGGGTAATTTCAACGAACTGCTGAAAGCTGAGTATGGACTGAGAGTGAGCGTGGCAAACTCCTAGGGGCTGCAGTCTTAGGGTGCCCCACATTTTTGTAGCTTTTACCTCTAGGAATGCTATCAGGTTCTCACCTTGAAGAGCCAAGAAAAAATCCCCTTCTTGTCTTTGGAAAGGGAAGGGGCAAAGTCATCGTTTTGAAACAAGTCCAGGGTATCCTTCGTAGCAGAGACCCACTCAGCAAGGGAAAGGCTACACTAGAGCCTAATCTCCACCTGGGCCCCTCCAGCCCTCCTGTTTCACCTGAGGGGGGAAAATGCTAAGAAACACTTACAAAGATCGCAGCCAAGGGCACCAGCCCACAAAATACTAACATTTAATCACAAGATGTTAGAATGTCCCCACCCCACATTTACCAGCACCGTGTTTTGACCCTGGCTTGGAGCTGAGACAGCCGCCAGACACAAACCGTAGCTAAGGGAAAGTTCTTAGGGTATCACCAAGACAGCAGGGAAGGACAAAGACAAGGATGCTGGAGGGATTTGACGCCTTTGGCACCAATGGCTACAGCAAGCATTAAACACGGCACGACTCTCAGCTGGATTAACTTAAAACCTGGCACCATGGACCTGTTTGCCTCATTTTGTCTTATTTGACACATCATGTCCTCCTGCCAATTTA
>NW_012139191.1:4850811-4852989 GCF_000956105.1 Propithecus coquereli | reverse complement strand
GACCATAAAACCCACCTTAAAATTTTAAAAGAATAGCAATACTTTGGAGTATGTTTTCAAACTACAATGCAATTAAACTAGAAATCCGTATCAGAAAAATAGCAGGAAAATCCCTAAATATTTGGAAGTTAAACGACAAACTTCTAAATAACGCATGGGTCAAAGAAGAAGTCTCAAGAGAAATTGAATATTTTGATCTAAATGAAAACGAAAATATTACTTGTCACAATTAATTGGCTGCAGCAAAAGCAGTGCTCTGAGAGAAATTTATACTGTTATACACCAGCAATTAGTATTGTCAGTTTTAAACTAGTACATGTTTAAAAGGAATAAAGATCTAAAATCAATAACCTAGGTTGCCATGTAAGAAAACAAGAGAAAAAAAGAGCAATTTAATACTAAGGCAAGCAGCAGAAACAAAAATAATAAAAATTAGAACAAAAATTAATGATGTTTTAAGCAGGAAAACAATAGAGAAAAATCAACAAAACCAAACTCTAGTTCTTTGAAAAGATCAAAAAATTGATAAACCTCTAGCCAAGATAACCAAGAGAGGACAAAATTACTGATATCAGAAATAAAAGAAAGATCATCACTATTGACCTATGGACATTAAAAGAAATACTGTGAACAACTCTATGCCCACAAATTTGATAATTTAGATGAAATGGACCAATTTTTTGAAAGACATAAGCTACTAAAACTCGCACAAGGAGAAATAGACAGAGGCTTTCTCAACTTGAGAGAGAATATCTAACAAACGAACAAACAAAACCCCTACAGCTAACGTCATAGTTCACGGTGAGAAACTGGACACTTTGCTCCTAACATCAGTAACAGGGCAAGAGCGTCCTCTCTCACCACCTCTTCCACATTGTACTGGAAGTTTAGTTCGTGCTCGGAAAGGGAAGTACAAGCTACACATGGGGAAGGGAGAAATAACTTTGTCTTTGTTTGCAGATGACATGATTGTCCATGTAGAAAATTCCAAAGAATTGACCAAAAAAACCCAAAAAAACAAAAAAACAAAAAACCTCTTGGAGCTAATAACAGAGTATAGTAAGGCCAGAGATACAAAGGAAATATATAACATTCGGGTGCTTGTGTATATATTCACAGTGAACAATCGGAATTTAAAGTGTAGGAAAAAAACCCACTTACATTAAGTTATGCATTGAATTGTATTCCCCCCAAAAGGTATGTTAAATTCCTAACCCCTAGTACCTCATAATGTGATGTTATCTGGAAATAGGGTCATTGCGGATATAATAAGTTAAAATGAGGTTATACTGGATACGATAGACCCCTCATCCAATGTGACTGGTGTCCTTACGAAAAAGGCGAAACTAGAGAGACAGGAAAATGATCAGTGGTTGCCAGTGGTGCAGGGGAGGAGAGGAGAGTTCAGTAGATGAATAACAGGAGATTTTTTTTAGGGTAGTGAAATTATACTGTACGGTACAGTAATGTTGGGTACATGACACTGTCCATTGGTCAAAACCCATGGAACTTTACAGCATAAAGAGTGAATCTTAATGTATGCAAATTTAAAAAATCATTTAGAAGTTTGGAAGACCCCAAGAAGGAATGGAAAATGTAACAAAAGAATCTGACTGTGTTATAAATATATTAAACATCTTCAACGAAGGAAATATGAGGAAAAGTTGCTGATCTAACTACCTTGGAAATGATTGGAGTCTGCCAAACTAAAGGAAAAGAAACTGTACATAGCACTGTACTCTATTTGATAAAGTTGTTTCCCACGGGGAAGTGGTTAAACAATTCTGATGGTACTAAACAAGCTACTGGAACTAAAAATTAAGTACGTGGATGGCAGAAGGTTGGGAACAGCTTGTCACTGTGGAAGTGGAAGATTTCATCTATGCAAGGGGAGGAGGCTAGAATGATCCATGTGGTAATGGATTCAAGTTTCAGCTATGAGTATAAACACACATTTAGCTTAATGGAGGTAGAGATGGCTACATGTAGAAATATTTACAGATACATGTGCATGCGTGGATTACTGTGCAACATATAGTTCCTTGCTCTGTCAGCTGAGTGCACCAAAAGGCAATGAAACCCCTGTAGCAACAAGCACACAGAACCCCCAGAAATTGGTTTTTAATGCCATTCTCCAATAAAAGGAACCGGGGCTCCTTGGAAAAATGAATAATTCTA
>NW_012139191.1:4838207-4838761 GCF_000956105.1 Propithecus coquereli | reverse complement strand
GGATGCTACAAGAAGTAGAGCTAAGGGCTAAGATTCATTTCAAAATTCTACAGATTTATTCCTTCCTGGTGGATGTGCAGTGGTATCTCATTGTGCTCTTAATCTGTCTTTCCCTAGTTTCCCTAATGAACGATCATATTTGGCACCTCTCAATATGCGTAATAGCCATTTGAATATCCTCTTTTTGACTCGTGCCCATTCAAGTCTTTTGCCCATGAAAAAATAAATTGTTTACCTTTTTTAACTGATTTTCAGAATCTCCTGAAATATTCTGGAATCATTTGTCTGATACAAATATCGCAAACATTCTCTGTCACTCTGGGTTCATTCTTTAACTCTCTTACTGTTATCTTTTGACTGACACAACTAAATTTTTTTGAGTCCAATATATGAAGTTTCTCTTTATGCTTAGTGCTTCTTGAGTCATGCATAACTTTTTTTCCTTTCCCAAGATCATGAGGACTCATGAATATTCTAGAACCTTTGCATTTCCATATAAATATTAAATTCAGCCTGTTAATTTCCCTAAATATATCTGCTGAGAATTTGGTTGG
>NW_012139191.1:4824173-4838157 GCF_000956105.1 Propithecus coquereli | reverse complement strand
GAAAAAAACCCACTTACATTAAGTTATGCATTGAATTGTATTCCCCCCAAAAGGTATGTTAAATTCCTAACCCCTAGTACCTCATAATGTGATGTTATCTGGAAATAGGGTCATTGCGGATGTAATAAGTTAAAATGAGGTTATACTGGATACGGTAGACCCCTCATCCAATGTGACTGGTGTCCTTACGAAAAAGGCGAAACTAGAGAGACAGGAAAATGATCAGTGGTTGCCAGTGGTGCAGGGGAGGAGAGGAGAGTTCAGTAGATGAATAACAGGAGATTTTTTTTAGGGTAGTGAAATTATACTGTATGGTATAGTAATGTTGGGTACATGACACTGTCCATTGGTCAAAACCCATGGAACTTTACAGCATAAAGAGTGAATCTTAATGTATGCAAATTTAAAAAATCATTTAGAAGTTTGGAAGACCCCAAGAAGGAATGTAAAATGTAACAAAAGAATCTGACTGTGTTATAAATATATTAAACATCTTCAACGAAGGAAATATGAGGAAAAGTTGCTGATCTAACTACCTTGGAAATGATTGGAGTCTGCCAAACTAAAGGAAAAGAAACTGTACATAGCACTGTACTCTATTTGATAAAGTTGTTTCCCACGGGGAAGTGGTTAAACAATTCTGATAGTACTAAACAAGCTACTGGAACTAAAAATTAAGTACGTGGATGGCAGAAGGTTGGGAACAGCTTGTCACTGTGGAAGTGGAAGATTTCATCTATGCAAGGGGAGGAGGCTAGAATGATCCATGTGGTAATGGATTCAAGTTTCAGCTATGAGTATAAACACACATTTAGCTTAATGGAGGTAGAGATGGCTACATGTAGAAATATTTACAGATACATGTGCATGCGTGGATTACTGTGCAACATATAGTTCCTTGCTCTGTCAGCTGAGTGCACCAAAAGGCAATGAAACCCCTGTAGCAACAAGCACACAGAACCCCCAGAAATTGGTTTTTAATGCCATTCTCCAATAAAAGGAACCGGGGCTCCTTGGAAAAATGAATAATTCTACCACTCAGAGAGGAAATATACAAGATGACCCTGGAGCATCTTGCAGTGTCAGTAAGTAAGGAGCACACAGACATACACACAGGGCTGCGTCAAAGAGACACTGACACCAACTGACAGAGCGCCCAATGGCCAAAGCTGGGACAACTTGAGCGTCATAACATTGGATTAAAACTTAAAAGTATAGAATAGGTATCCATTAGTCCATACTGATATAATATATGATAGAATAAATAAATAAAAAGGGGTTATAGATACATCTGTGCAGAAGAATTCCAAATAATTCGTGCAGCTACCTCACCCTCGAGGGGATGGATCATAATTCTCTACTCCTAAGGTGTGGGTAACGCTTAGTGATTGACTGCAATGGTACAGTATGCCAGGTCGGTGGGAAGAATAACTTTACAGTGAATAAACCTGAAGACACTATCCAGCCAGGTGATCTAGGTCAATGTCACCAGAGATAAGACATGGTGACAGTGTGGATCTTTGATATGATGCAAATGTCACCTTCCCTTTGTGGTCTTTTTCCCTAAAACCGCAACTCCAACCTAATTATGAGAAAACCATCAGGCAAATCCCAACTGAGGGCCATTCTACAAAGTACCTGACAAGCACCTCCTCAAAACTGTCAGTCATCAAAAACAAGGAAAGTCTGAGATAGTGTCATGACCAAGAGGAGCCTAAGGAGACATAACTAAATGTGATGTGGTGTACTGAGTGGAATTTTAGAACAGAAAAAGCACTTCAGGTAAAAGCTAAGGAAATTTGAATAAAACATGAGGTTTATTTAATAATAATGTATCAATAAGGCTCGTAATTGTGTCAAATATACTACTGTAAGACTTAATAGGGGAATCTGGGACCAGGCTATCTGGGGATATGCTGTACTTCCCAGGTTTTCTATAAATCTAAGACTGTTCTATAAAATACAGTTTATTTAAAAATAATCTAGAATATATCCACCCCTTCCTACGTTCAGCACCACTATCCTTATTTAGCCCCTGTTATGTCTCCCTGGGACCGGGGCTACACCCCTTCCTGGTTCTCCTGCTTGCCCTCTCTCCATCCCCAAACCAAGTCTCCGTATATATCTGGGGTTTTAATATGTAATGTGAGTAGATAGAACCCTTAACATTTGAATGTGCTGAGAATTAAGTCCAAACTCTGTCCCTGGACCTCTGAATCCCCATGTGGCCTGGACCCCAACTACCTGGCCTCACCCCCCACGTCTCCATCTCACGCCGTGAGCCCGGCCACGGTGGCCCCTGGACCCCGAGACCCGGCACATCTCAGCACGAGAGTCGCTTCCCTGGGCAGAGCGCACACTATTCCCCAGGGCCACCACAGATTTATTTGCCCAATGAGATTTGCTAAAATGTCCCCTATTTAGAAAGTCCCTTTCCAGCTCCCTACATGCCTTTATTTTTCTTCAGAGGCTTGTACCTCCTGGCATTGGTGCATGTAGAGCCACACACAAACATACTGCCTCCATACGTGTGTGTGTGTGTGTGTGTGTGTGTGTGTGTGTGTGAATCTGCCTTCTCTACCAGAATGCACCCACAGAATGTGAATCCATCGGGCCAAGCATTTTGTCTGCATGACACATGGAATCCCCATCCCAACACGTGACTTTCCTATCTTCCACAAGAGGAGTAATGGGAAGAGTTTTTCGGTATTCGTTAAATAGCAAGGTGTGCTATCACAGGTGGTTTTCATGCTCTGTATCTAGATCCATTCCTACCACTCATTAGTCATCTCCCTCTTTTGAGCCTTATAAGTCACGTGAGGGTGATAGTCATAAGGTTGTTGTGAATATTTAGTAAGACAACAAAACACGTGCTTGACATAGAGTAGATTATCAATAAATCTCAGTTTCTGCCTTTAAAAATTCTGTGCAGTTGACCCTTAAGCAACGCGAGTTTGAACTGCACGGGTCCACTTACACATGAATTTTTCAATAAAATTACAACATGTGAGCCTGCCTCTTCTGCCCTCCCCTCCCACCCCTCCACCTCCTCTATCTCTGCCAGCCCTGAGACGGCAAGAGCTACCCCTCCCCTTCCTCCTCCTCCTCAGCCTGCTCAACAGGCAGAGGATGAGGATGGAGACCTGTATGATGATCCACTGACGCTTAACGAACAGAAAACATGTTTTCTTTTTCTTATGATTTTCTTAATAACATTTTCTTTTCTCCAGCTTACTGTATTGTAAAAATGCAGTGTATAATACATTTAACATATAAAATAAGAGTTAATGGGCTGTTTATGGTCAACAGTGGCCTATTAGTAGTTACATTTTCAGGGAGTCAAATGCTATATGTAGGTTTTTGACTGTGCAGAGAGTCAGCGCCCCTAACCCCTGTGTGGTCAAGAGTCAACTATATTTGTCTATTTGACTCACTTGTGGGTTTTAATACCAATTGTGTAAAAACTTGAACTTTGTATTGTTTTCCATGCAGCAATATTAGGTTGGGTCATATTTGTGGAGAGCTTCTCCAAACGGAGCCCTGTGTTTTCTTCTCTGAGGTGATATTTTTCTTGTTCTCTAGACGGTTACAGCATCAGCTAGACGAGGCTGCGGGGACCACAGTTCCCAAAATGATGCAGAGGAAGTGTGACGAACTGAAAGGTCAGTCCCTTTAACTGAATGTTTGTGAGTCCAGATCTTCTAAACTAAACAAGCGTGATCATAACATTTCCTTTGAACCATAAAGACAATATGTTACAGAATTTGGAAAAATAGGTAAAAATATCACCCACTGTTCTACAACATTAACAAAACATTCTTTTGAGTTTTTCCCTTCAACCATCCCAATCTGTGCCATGATGCGTCTATGCAAAATCACACCGACGTGAAATAAAAAGGAAATCTTCCTATTTAATTTGTGTGTTCCCACGGGCAGACCGTGCTGGTAAAGTCCTGAAGGCAAAGAAGACAAATTATCATCACACCCTTGGTCATTTCCTCTAGGAAAGCAGAAATGGCAAAATTTTCCAAATCCAGCTATTTTTCAGAAGAAAACTAGTTTCTTCAAGGAAGAAACTTCAACTAGTTTCCTTGAAGCTGGAAAAGCTACATCTTTGCACATGCATTTTGTACAATGTTTCACAATTTACAATCATTCTTTTAGAATTTTTTTTGCAAACATATTTTCCCCATATAATCGCCCCCGAGGGATGCACTACATGAATATTTAGGGGACATTGCTGGAATGTATGGTCTGTAACGAGTAGAGAAAGATGCTTTTACCTAGAAAAGGGTACCCTTGAGACCTCGTCAGAGCTGGGATGGAATAACTTAAGTTCTTCCAAAAAAAGCAACGAAGCCTTAAAAGCAGCTCACCCCTGTCTGTCGCTGGGCCTTCTGCTTTCTCCGCTGCAGCAGTGCTGTGGTGTCAAGGCCCCGCTGGCCGGATTCTGCACGTGTAACTGGGGACATTGAGGAGAGGTCTGGTTTTGTTTGCACAGTTGATTCCTGACCCAGTGCTGGCTTTGCCCTCAGGAGTACTCTGGCTCCAAAGGGCCGTGCGAGAGTCAAAGTAACATCAGGTCTTCAAACCAAACCACTCTCTTGCCAGGATCATGGAAAGACAGACCACATCCGGGCTTTGTCCCTCACGGGCCAACTCCTTCACGAGCTCCTTGGCTTCCTTGTCGTCTGCTGTTTTAGAAAACCCTTTCCTCCAACCTCTCGTTCTTGGCGGTGTCGCTCATACAAATGGCAGACAGCACTTAGTACGGATGTTTATTTTACAGGCCACTTTCCCACCTCCTGTCCCATTTAATTCCACAGTGTCATTCTACTGGGGAAGAAATCGAGACTCGGGGGGGTTCAGTTCCTGGACAATGGCTCAAACTCATATGTTGTGACTGCAGAGCCAGCCCTCTTGGTTACCTGACACCCTCCCAGGCTTTGCTTCAGGGCTGTGGAGAAGGGCTCTGTCCTGACCCCGCCGGGCACTCTGACGGAGGAGCCTTTTCAAGCTTGTCTCTTCCACCCTATTGCTCAATTGCTGTTTCCTAGGGAGTCCTGTCGCCCTATGCATCACCCTCTCTGCCTGTATCAGGATCACCTGAAAATGTTAAAGGGAGAGAGGGAAAGAAAGACATTTGAGGGAAGCTGTCCAGGTAGTGGTATAAGCTTTTTTCTTTTTAGTGTAACAGATGTGTGTGTGTGTGTTTGTGTATGTGTATGTGCACATGCGGTGTGTGCTTTGTTTGGTGTGAGTGTGTGTGTATGTGCGTCTGTGTGTGTGTATGGTGTGTGCATGTGCATGTGTGTGTGTGCATGTGCATGTGTGTGCATGCATGGTGTGTATGTGTGTGGGGTGTGTGTGTGGAGGTGTGTGTGTGTATGTGCATGTGTGTGCGTGCATGGTGTGTATGTGTGTGTGGGGAGTGTATGTGCACATGCGTGTGTGTGCATGTATGGTGTGTATGTATGTGTGTGTACGTGTGTGTGTGGAGGGTAGTACTTTCCCCTCCCAGGGCAAGGTCAGAGGGCTTCAAGAGAACAACTCGTTGACACTGGGAAACTGAGAAGAGTACAGTGAGTAAGTCCCAGGAGAACCTATTCTGTGTCCCCGTCCCCAGGAAATAATGTCCAGGGTGTCTTTTCATCTTGCTCCAGAACTGAGGATGATCATTCAGTTTGTCTTTTCATCACAGCTGTGAAAATTTTTCTATCAAGTAACACTGATACATATAAATTTAATTAAGGATCACATAAGTGAAAAACAACCTTATCTATTAGAGAAATATGTAAAATGTTCTTTAATCTTTTCAAATTTTCAAACAGAGTATACAAACTCTACTTAATAAAAGCAGCAAATTAAAGGAGTTCATTTCAGCATCAGTTTAGAAAAGTATGGAGATTCCGGGATGGAGGCTGAAGAAAGAGGAAGGAAAACCAAGACATGCTCCTTCGAAGCTTGCTAAGCTCCAGGAGACTGCATCTAACTGATTCACCAGTACTGGACTTGAGTTAGGGGAAAATACAATGATAAAGATTGGGGAAAACCTCAGAAATACCAGAATGTATTACAAAGAGTAATTTAAGGCTATGATTTCTGTTCTGAAAATCCACTCTTATCCCATGTTAGCACAAGAAAACCCACAGTTGTTGCCTTAAAAGGAGGAATGTTACTCCTATATTACTTTAGGAAAATGTAATTTTGATTTTAAGAAAATTTCTAATATATTTATTTTTCTGTTTATATAATTCCGAAATACCAGAATCCATTTTGCAACTGTGGGGATTAATGAACCCCACATCCCTCCTTAAAGTTCGCCTGGGATGCTACAAGAAGTAGAGCTAAGGGCTAAGATTCATTTCAAAATTCTACAGATTTATTCCTTCCTGGTGGATGTGCAGTGGTATCTCATTGTGTTCTTAATCTGTCTTTCCCTAGTTTCCCTAATGAACGATCATATTTGGCACCTCTCAATATGCGTAATAGCCATTTGAATATCCTCTTTTGACTCGTGCCCATTCAATTCTTTTGCCTATGAAAAAATAAATTGTTTACCTTTTTTAACTGATTTTCAGAATCTCTTTAAATATTCTGGAATCATTTGTCTGATACAAATATCGCAAACATTCTCCCTCACTTTGAGTTCATTCTTTAACTCTCTTACTGTTATCTTTCGACTGACACAACTAAATTTTTTTGAGTCCAATATATGAAGTTTCTCTTTATGCTTAGTGCTTCCTGTTTTATAATTTTTTTCCTTTCCCAAGATCATGAAGACTCAATGAATATTCTAGGACCTTTGCATTGCCATGTAAATATTAAATTCAGCCTGTTAATTTCCCTAAATATATCTGCTGAGAATTTGGTTGGAACTTTGTTGATGCTGTAGAAAATTTGGGGAGATTTAACAACATTGAGTCTTTCTATAGAGACATATATTTCATCTTTTTAAATCTTTTGTAGTCTCTAGTTTTCAGTGTAAAGTTATTGCACATCTTTTGATCATTTATTCTCAGGTATTTGATGTTTTAAAATGCTATTTGAAATATCGTTTACATTTTTTCATGTTCTGATTCTTTCTCGGTTGGATGTAGACAGGTGTGATGTCAGCAAGATGTGAACAGGACTTCGCGACGCTCGTTCCGCCACAGAAACATCCATTTGAACAACTATCCAGGTGAAAAAATACCCTCACAAGAGCTAAAGAAACCAGGTGAGAGATTATAGCACCTGGGGATAGTAGCACAGAAATAAAAGACACACTGAAGAGGATAAGAAAGACAGTTTTAGGATATCCTCACCCAACCCCAGGCAGCATAGCATGGGAGAAATACCCTCTGCTGGGAGGAAGAAGAGGACAGCGAACATCAGACTTTGTCTCTGACCCTGACACCTGGCCCACTCCAGTAAGTCTCAGTACCGGACAGTCCCCTCGGCCCCAGACTCCTGGCAGATACTCATGAACTGGGCCTCCAAGCCGGCTGCAGCCCCAGGTGGGATCCCACAGCCCCAGGCTCCAGGCCTGCCCCAGGCTTCTGGCCCTTCCCAGCATCAGCTCAGCACTCCTGGACCCAGTTACCAGGCCTCACCTGCAGATATGGGCTCCAGGCCTGCCCAGTGCCAGGCAGATTCCAGCAACCCCACCCTCAGCGGACCCAGGGTCCAGGGCCATCCCCATAGAGCAAGGTGCTGGGCCAGCCTCTGGCCCCGGGCTCCAGGACTGCCCCAGGGGATCAGTGGATCCGAGTTCCAGGCCAGCCCCTGCAACTCCAGGCCAGCCCTAACAGACTAGCCTTCAGGCCAGCACTTGTCTACACAACCTCCAGGCCGGTCCCAGTGGCCCCAGACAGCAGGCCCATCCCAGTATCTGGTGGATCTCGGTAGACTCAGGTTCAAGGGTCCCCTGCCCCCAACAACCCAGCACTAGGTCAGCCTCTGCGGACCCAGGCTTCAGGCTAGTCCCGACAGAGACAGGCCCAACTCCACAGACCCGGGCACCAGGCCTGCCCAACTGCTGGCCCAGGTACAGCCTGTCTGAAGCCCCCACAGCAAGCTGCCCGTTGACCACACCAGAGAGCCTGCCCAGAATCTCTGGACGGTCTGACTGGTGAAGGGCTTTCCTAGACAGAGAAAGTCTACAAAGACTGGGACAGGTCCCCACTTCCTCAAATGCACAGACATCAATGTAAAAAAACAAGAAACGTGAAAAACCAAGGAGATAAAACACCACCAAAGCTCTTTTCTTGAAATGACCATGTCAAGTTTTGGGATTAAGATTATCAATTGATTTGCGATGTGTTCCCTCAGCCTCTATTTTCTGAAACTGTTTGCAAAGATTGCTGTTATTTATTTGTTAGATATTCTGAATAATTTGCCAGTGAAGTCATCTTGTTCTGGAAATTTGGTGGGAAGAGTTTTCATGGGTTTTGACGGATCATGCACCTGCCACTGCAGTATCGGACGGAATGGTTTCCTACCCCGAACATCCCCTGCGCGTTGTCTGCTCAACTCACCCCCACCAAACTCCTGGGAATCACCGATCTGCTGACTGCCTCTCAGTTGGCCTTTTCTGAAAATCGTGGAATTGGAATCTCACAGTATGTAGCCTTTCGGACTCTCCTGTCACTTAATAATGTACATTTAAGATCAACTTACATCTTTGAGTGGCTTCGTAGTTCATTCCTTGTTATCCCTGAATAATATTACGTTGTATAGATGTACCACAATTTGTTTACCCATTTATATAGTTGAAGACATCTTTGTTGCTTGCAGCTTTTGGCAACAATGAATAAAATTACTAAAAACATTCACATATGGGTTTTTATGTGGTAGTAAGTCTTCAGATCAGTTGAGTAGTGTGAATACCTAGGGGCACAATTGTTGGAGCATATGTTAAGACAGTATTTAGCTTTGTAAGAAACTGCCAAATTGTCTTCCAAAGTGGTGTACAGTTTTGCATTCCCTTTAGGCATAAATGAGAGCTCCTGTTGCTCCCTACTTGCCAGTGATTCCTATAGGCTATTTTTTTTTAATTGTAGCCGTTCTAATAGGACTGTAGTGGTGTCTCCTGTTTTCCTATGCATTTCTCTGAAGACACATGATGTTGGAAATCTTATATGCTTAATTGCATCTGTATATATTCTTTGGTGGGATGTCAGTTCAAATATTTTTCTCAGTTTTTAATTAGCTGTATTTTTTTCTGTTAAATTTTAAAAGTTCTTTGTATATTTTGTGTTTTGCAAATATTTTCTCCTCTGTGTGGCTTCCCTTGTCATGCTCTTAACAGTCTTCACAGAGCAGATTTTCATTGCATTAAGGAGCAATTGATGAATTTTTTATTTCATTGATTATGTTGTTGTTATTGTACCTAAAAACTTGTCACCAAATCCAAGCTCTTGCTGATTTTCTCCTCTTATCTTCCAGAAGTTTTGTAATTTTGCAAGGTACACTTAATGTATAACTCATTTTGAGTTAATTTTTTTGAAATGCGTAAGGTCTGTTCTACATTATTTAAATTGCATGTTGATGTAGAATTATTCTAGTATAATTTGTTGAAAAGTTTATGCTTTCTCCATTAAATTGCTCCTCTGTCAAAGATTAGTTGACTATATGTGTGTAGGTCTATTTCTGGGCTATTCTGCTTTATCATTCTATGTGTCTATTTTTTCTCCAAACTACACTGCCTTAATTATTGAGGCTTTATAGTAAAACCTGAAATTTGGTAATGTGAGTCTCTCGAGTTTGTTCTTGTTCTTTAGTATCAAATGGGCAATTCTAGGTCTTTTGTCTCTCCATATAAATTTCAGAATCAGGTTGAAGATTACTACAAAATAACTTTCAGGGATTTTGATTGGGATTACGTTGAATCTATAGATTAAGTTGGGATAAAGTGGTCATATTTAACAATATTGAATGTTCCAATCCATGATCATGGAATATCTCTCCATTGAGTCAGATTTTTTATTTCCTTCATCATGCTTTATAGCTTTCAGCATACAGATCTTGTACATATTTGGATAGTTTTATTCCTAGTCTTTTTTTTGAGGTGGGTGTCGTATTAGAAATGATTTGTTTTAACTGTAAATTTCAATTCCAATTTTTCTTTGATGTCTCTCTGGTCTAAATGTGTCCCCTAAAATTTGTGTGTTGGAAACTTAATCTCCAAAGCAACAGTTTGGGGAGGTGGGACCTTTTCGGAGGTGTTTTGCTCTCATGAACAGATTAGTGCTTTTATAAAAAAGCTCGACAGAGAGAGTTTGGCCCCTCATCTCCTCTTCCATCCTTTCTGCCACGTGAGGGCGCAGATTTCTTCTCCTCCAAAGGATGCAGCCATCAGGAAGCATCTTGGAAACCCAGGGACCCAGTCCTCACCAGACACCCAACCTGCTGGCGCCTCGATCTGAACTTCCCAGCCTCTAGACCTGTGAAGAAATAAATTTCTGTTCTTTATAAGTTACCCGTTTTCAGGCATTTTGTTGTAACAATACAAATGGATCAAGACAGATGTTACACAGTAAGGCAGCCAACTTCTTATATTAATCTTATATTCTGCAACTTTCCTGTAGTCACTTATTCTTTCCAGGAATATAGTTTTTTTATAAACTCTTCAGGATTTTCTAAGTAGATGATTATGTCGTCTGTGAATAAAGGCAGTTTTAGTTCTTCCTTTCTAATATCTATGCCTTTTATTTCCATTTCTTGTCTTACTGCACTAGCGAGGGCTCCCGGTACAACGTGGAATAGGAGAGGAGAGGAGATATTCTTGCCTGTTTCTAAGCTCTAGGAGGAAAGCATCCAGTCTTTCACCATTTAGTACGATGTTAGCCTGAGATTTTCTATGGATATTTTTTATAAAGCTGAGAAAGTTTTTTCTCTATTCTTAGTTTACTGAGACTTTTAGCTTTAATGAGTGTTGTATTTTGTCAATTTTTTTGTTTCAATTCATATAACCATATGATTGTTCTTTTTTGTCTTGTTGGAGTTTTGAATTATACTGAATGATTTTCAATTATTGGACCAGCCTCGTGTACCTGTAATAAACCCCACCTAGTCATGGAGAGCAATTCTTTCTATACATTGTGGGATTCAATTTACTGATATTTTGTTGAAGATTTGAGTCAGTGTTCATGAGAGTCATTGTTCTGCAGTTTTCCTTCCTTGTAATATGTTTAAGGGCTTTATCTGCTTTTGGTATTAGGGTAGTGCGGTCTTCATAGAATGAGTTATAAATTCTTCCCATTGCTTCTGTCTTCTTAAAGAGATTATAGAGAATTGGTTTTGTGTCCAACCGAACTGGACTGACTGTCTGTATTCCCCTGGAGTTCATATGCTGAAACCCTAACCCCCAGTGCAATGGTAGTAGGAGGTGAGGCTTTGGGAGGTAAGTGGGTGGAGCCTCAGGAATGGGATTAACGCCCTCATAAGAAGAGACCCGACAGGTCTGGCTGGCTTGCTGCTCTCCATCACGTGAGGACGCAGGGAGAAGACAGCCTTTTGCAAACCAGGAAGTGGGCCTTCATCAGACACCAGATCTGCTTGCACCATGATCTTGAACTTTACAGCCTCCAGAGCTGTGAGACATGAACATTTGTTGTTTAAGACACTCCATACATGGTAATTTGTTACAGTGATCCAAGCAGACTAAGACTGTAGAATTCATCAGTGGACCATCTGGGCCTGACGATGTCCTGTTTTTGGAGGGTCGTTGATTATTGGTACAATTTCATAAATAGATATAGGCTTATTCAGATTATCTATTTCTCCTTGTATGAATTTTGGTAGATTGTGTTTTTTTAAGGAATTGGTCCATTTAATCTAAATTATCAAATTTGTGAGCATAGAGTTATTTGTAGTACTCGTTTGTTATTTTAAGTACATGAGATCAATAGTGATGACCTTTTTTATTTCTGATATTAGTCATTTATATACTCCCCCCGCCATTTAACCTGTCTAGAGGTTTATTAATTTCATTGATCCTCACAAGGAATCAGCTTTTGGTTTGGTTGATTTTCTCTACTGTTTTTCTCCTTGCAATTTCATTATTTTCTGCTTTAATTTTCTTTTTTCTTCTGTTGTCTGCTTTAATTTTATTTTTTCTTCTGTTTGATTTATACTTAAATTGCTCTATTTTCTCTTGTTTCTGTGGTTGGGTATCTCAGTGTATTGATTTTAGATTTTTCTTCCGTTTTAGTGTGTGCCTTCATGCTACAAATTTACCTTACAGCTCTGCTTTCACTGTGTCCCACAACTTTCGATGTTATATTTTCACTTTTATTTAGTTTCACTTTTTGTTCAGTAAGCTTGAGAAGAATGTATATTCTGCTCTCTTTAGATGGAGTATTCTACAAATATCAATTAAATCAAGTTGACGTAGAGTGCTGTTTTAGTAATCTATAGTACCCCTGATTTTTCTGTCTGCCAGATACATTAATTACTGGCAGAGGGGTGTGAAATTCACCAAACAAAATAACGGATCTGTCTATTGTCCTTTCGTTTCTGTCATTGTTTTGCCTCACATATTTTGATGCCCTGTGATATGTGCACACACAATAAGGTTATTATGTTACCAGAGAGTTGGTTCTTTATCATAATGTAAAGCTCCTCTGAATCCCTGCTGATTTTTTTTCTTTGAAGAACAGACTTCTCTGTCTCAAGATAATATAGCTACTCCAGCTTTCTTTTAATTAATTAATGTTAGAGTGGTATATTGCCTGGTATATATGCCTTTACTTTTAACCTCTCTGATTGCACTGATATTTAAAGTGATTTCTTGCAGAGAACATAGAATTGGATCTTTTCTTTATCTACTTTGACAATCTGTCATTTAATAAACATATTTCAATTATTCACATTTAAAGTTAAAATTATTGTGGTTGGATTAACATCTGCCATGTTTGGAACTTTTTTCTGTTGGTTGCAATTCTTTTGCTTCTTTCCCTTCCTCTTTTTCTGATTTTTCTGGTTTTAATCAAGTATCTTACTTCAGTCCTCTCTTAACATATCAATACTACTTCTTTAATTTTTTTTGGCAATTTAGAGTTTGTAATATATCTTTATTAACCAATTTAAGTCTATTTTTAAATAATACTGTGTCAAATCATGTGCCGTGAAGGTACCTTAGAACAGTCCAGTATCTTCCTCCTATCTCGTACACCATTGCTGACTTTGTTTGACTTATGCAAATGCTATTCTCACTCCATAAATTGTGCTATCATTGCTTTAGGCAAACAACTATCTTATAGAACAATTAAGAAAAAGAAAAATACATAAGTTTATTTTGCTTTTATTTATTCTTTTCCCAGTGTTTTTCCTTTGTTTGCATAGATTACAGTTTCTGGCCTCTGTCATTTTCCTTCTTCCTGAAGAAGTGATTTTAATATTTCTTGTATGGCAGATCTGCTAGCCATGAATACATTCAGTCTTTGAGAAAGTCTTTATTCTCTTGCACTTTTAAAGACGACTTTGCTTGTATAGAATGCTAAATTGGTTCGTTTTATCTTTCAAAATTTTTAATGTCACTCCATTCTGTTCTTGCTTGCATTGTTTCTAATGAGTAATCTGCTATAATTCTTGTCTTTGTTTCTCTATAGGTAGAATAATTATTTTCCTTTGTTTTTTTTTTTTTTTTTTCCAAGTTTTTTCCTTTGTCTTTGGTTTTCTGCAGCTTGAGTTTGGTATGTCTAAATATGCTTTTTGGGAGGTGGTGGTGCTGATTTATCCTGCGCGATATTCTCTAACCTTCCTGGATCTGTAGTTTAATGTCTGTCATTAATTTAAGATAATTGTTGGTCATTATTATTTCAAACAGTTCTTTTGCAGACTTTTCTATTCCTTTTTCTGGGATACCAGTTGCATAGATGTTACACTTTTGAAATTATCCTTGCGATATTGTGAAATAATATATATTTGGTCTTTCTTCTGGTTTCCTGATATACCTCTCCTAAAACTCTTGGCATCTCTATAGTAAATATGCTATATG